>NC_083724.1:100535041-100838071 GCF_028564815.1 Eubalaena glacialis | reverse complement strand
AAAATGCCAATGGTAGTTTGATAAGGATTGCACTGAATCTGTAGATTGCCTTGGGTAGTTCATATCATCTTACCTTATGTGCCTACTTATCTCTAAGTGAGTGCTGAACACTGTATTTGAAAAGAGAGGCCTTGGGAGTTGTTAACCTTCTCCAGAAAGGATTTTCATTTACTCCCAGCCAGTAACTGGGCAGCTGCAGCCAGTTCAGGGACTGTTTACTTTCAGACCACCCTCACTCTTAGGTTGAAACTTGATAACCCACCCAACGTAAGAGGATTCACAGGGCTCCATTCCTTGGTGGCCCTGCAGTCCAACTTTTGTCTACTTGGCTATTAAGCTCTGCTCAGCCCCTTAGCTTTGTAGTAAACATCTCCAGGGCAAAAGCAGCCCCATTGTTAGGCTCAGCACTTTGATTTCTGCCATATTCTGAATCTTGGCCTAGAAACCGTTTGCTCTTTTTAGCTCTCTGACTTGATATATATTCTAATTTTTCTAATTGTCCTTCACTGACAAGTATGTGTGAATCATGTGCTCTACCATTCCCAGGAGAGAAACTTAGTGGCTTCCTCTTCATCTATACAATATATTCTCAAATTGCTCTAGAGATGTTAATTACACTTATTCCAAAGTCTTCTTTAAACAACTAGAGTTGTTTATGTGAAATCTGTTTCATCAGGTTTTACTTTTTTTGTTTACGAGCTTAGTTCTTTTACAGAGTTAGTTCTGTTTACATATGAAACTGTTCCTGGATGTCTGCTCATCTTGATATTTGGGATGCCAGTGTGCCCACACTTTCAAAGACCTCCTTCCCTCCAGGAGGAGGATACTGCCCCCAGGTGAGTACTACTTCCTCAATCTGCCAGCTAACACCCACTTTTGCCATTTCTCTCTGGCCAAATGCTCCCTCCCAATGCCCAAGAATCACCTCTAAAACAAATGTCCTGGCAACAGAAGGCCTTCATCATCTGAGGCAAATGCTTGCATTCTGTCGAACATGCCTCAGTTTTCCTTTGAGTTGGGCCCTCGTGGAGACTTGAAAAGGGGGAAAGAAGGGTGAGAATGCAGTAGTGAGAAGGAACTGCAAGGGGAAGAAAGACTATGAGTAGGACCAGGAGACAGGAAAGCAGGGGCCCGTGGACAAGAAAACACAGGCAGCCCACAGGGCTGGACCTCACTCTGAAAGGGGGAGAGGCTGCAGAGATGGGGCCAGGGAACAGGCTGTGGCACACTAGAGCCGAAGGGGGATGAGGAGTCTGCCCTCCACGTGGCAGGCAAGGAGGAGCTTGGGGGACTGAGCAGAATTATGTGGTCACTTGGTCTGCCATGTGGAGGGCCTGGCTTGAAGTGCCACCTGGCACAGTGCTCTGGTGCCAGGTCCACAGACCCTGGGAAACAGCAGAGGTTCCTGAGAGCTGGGTCACTCATCAGCAGGAGGGGGCCTTCTGGAAAGTCACAGGCCTCCAATGAAGACGAGTATGTAGGCAGGCAGGAGGCTTGCTCACACCCGTTCTCTGCTTTCCATACTTTGATCAGTCCCCGCTCGTCCACGGTGACAACCAGTTGCAGCCGAGGGTAAGTCACCAAATTCACCAGAGCTGCAGGCTGTAGAGGGCTCGACAGATCTCCGTGCCCTAGGCAACAACAAAATTAATGTAACAACTCACATAGGGCCCATTTATTTCCTAAACACTTATTATTTTCATTCATTCGACCATCACCCAGTGCACACTGGGGACATGTAGGTGTAAAGGATATGATCCCCATCCTCACAGGCTGCACAGCATGGTAGGGAACACAACACAGAAGCGATGTTCCACTATAGAGGAGACAGGTGTGTCCTGGAGGAGAGCAGTGGCTGAGCGTGGGTGTTGAGACTGCCTGGGGTTGGTGCCATTGCAGGGGGATTGAGGGTGGGGTCCTTCATGTGCACTGGGCACAGGATGTCTGAAGCACTCCCAGTGGTTACCTATGGCTCAACTGAAGAAGGCTGGTCAGGGAGGCAGGACCCAACACTACCCACCCTGCCCGGGATCTGGGCTGTGCTGGGGACCTGGGCTGTACTCAGGACCTGGGCTTTGCAGGGCTGCATAAAGTGAACTGCCACGTGGAACGTCTCACTTGGTCCCCAAGGAACCCAGGTTTACAGGTAAGCTAATTCAGCCTTGTGGTTGTAAACAGTTTCTGTTGCATATCTGCAACTGCCCTGCTCAGAACATGCCCTTCCCAGTGGTGTACCCAGCAGTGCCACCGCGGGCCAGGCCTGGCGAAGGCCCATGCCCTGTCACGGCCATTAGCACAGAGGAAAATGACTGGTCCGAGATGGGCTGATTCCCAGATACATGGTCTCTCCCAGGATTCTGAAAGCTAGAACAGCGAGGTAAAGAGCCCGGGTCCAGCAGGCCCACGGCACATTAGGACAGGGCGTCAGAGAACCAATCCTCTAATTGCTCTTTCTGAGTTTCTCAGAGTTGCCACATGGGGTTTCTTTCCAATTTGGAGTTATTACGGTTCTTTTTCTATCAGGTGTTATCATGTTAGCATGATCTTTTTCCAATCATGATATCCCAGTATTCTTCCATTCTTTTCTTTCTTCCCCCTCACATCAACAAATCAACAGTTGATTTCTGTTGCTTAAACAGCTAACAAGACTATTACTAGTAGGAACTCGGCACCAGTGACTGGGTCATGTCAACTAGGTCTCGGAGAATACACATTATTCACCAGTGGCTAGTAGTATGGAAGTGGGCAAAGAAGCAGTGAAACTCCCCTTCCCATTTCAGAATAGAAAGTAGCAACCAGGGGAACAGAGCGCAGAAACAGGCTACATACTGCATGACTCCAACAAAATGATTGAGCCTTTTAAAAATAAAATAAGATTGGAGATGTGTTCACAAAGAGGATTAAGGTTGGCAAGCCAGGCAGAATGGGTGCAGAGGGGTCTAGCCCTATCTAACAGTACCACACTGTGACCAACGGACCACACTAGAGTTCAACAAACCACAGCCTGCAGCCAAACCCAGCCCACTAACCATTTTTGTATTTTCGTTAAAAAAAAAAAAAAATCAAAGAATATTTCATGACACATGAAAAAAACAAGAAACTCACATGTGAGTGTCCATAAGTACAGTTTTATTGGAACACAGCCACTCCCTTTTTGTTTACTTGTTGTCTACAGATGCTTCTGCATTTCAGCCACATAGTTAAGTAGTTGCAACAGGACCATGTGGTCTGCAAAGCCTAAAATATTTGCTCTCTGGCCCTTTACAGAAAAGGTCTGCCACCCCAGCACCAAAGCTCTTTATGTTCAAGTCAAGACCTTTTTGTTTTGGCAACTATGGAACCTCCCAGCCTTCAGGTCTTCTTCCTGCCCAAGAGCCCCTCATCTAAGCCTGTGTGGTCTCATGTCCACAGCCTAAGGTGGGTCTCTTTCAGGGCAACACAACTGCAATGAAACAGAAACCAGCCACCTGCACCCATCAGTCACCAGAGACCTTCACTTGAAATTATAATGTCAAACATCACTGTATATGAGGAAAATAAAGCACGTGGAAGGGAAAAAAAAACATGATAAACAAATGAAAAACTGACCATGGAGGAAAGACATATGATGCAAATAACTGTATCCTTTAAACAACAAAAAAGAGCAATCAGAGTATATGAAAATGGATAGGAAAGCTTTTTAACAATTAGTACCAACCAAGTCAAAATACTAATCAAGTTATCGAGATTTTAACACTTAAGTTTGCAAGTGGGGTGAGTAAAAGCTGCATTATCTGGGCAAAACCACCCAGAGGCTGGCATTGGCTCCAATGTGGACATCACAGAACTGGGCATGGCAGCTGTCATCCCCTTGCATAAACAGCCTCCATCAGGCACTGCAAAAATGCCCATCTCCCTGAGGCAGGACAGCAGAAAGTCAAGGGCATTTGCGATCAATCAGACTCAAGTCTGAAGTCTGACCTGGCACAGCGACTGAGCTTCCTGCAGCTCAGATTTCTCATCTGTACAATGGGGCTCCCACTCCTCACCTCACAAGTTGGCTGTGATGCTTAAAGAGAATAAAGGCAAAGGGCCTCGCTAAGACTGACGACATAGCAGCATCTGGTCACTTCTCATCCTGGCCCCCTCCTGGACAGCTCACCTCTTGCAGATCCCAGACACACACGGTGCCATCTGACGACACGGTGCACACCACGGACTTCTCCCGCCCATCAAACCAGTACTCTTTGGTTGAGATGTAGGCCAGCTCATCTATCTCTCCTGAAAGAGAACACAGACTTGCCTTAAGCACACACATGGATGCCTGGGATGTGAACATTCAACTTGGTGAAGGGGAGGCAGGCAAGTCATTCCTCTTCTCTCTCAGGAGCATGACAGGTGCTGATTCTGGGGACAGTGGTGGACAGAAAGAGCTGGGACTTCAGACTTACAATTTGGGTATCATGCCCAGGACTGCCTACCACCCACCAGCCATGTTACTGTGAACAGCAGTTACAACATCCTTATCTCTTAGTTTCTGTTTCTTTCTACTCTGAAATAGATGTAATGATCTCTGTGAGGATCAAATGATAACACAGGTATAGAACATAGCAGGGTATGTCCTCATTATGTGGCATTTTCCAACTAATTGGCTGAAAAACCAAATCCCTAGAGATCTGACCAGGGAAAGAGTGGGAATGCACAGAGTTACCACCTTCCCCACCCCGTACCTTTGTGCCCAGCAATGGCTTTGCAGATAAAGTCCTTCTCTGGCCACCCAGATTCCATTCGGAACTCCAGCTCGGATCAGCAGAGATAGTACTGTTTCCATGTCTGTGTGCCCAGGGTCGTCTGGGAGGCTGTACAGGAGGACCAGCGTCTCAGACACAGCTGCCTGAAACAAAGACCCACAGTCCTAGGTAGAACAGGAGTGTTTTGGCATCAATAGGCCTAGCTTTGATTCCCAGCTTCACCATCTACTAGCTTAGACAACTCACTTTGCCTATGTAGGCCTCAGTTTCCTCCACCGTTAAATGGGGATAATGATATGACACTGAACGAGTGCTCACCACATGTCAGGAATAGGTGCTTTTCGTGTTTCCAGTCAATCTATATAACAACCCCATAAGGTCGGTCCTCATCTCCATTTTAGACATGAGAGAGAGGTTAAACAACTCACCCAGGGTCATGCAGTCTTGGTCATGCAACTGGAACTCAAGAGTCTGCATTTTTTTAAAGCCGCCAACTATTGTTGAACTGTCTATTTCTCCCTTCAATTTTGTCAGCCCTTCATGCATTTTGTTGTTTTGTTATTAGGTCCATATACATTTATAATTTTTAGATCTTCTTGATGGATTGATCTGTTTATTATTATAAAATACCCTTCTTTGTCCCTAGTAACACTTTTTGTCTTAAAGTCTGTTTTGTCTGATATTAGCATAGTCATTCTAGCTCTCTCTTGGTTGCTGTTTGCATGGTATATGTTTCCATTCTATTATTTTCAACCTGTATCTTTGAATCTAAAGTGTGTCTGTTGTAGACAGCATATACTTGGATATTTTTAATCCCTTCTGCCAATCTCTGCCTTTTCATTGGAGTGTTTAATCCATATATATTTAATACAACTACTGATAAGATAGGATTTACATATGTCATTTTGCTTATTTCTATGCATTTTTCCTTCTATTCCTCTATTACTGCCTTCTTTTGTATTAAGTATTTTCTTGTGTCCTATTGCTTTGTCATTTCTTCAACTGTATATTCTTTTAGTTCTTAGTGGTTGCCTTGGGGATTACTGGATAAAAATCTTAATTTATGACAATCTAGTTTTGATTAATATCAACTTAATAGTATCAAAAAACTTAGCTCCTGTGTAGCTCCATTTTATGCCCCTCTCATTCATGCTGTTATTGTCATACAGATTACATCTTCATATATTATGTACCCAATGGAGAGTCACAATTATTGTTTTATGCAGTTGTCCTTTAAATCACATAGGAAAAAAGGAGTTACAAACAAAAGAATTCATTTATGTTGCCTTTTATATACACCCATATGGTTACTTTACTGATGCTACTTCTTCACGTGGATTCAAGTTCCTGTCTAATGTCCTTTCATATCAATCTGAAAGACTCTCTTTAGTATTTTTTGTAGGGCAAGTCTACTAGCAACAAATTCTCAGAGCTTTTGTTAATCTGGGGATGTCTTAATTTTCTCCTTCATTTTGCTAGACATAGAATTCTTTCTTTCTTTTCTTTCTTTCTTTCTTTCTTTCTTTCTTTATAATCAGTCATCAATTTTATACACATCAGTGTATACATGTCAATCCCAATCGCCCAATTCAGCACACCACCATCCCCACCCCACAGCGGTTTTCCCCCTTTGGTGTCCATACGTTTGTTCTCTACATCTGTGTCTCAACTTCTGCCCTGCAAACCAGTTCATCTGTACCATTTTTCAAGGTTCCACATACATGCGTTAATATACGATATTTGTTTTTCTCTTTCTGACTTACTTCACTCTGTATGACAGTCTCTAGATCCATCCACGTCTCAACAAATGACTCAATTTCGTTCCTTTTTATGGCTGAGTAATATTTCATTGTATATATGTACCACATCTTCTTTATCCATTTGTCTGTCAATAGGCATTTAGGTTGGTTCCATGACCTGGCTATTGTAAATAGTGCTGCAATGAACATTGGGGTGCATGTGTCTTTTTGAATTACGGTTTTCTCTGGGTACATGCCCAGTAGTGGGATTGCTGGATCATATGGTAATTCTATTTTTAGTTTTTTAAGGAACCTCCATATTGTTCTCCATAGTGGCTGCATCAATTTACATTCCCACCAACAGTGCAAGAGGGTTCCCTTTTCTCCACACCCTCTCCAGCATTTGTTGTTTGTAGATTTTCTGATGATGCCCATTCTAACTGGTGTGAGGTGATACCTCATTGTAGTTTTGATTTGCATTTCTCTAATAATTAGTGATGTTGAGCAGCTTTTCATGTGCTTCTTGGCCATCTGTATGTCTTCTTTGGAGAAATGTCTATTTAGGTCTTCTGCCCATTTTTGGATTGGGTTGTTTGTTTCTTTAATATTGAGCTGAATGAGCTCTTTATATATTTTGGAGATTAATCCTTTGTCCGTTGATTCGTTTGCAAATATTTTCTCCCATTCTGAGGGTTGCCTTTTCGTCTTGTTTATGGTTTCCTTTGCTGTGCAAAAAAAAAAAAGAAACAGAGCTGGAGGAATCAGACTCCCTGACTTCAGACTATACTACAAAGCTACAGTAATCAAGACAATATGGTACTGGCACAAAAACAGAAACATAGATCAATGGAACAAGATAGAAAGCCCAGAGATAAACCCACGCACCTATGGACAACTAATCTATGACAAAGGAGGCAAAGATATACAATGGAGAAAAGACAGTCTCTTCAATAAGTGGTGCTAGGAAAACTGGACAGCTACATGTAAAAGAAGGAAATTAGAATACTCCCTAACACCATACACAAAAATAAACTCAAAATGGATTCGAGACCTAAATGTAAGACCGGACACTATAAAACTCTTAGAGGAAAACATAGGAAGAACACTCTTTGACATAAATCACAGCAAGATCTTTTTTGATCCACCCCCTAGAGTAATGGAAATAAAAACAAAAATAAACAAATGGGACCTAATGAAACTTCAAAGCTTTTGCACAGCAAAGGATATAGAATTCTTGATGACAATCTTTTTCTTCCCATGCCTTCAACATATCAGCCCACTCCTTTTTGGGCTCCATGGTTTTTTGTGAGAAATCAACCGTTAATCTCATTGGGGTTGTCCCATACATGATGAGTTGCTTCTCTCTTGATGCTTTCAAGATTCTGTCTTTGGCTTTCAAGTTGGATTATAATGTGTCTCGACATGGAACTCTTTTGACTTTATCCTACTTGCAGCTCACTGAGCTTCTGGATGTGTAAATTAACATTTTTCATCAAATTTGGGAAGTTTTCAGCCATATCTTTAAATACTTTCTACTTTCTTTCTCCTCTCATCTGGAACTCCCTAGTATGTGTTGCTTGCATGCTTGATGGTGTCCCACAGGTCTCTTAGGCACTATTCATTTTTCTTCATCTTTAGCTTCATTGCGTTCCTCAGACTGGATAATCTCAACTGACCTATATTCCAGTTTACTGATTCTTTCTTCCGCCTGCTCAAATCTGCTCTTGAATTTTTAATTTGATATTGTACTTTCCTACTCCATAATTTCTGTTTAGTTATTTTTTTATAATTTCTCTTTATTAATATTCTCTATTAAATGAGACACTGTTCTCATACTTCCCTTTAGTTCTTTTCACGTGGTTTCCTCTAGTTCTTTGCACATACTAAAATAGTTGATTTAAAGTCTTTGTCTAGTAGGTCTGATGCCTGGGCTTCCTTGGGGACAGTCTTTATTGTTTGCTTTGTTTCCTGCATATTAGCGACACTTTATTTCTTTGCATGACTTATAACTTCTGTTGAAAACTGAACATTTTAAATAACATAATGTAGAACTCTGGAAATCTGATTCCACCCCACCCCCGGTTTGTTATTATTGCTGTTATTAATTTTTGTTTGTTTAGTTAAGTAACTCTGAAAAGTTTCTGAAGTAACTCTGAAAGTCTGTATTCTTTGTTATGTAGGGCCACTTATGTCTCTGCTCAGTTAAATTAATGTGCAGTAATGAGAGGACAGAGATTTCCTAAATTTCTGGAACCACTAAGTTTCCTAGTCATTGCCAAAGGCTCTATGTGCAGTTTGGGGCATGTGTTCAACACTCAGCCAGGCAGTTGACTTCTCTGCCTTAGTCTTCACTTCCTGCTTCCACAGAACCTCAAGGTTAACCAGAGGTAAAAGTTTAGAGCCCTTTTATATCTTCCCTGAGTTAGCACACAGCCCTGCACAAGCACTTGGCCTTCTAGATTCCTAGGAATGTGTTGGAGCTTTCCAAAACCCCTAAGGACATCACATTCCCAGCTTTTCCTTTTAAACTCTTTGGTTAGCCTATTGTTTCCTTAACTGTCATTCATCAACTCTGATTAAAGACTAATTAAAAAGTTAATCAATTCTCTTTAGTTGTTTTGACAAATGCCCCAAGGTAAAGGGTTTTCACATTGGGTGAACTCCAAGCAAGGTAAAATAAAGACAGCTTACACGTGAGCTCTTCCAGGAAACACCAGACAGGTCGAACAATGACAATTCTCTGGGAATAAGGCTTTGAAGAATCTCTCATCCCATTCTTACCCTTCCAGTGACTGCGGCTCCTGCTTTCACTGTGATTGTGAACTGTTGGTATTCAAGTCTAACACAAAGCTGGAAGGTTGTTATGGGAACAGGGCAAGTGAACACTTGCTGCTCTTACTGAGAATGAGCCATTTTTTTCTTGAATAAACATTTCCCAGACTACTGTAAGTCTCTGGTTAATTTCCAGAGTTCTGTAAAAGTTGACTTTGACAATTTATGCCAGTTTTCTCATTGCTTTTACGGAGGAGAAAATTTTCAGAAGTCATTAATCCACCATTTTCCAAGAGTCTGCATCCTTAACTTGTATGTATCAATAACTACTGTCAATTCTATGATAACAACTTGCTTATAAGGTTGTTGAAGATAAAACATTAGCTCATCCACACTATGGAGCATACTGAATCCCCACCTAGTCTGTGGACCCCAAAGTGAGTAAGACATGGTCCTTGCCCTATGAGTACTCTCAGCTGGTGGTTAGGAGGAAAAGTAAAACTAAAATTCTGGAGAGAAATGCTAAGTTTCAGAAGGGGCAGCCTATGGTGCCATGGGAGTAAAACACAAGGAGAGTGAACATCTGGGAGAGGATTAGGGAGGCCCCATGGACAAAGGCTTTCAAAATTTACAGTCACCAGAGTTGATACAGCATCAGAGGACTCCAGTCATATCTCATAGAGGAGAAAAATGAGGCTGGGTGGGAAATAAGTAGCTCACAGCCCATGGTCCCAATAAGTACAACGCAAAGAGTTTCTCTCCATTGAAAGCCTGTACACTCACTGAGCACCTATGTGTCAGGCTCTGTACTAGGCCCTAGTGACCTTCTAACGCACTGTGAAGGATCCAGTGCTTATGTTGGATATGGGTTTTCCTGTACTCACTGAAACCCTGTTCCTTCTACCAGAAGCAGCATACTCACAGCCTGCAGGCAGAATGGGCATCCAGATTACCTTGTCTGGCCTGCATAGGATTGGCCTATGTGAACTAGCTGCCAATACTTAAAAATCAAGAGATTTCACGTACTAATTAGGTAAAAGAAGAAGATCTAACTATACTGAAATCAAATTCTCACCTGGAAAAATTTATCTGGGGCCACACAGAACGGTACTCTTCAGACAAGAATGAGCTTTCAGGGAATTCCCTGGTGGGCCAGTGGTTAGGACTCTGCGCTTTCACTGCTGAGGGCCTGGGTTCTATCCCTGGTCGGGGAGCTAGAATCCTGCAAGCCGCATGGCACAGCCAAAAAAAAAAAAAAAAAAAAAAGAATGAGCTTTCAGCTCCACCGTGGCCTTCACCATCCCTTTTATCTCTTGGACTAAGAGGCTGAGTATCAGCTGCCTCATATCATCATTCTTATGTTGTTGATTTTCTTTTAGTTGAAATAATCAGAAAGGGAAATTTCTTGTAACCATATCTCAACCTAAACAGTGTGAAAATAAAAGCTAGACTAAGAAGATAATGTGGTTTAAGAAAAAGGGGGGATAACATTTCTTTGTGGAAGTGAAGTCTATTTCTACATATTTAAGGCCGTTATACATCAAACCATAAGTAGGAACCATGACCAACATTCAGAAGAAATAAAACCAAGTGATTTGACCAGAAAAAGGGCAGACTGTCAACAAGGCTAAAGTGTGCACATGAGTAAAGTATGAGATAAGCCTCTGAAATACAAGGATGTATCAAGTGAAAAAACACCATGGCACCAAAACCTTTCAGATAGCAATTAACAGCAAAACAATCTACTGTACACAAACAAAAAAAAGTATTTGTGCCTTAAACAAAAGCAAATATTTGCAATTTTCCTTTTAACCAAAAATCTAACACATAGTGTGTTAAAGAGATGGCAGAATTTAAAAGGTCATGAAGCATTTTAAAGAAGTAACTTGCAGTGTTTTAAATTAGAATTATAGAGTACATATTAAAAACATATGACCGGTTAACCATGTTCATTTACTGTGTCCGTAAGAGTTCCTATGGGCCTGGAGAGTTTTGGGGCCTAGTACCCATGACAGGTACAACATTAGAAATGACACGTGCATGTGACGATGCTCCTGGAATGCTGTTGCAGTTGTCCCAGTTCCAGAAACATAAACCCAGTGTTTTTTATATGAACATAGGTCAAGGATACCATCCCAAAGAAAGACTGTATGCTAAAAAGAGTTTAGCACCAAAAACTATAAAATAGTAATGAACCGAAAACCCATTCGTGACTTGGCTTGCAGACAGCTGAAGAATCTGCTTGAGGAACCTGGAGGTACACACAATATGGTAACACATGCATACATGTGGGGGTTAGGTGATAAGCTGCTCAAGAGATTTTTTGAACTGCTGAAAGAAATATATTACTTATGTTACTCAAAGGGAAATTCCTACCCCAGCTTATCAGTAAAGATGAGAACAAAGACTAGGGTTTAGGGTTGGCATCCTACCCATTTCAACTGTGAGAATTGCCCTCCAAGGGCTTCCACAAATAGTTACACCAATCTATGAGTCAACTCATTTATTTCTAGTGACACAGTGTCTTTGAGAATCACATTTGGCAAGACATTCTCTTGTCCACTTATCTACAGAGAAATCAATTTCCAGAATTGAATGTTCTATCTAGAGTACATTCCCCAAATTGTAGAGATAAAGACTGAAATCCAATAAAAGTTCCCTTACTTCAAAATTGACTGGAGATTAACATCATTTTTCTAATTAATATTATTAGCAATAAAAAAAATGAATAAAAAGCAACAAACAGAACAGTGCTGTATGATACTGAAAAATAAATATGGCAAGATTGGCATTCCACAATTCTCAAATATATCAATTCACAGTTATTCTAAAAATAAAAACCATCAAGCAAAGATTCCCTCCATGTTTGGAGGAAACTTCATGTGAACAGTTGTTTTCCATCAGGAAAGACTAAAACTAAATATAGCCCCTAGTTGATAGTCAAGGCTATATAGTCTGTCCTATATTCTGCAAGAGGCAGAAGATCTGACACTTACCTCTTGGGACAAAAGAAAAGATGTCAGGTTCCAAAGGAGGAATGAACAGAAAAGAAAAATTTAATAATTTAATGATTAAAATATTTTTTATTTTCTACTTTTAATTTTTTGAAGTTTATTTAAGTTCTCATATCAAACATGCTTATATAACTATGTTGTTACACCAAAGTTGAAATCAAATAAAAGTGGTTTATTTGTCTATTGATTTGTCTATCAGCCAGCTGCATTCAATTTGCTGTACATTTCTGCCCCTGAGTTTGGTACCCCCACCTACATCAACCTCCACTTGATTAACAAAATCGCTTATATTTCAATATACTATAAAAAAGTCTCACACCCCCAACTAGGGAGGAGTTTCCTGCTGGTAGGGGCTGTGGATTGTCCCTTCTTGTCTACTTAACAGACATGCAGTGAGTGCTGAAAAGTACACCCCTCTCTCCTTTGAGGGATACTCTCCTGAGCAGGCCTGGCTCTTCCTCCACTCACCTCCACAGTTCCTTGGTCCTTGAAGCCTCATTCCAGACCTAGAAGAGTATCTGGTCAGTCAACATGCAATTAGTGCCTAGCTTGCCAGGCCCTGTGGAGGGGACAGAGAGCTAAATGAGACCCAGTGCTTGCACTCAAGAACACTCACCTTGGGGAGTTAGAGACAAATTCAGACAATCAAATAAAACACACCAAATAATGAATGACAAAGGAGAGAATGACCAACTCAATTGGAGCCAAGGGGTTCAGAAGTAACTACTGATCAACTCCTGAAGGATGAGTAGTTATCCTCTAAGAAAACGGCTGAAGCATTTCAGGGAGAGAAAGATCCGCTTGGGCAAAGATTCAGAAGTATGAAAAAGATGATGAGTAAGTTGCCTTAATCAGAACATAGAGAAAGGAGCTGGAGACAGGCTTAGACCAACTCTTGGAAGTCAGAGGGGCAAAAACAGTGAGAAGTCACTTGAGAACTGTGAATGGAAGAGTGGCAAGTCAAACTGTGTTTTAGGCTGCTATGAGAAGGAAGGACTTGGAGACTTCCCTGGTGGTCCAATGGTTAAGAATCCACCTTCCAATGCAGGGGGCATGGGTTGGATACCTGGTCGAGGAACTAAGATCCCACATGCGAGGGCAACTAAGCCCATGCACGCTCTAGAGCCCATGCGCCACACCTAGAGAGCCCGTGCACCGCAACGAAAGATCCCACGTACCACAACAAAGATCCCATGTGCCGCAACTAAGACCCGATGCAGCAAAATAAATAAATAAATATTAAAAAAAAAAAAAAAGACTCTGAGCTTCCACTGTAGGGGGCACGGGTTGGATCCCTGGTTGGGGAACTGAGATCCTGTAAGCCACGTGGTAGGGCCAATTAAAAAAAAAAGAGAGAGAGAGAGAAGGAAGGACTGGAAATGAGGGCAGAGCAGCAGGACCCATAAGAAGGCTGCTGCAATGGAGTAAATTAAGGCTCTGGCTAAAGGGATGTCCCAGAGATGCCAAGGTGGAGGAACAGAACTGCTACCTGGGGAGGGCACACAGGCCGTATTCCCACAAACTGCTCTCTGCAGAAGTATCTGGAAGAGGCTCAGGTGGCCCTGGGAAGGGATCACAGTACCCTGCCTCCCCCTCCCTCAGGCCCACACCTGCATCCTGGAACTTCTTGGCCTCTCCAGCTGGGCCACCCTGGGTTCTGGAGCCTATACAGCTTCAGTAGAAACCACTCTGGAGCTTTCTGTGGCCCAGACCTACTGAGGGTCCCAGCCAGATACGTGGCTTTCCAGGCCCGGGCAGAAATAATAACCACCCTGTCTGAGCCCAGGTTCCTACTTCCACAGCCCTCACTCACCTGAGATCAAAGTTTCTCAGTCCTTAAGAAATCTTTTTGGCTAGTAGGAATGTAAAGTTGATATTTTGCAATAATCAAACCAGGTAAGAAGATTTCCGCATTCTTTTTTTCTATAGTTCCCAGTTCAAAACCCAACTGAGATGTTCTTACTTCCCTAACATAAAATTATAATATGTAATATAACCTGCAAAATGGGTGTTACCCACCTTGGAGAATGCCTCTGTTAGATGCTGATCTTCATGATGACACTGTGAGGCAGGGTTTATTGACCTCATTTTACCTAACAGGGAAACCAGAACCTGGAGAAGTTGCTGCTATCAAAGGGTAAAAGGCACCTCCCTTTCAAAATCTGCTGGGAGACTACCTGGGTGACCTCAGCCAATGCACTCTCGGCACGATACTCACTTTCCCTATTGGTAAAAATGGGGATAACAACCCAGTATTTTACTTGATACATTTAAGTTATAATTACACAATTCAGGTAAGGGTCTGTTTATTAATCTTTTTGTAAAATGATATAATAATGTATTTTAAAGGTAAAGAAATTCATTTACTCAACAAACATTTACTTAGAGTACACTAAATATCAAGCCATACGCTGAGTGTATACACACAGTGATCATACAGTGGTTATACACACAGTGATGCAAGAGACAAAAGAATGAGTCTAGCGGGCGTGGGGGGGAAGCAAACATTTAACAAGCATAGTATGTGATCATTTAGTTACAGTTGTGCTGAGTAAGAGCACAGAGGAGGAAGAGCTCGGAACACAACAGGGGCAGAAGCGCAGATCAGACTAACGCACTGAACAGGCACTTAGGGAGCACAGCCAGTACAGGAGTTCGACTGGCTGGGAAGGGACAGGCGGAGCCCGCAGGAGGAGGTGCCACTCACAGGGAGGGCACGGCTTTCCAGGCAGGCCCCAGAAGGGAAATTCCAGAATAGTCCAGAAGAGGTGGGATCCCTAGGCCAATCTTAGGGGTGAACCCTGTTCACAGGTGCCCAGTGCAAGCCAACCGCGCAGGGGCTCTGGACACACCGACAGACGGAGGAACAGAGGGATAAGAGGTTTTCAGAGCAACCCCTTCATAGGTCGCCGAGGTCGCCACCCCGGGGGCCAAGAGCGTCCTCTGCAGATCGCGGATTCAGGGCCGTCCGACGCCCCCTCCCAGATTTGGGAAACGGAGGCTCCGAGGGGACGGGCCGACCATGGACACGCCAGTGACCAGGAGCCCAGCCCTGCCTCCCGCCTGGGACAGGACGCGCTACCTTATCCACCTGGGCGACGCAGAGCATGTCTCGGGCCTCCAAGAAGGAGAAGACGTGCAGCAGCTCAGGCAAACCCATCTGCGGCTCCACGGCGCCAGCCCCCGTGGTTGCCTGGGTCGGGCTACGCCTTCGCTGCGCTTCCGCCCCCGCAGGCCGAGCCCCGCCCGCTCGCTTAATCCTCGCCCAGCCTCCGCGCTTCCGTTCGGAACACCCACTTCTACTAATCTGCTCACCAGCCCCGCTTCTACTTGGCCTTAGACTGGCTTCTAACCCTTGTCCTGACATTCGCTGAGACCCTCGCCCACCCCCTTATACTGACATTCATCCTCGTTCTGACCTTCGCCCTGACCCTCACGCGGGACCTTGTGGTGCCCCTGAACCCAGCACCTCCCGAGCCCTTGCCCTGGTGCTGGCCCTTATCCAGACCTTGACCCTCTTCCTCAGCCTCGCCCTAATCATCACCCTTGATTTCATTAGCATCTGACATCTACCATACTCCTGTCCCTACCCTCACCTGACCCTGACTCACCCTAATACACACCTTCATCCTGAGCTTTGCCCTAGCCCCGACCCTGGCCTTCACAATCACCTTCAGAATGACCCTCAGCCTCCGTCTTACACTGGCACTGGCCCTTGCCCAAGCCCTGGCTCTAACCTGGTACTTCCCTCATCATGGCCCCTGCCCGGGCTCTCACCCTACCTAGCCTTAGCCCCAACCCTGGACCTCACCCTGGTTTCGGTCGTGGCCCTGGCCAAGATCAGATCAGAGTTAGTGTAAGGGTGAAGGTCATGATCAAGCTCAGTGTCAGAGCAGCCAGGGTCACAGTCAGGATGAGGGTAAGATCAGAGACAGAGTGATGAAGATCAGAATCAGAGGGAGGGTGAGTGTCCAGTTCAAGGTAAAATTCTATGTCAGGTTAAGGATCAAGATAAGAGAATGGTCAGGGTCATGGTGTCAGAATCAGGTTCAAGGACAAGATCACTATGAGGGGAATTTTAGATCCAGGGTTAGGTTCAAGATCAAGTTCAAGATCAGTGTGAGAGCCAAGGTTAGGATCAGGTTGAGGCTCCATTAGAGAGGATCAGTGAGAGGATGAATGTCAGGATTAGGATGATGGTTATTGTCAGGGTGAAAGTAAGATTGAAAGTTGGATTCAAGTTGACAGTGGATGTCCAGTTCCGTGTAGGATTCAGGGTCAAGGTGAGGGTGAGGTTGATGTTCAGGATTAGAGTCAGTGTCAGGTTCAGGGTCAAGATCAATGTGAGGTAATGTCAGGGTCAGGGTGAGCATGATGTTCATTGTGAAGGTCAAGGTCAATTAAAAGTCAAGGTGGCTCCCTTTTCCACTGCTGCTGGAAGGAATTAAGTCCTCCTCCTCCAACTCACCCTCCCCCCAACCCCCATTACATTGGCCCAATCTGCATAATCCAGGATACTCTTTCCATCTCAAAGTCCGTACCCTTTAATCACATTTGCCAAGTCCCTTTTGTGTGTAAGGCAATGTATTCATAGGTTAGGACACGGGCATCTTTGGTTGGGGGGGGGGGGACATTATTCTGCTTACCACAGAGGGTCAGAGTTTGGTTTAGAGTCAAAATCAAGTTCAAGGTTAAGTTTCAAAGTGAGGATGGGTCAAGATGAAGGTGACGATCAGGCTGAGGACGAGTCATCATAATAATGAAAGTCAGTGTCAGTGTGAAGTTCAATTTCAGGGTCAGGGTCTAGATCAGGTTCAAGGTCATGATGGGATTAGGGTGTCAATGGTGACAGCCAAGTGTGAGTCCATGTTCTGTGTGAGGCTCAGCATTAGGATGAGGACCCAGGTCAGGATGAAATTGAGGTCTTGGTCAAGATGAGGGTCAGGATCAGGATCATGGTCAGGCTTGGGGTGCAGACTAGTTTCAGCTTGAGTGTACAGTGTAGTGCAGCATCAAGGCGCAAGTTCAAGGGCACGGTGTGTCAGTATGATGGTCCTTGTCAAGGTGAGGATTCAGTCTAGGGGCAGAGTGAAGTTGAGGGTCAGAATCAGATTGAAGGTGGTGAGTATCTCATTTATCACAGTATTCACAATCAGTGTGAGAGAAGCTGTCATCGTCAAAGATAAGTCAAGCTCAGGGCAAGTGTAAGGGACATGTTAACGGTCAGGATCAGGATCATAATGAGCATCAAGGTAAGAGGAATGTCAATTAGAGACTCAGGGTTAAGGTTAAGATGAGAGCCAAGTTCATGGACAAGGTTTAGTTCTAGGTCAAACGGGGTCAGAGTTTGGGTGAGGGTCAGAGTCAATGCCAAGGTCAAAGCCAGGCATGGGTGGGGAAGGGGCTGGCAAAGAATTGAGTGAGGGTGAGAGTCAGTGTATATGTCAGGGTCAGGGTGATAGGGTCAGGTTAAGTGTAAGGTTTAAGGTAAAGGTGAGGGTCAATGTCAGGGTGGAGTAACCTTTGGAGTCTTTGTGAGTGGAACTGGCTGAGGGTCAGTGGTCAGGGTTTGGGTACAGACTTGCATTCATACGAAGGTGAGGGACACCAGAAACTGAGCTAGACTGAAGCTTAGAGTCTACAGATGTGGCTGGACAAACAGGCAGCGGCCAGATCCTTAAAACATCTTTAAAGACATATGGGACACTCAGACTCTTCCCTGAAAGCAACAACTGGAGTTTACTGTGCTTTGCCCTCTAAGAGCTTGGAGGGCAGTGACTGTGGCACTGTTAGTCACCTCTGTGACTGCAGTGCTTACAGAATTTTATCCACATGAGCACAAAATGAATATTTTAAGAATACAAGATTGCTAAGAATAAGTTTCTCTGATTTATCTGTTTTTATCTATCTGTGAACCAATACCACATTGCTTATTTATTACAGCCCTATGGTAGTCTTGGTATCTGATAGGGTAAGTCCTTTCATCATTTTTTGCCTTTTCTTCTGCTTCTGCCTCCTCTTAACCCTTTCATTTCCGCATATATTTTAGAATTGGCTTACCAAATTATTTAATAAGAAAAACAAGAGCCAGTTCAGATTGTATTGGGATTTACTGAATTAACAAATGACTTCCAGGAATGTCTGCCTTCTTATTTGCCCAGTATCTCTGAGTAAAGAGGAGGCCCGTGTGGTCCAGGCTCACCCGTATCCTGAGGGTGATGTTGGTAAACCAGCTTAAGGTGTGGAGGGTCACTTATTGGGTCCCCAACTTGAGCCATTCCTGGGTCCTGATTTCCGCCAACTCACCTCCAAAAGGGAGCTCTGTCACATGAAGCACCTAGCAATCCCCCAAGGCTAAAGTAGCCATGAATGGGGCCACTTTCCCAGTGACCACAGAGAAGCAAGGGCCAGGGGATGATGCTACCTCAGCCACTTCCCTCAACTGGAAAGGAAGAGGAGCATACATCACGTAGAACTACCGGGGGTTTTTATAATAAATCTCAAAAGTGAACTAGTGTTTAATGTCTCTGAGAACAAAATCAAACCAAACTTTCCCTCCCACTTGGATTTCCGACATGAGGACATCCTACACTCAGCGCTCCCCCAAATGGCTCTACCAGGACTGTCCCTGACCAGGAAGGCAGCAACTAGAGAACCAGCCCCATGGCAGGCATGGCAGCGGAACTCACTGCCTCCTTCGGATGGATCTGTTACCAGCAACAGATGGGAGGCCGACAGCACAGGCCGAGGGTCCCCTCTGCTGAGGCTGGATGGCCTGGCCAGGAGCAGGACCACTGTGGTCGAATCAGGCCGGAGCAGAAGAACAAGAGGCCTGGCTTGTCCTGGGGAGGGAAGTGGGGGACACGCCGGTGGGGCCAGGCCCAACGTCTCAGCCCTCCAGGATGAAGGGCCGAATCAGCTCCGGGTTCAACAGCGACTCCTCGAGAGGCCGGTCCACGTGGAGGTCATGGACGTGAGGGGGTCCTGGGGGGGCCTTGAGGGCAGGTCCCCCTGGGCGCTGAGGAATCGGCAGCTCCGAGGGGTGGGCAGGCAGGGGAGCTGTGAAGAAGTACTGGTGCAGGAGGGCCTGAGGGTAGCAAGTGAGGGGCAGCAAAAGGAAACTGGTCACCTCCCCGTCCCAGCTTCAGCCACTTCCCTCCGAGGAGGAGACGTGAACATTGCCCTGGAGAGGATGTTTCCTTCATCTGCTCATCGTTCAGGTGACTCCAACACCTCGGAGTGCTCCCTGTTTGCGCACTGCTCCAGAGACAGGAGATGCAGCGGTACACAGAACAAAGAGCTCTGCCTTCAAGTTTTCCACATAGTGAGGGGTGGGGGTAATAAACACGATAAAGAAGTAAGACAAACAGTGCATCAAATGATTAGTGCTGTGGGAAAGAGAAAGGATGAGGGGGGGATGAGGAATACTGGAGGGGCTGCAGGCCTGAAGAATGGTGAAGGGAGGCCCCTGGGAGGTGGCGCTCAAGCAGAGACCTGAAAGGTGAATGAGTGAGGCCTAGGGACAGAAATGCACAGACCCCCAGGACATGGAGAAGCCCTGGGGCCCGAGGGGAGTGAGCAAGGGGAATGGGAGCTGGCAGAGTCACAGAGGTGATGGCCCCAAATGTGTGATGGCTGTGGGCCACTAGGACCTGGCTTCTCCTCTGAGGGAGCCCCAGGAGGGCCCTGCAGGCGAGGATGCGACAGCCTACCTGGACAAGGTCCCTCTCTGTGCCACGTGGAGGAAAGACTAAATGGGCAGGAGAAGCAGATTCTGGGAGGCAATGGGGGGGAGCCGCTTAGAATGGGGGCAGCAGCAGGGGGCTGAGAGGTGGTCAGTTGGCCTCAGTACACTCTGAAGGCGCTGCTGACATGGGAGCTCGCCAGGGGCATGTGTAAACACACACTGCTAGTGCCGAGGGCAGGGAGGGGAGGCTGCCATGAGGCCAGATGGACAGATACACCCGACAGAGGCCCTCACACCATCGGCCATCAGCCCATGGTCCTCCCCTCCTCCCCTGCCTTCCAGCCACGACCCACCCCTCCTGGGTCCTCCTCTCCAGGCCTCTGCTCATCATTTCTCTTGGGAAAACAGCTCCCCATGCTTAAACCTGCCCTTCTCCAGGAAGCCTTGCATGACCCCAAAGTCAGTCCCAACATCCCTCCCCTCAGCTCCCACAGACTGACGGCCCTGCCTCACCACAGGGTGGAGACCCCGCAGGCACAAGCCACGTCTGTTCACTCTGGATCCGGGTCCAGGACAATGCTCAGCACGTGCCAGATGCTAGTAAATTCTTGTTGAAGGAATGAAGGGACGAAGAAGCGAGTCACCAATAACCCAAGACTCGCTCTTCTGCGAGGTGTGCATGCCCTTCTAATGGGCCACCCTGGCCACCTGCCCTCTAGGGTCCGCTCTAGGGTCCACTCAGGAGAGGCACACCTGCCCTGCACCCTCCTACCCCTGGCTCCAGGGGTTCTGGTCCCAGCCCATCACAGCTTCTGAGAATCTCAACCTGCCTGGTCAAAAGGACACGGACAAGGAGGGTCAGGGCAACGGGTGTCACCCTACCTGGGAGGCTGCAATGCGCTGGCGTGGAGGGTAGAGGAGGAAATGCCCCAGCAGGTCCAAGGCCTGGGGAGAGGCATAGGGCAGCACCTCCTCCAGGGGCACGGGAGCCTGCTCCTTGAAGGAGATCTTGTTGTAGTCAGGCAGGTCCTTGATCTCCTGGAGGAGAAGGGGGTCCATCAGGGCCGGCATCCACCCCGCCAGCCCTGTTAGGTGTCAGTTCTCGCTCCCTGTCACCTACCTGCTCCCATTCACTCATCACTCCCCCATCCATGCACCCCTGCTCACACGTCACTCATGACATCACGTGCTCACTCAGTCCTTCAGTCCTTCCTCCACATCTCAGGCGCCTGCTCCATGCCCAGCTCAGTTTGGATGCGTGTGTGCTGGGGACGGGTGGGAAGGGATAGGGCTTGGGCCCTGGCCCTCGTACCTCCAGCAGGGCAGGGGTGGAGGAGACCCCACGCTGGGCCAGGACCGAGGTCCGGGAAGTCAAGGAGGCATGGGGCCACGAGAGAGAAGGTGCGGGGCAGGGGAGTCACTAGCTATTGGGGTAATAGAAGCCACCCGCCCCCACCCCTCCCCACTGTAGGCCCCTGCAAACCGGCCAGACTTGAGGACAGGGGGTGCCCAAGATTCGAAGCACACAGCAAAGCTGTTCAATGTCATTCTCCCCTGGGAAAAGGGGGGGACCCGTTCAACCGCTCCCCCAGGATGCAGCCCACAGCCCTGCAGATACAGAACCCAAACAACTCAGAGATCTCACACCATGGAAACAGATCTCCCCACACCAGCACCCACACCTCACACTGTGGTCAAGATACCCACAAAGTAGCCTTCAGGCTTCATAGCTAAGGATACAGATCCCCAAACAGTCAAAGACTTCAAGCCTAGAACACGGAGCATATCCCCCTCTCTAAACAGCTCTCAGGCCTCAACTCTGGAACACACATCAACCCCTCAACAGTTCTGAGACTTCTCAGAGCCTCACATTCTGGGACACACTGCCACCTCCTCCCATTCTGGGGCAGACTCCAAAACGGCCCCCAAATCTCAGACTCTTAGGCATATACAAACCATCCTACCCCAAATAAAGGTTCAGGGCCTTCATATCCAGGGACCCAGGCCTCTAGATAGCTCAGGAACATTGCGTCCTGGGATATCACCCCCTGCATAGCAGCTTAGACGCCCCATGCCTCGGACCACCTCCCCGACCTCAGCCCAGAAGCTTCCTACTGGGACAACCACTCTGATCCCACTTGACCCCTCCCAGCTCAAAACTGTCATGGGGAGGAACACTGATCCCAAACTCCTCAGAGATACTCTAACCAGGGGAGACACCCCCATGGCAACCTAGAGCTCACAGCAGGAAAACCCCCAAATGGCTTAGAGACCTCAATGCCCAGGAGGAAAAGGTGACCCAACGACCCACACTCCCCCTGGCCCAGCCCATAGGAGTCTCACCACAGGTCGACACCCTGATCATACTGGCGGGCACCATACAGGAGCTCAGGGGCTCGGTACCACCTGTGAGAGGAGGGCAGGTGGTCACAGCCAGGTCACCGGTCTGTCAGGAAGCTGCCTCGGAAGGTCATCCTGGCCCCCACACCAGCCCCAAGAGCACTGTTTGGACAGAAGGTCCAGAAGCATCTCTTCCCAGCAGGAGGGTTGGGGCCTGTCTATTGCCAGGTCCTGCTTGGGAACTGGTCCTCCCTACCTGGTGGCCACCTGGTGCGTGTAGAGACGGCTGCCATCTGGGGAAAAGACCCGGGCCAGGCCAAAGTCCGCTATCTTGAGCTGGCCCGAGGCACTGATAAGCAGGTTGGCTGGTTTCAGGTTCTGAGAGCACCCAAAGAGGCATCAGTTCCTCCAGAGCCCCCACAGGACCTCGGGACAGGAGGGCTTGGCAGGCTGGGCACCCAGGTCAGCGCAAGACCCGACCTCCTCCAGGGCCCCAGCCCTGGCCTCCTACCCATAGGCCCTGCCCCCTCTGTCCCTTTTCTAACCATGCCCTTCATCAAGGGCTGGCCTACGCACAGCCCAGCCACCCCCCCAGTCCCACCCCAGCCCATGCTGGAACTGACCCGATGTACAATGTTGTTGGCATGGCAGAAAGCGACCCCCTTGAGCAGCATCTGCAGGTAGCTCTTGACCTGCACCTGGGTCAGCGGCCTCTGGGCGTGGCGCACCACCTCAGCCAGATCTGACAGCATGAACTCGAAGGCCAGCACGAAGCCTGCGCCATGCGGGAACACGGCCTTCAGCTGTACCACCTGCAAGCGGGGCATCCCGTCAGCCTCCAGACTCACATGGCTCAGACTCTCTCTGGGACCCTCAGCCCTTGCACCAACAGAGGACCAGGCAGGCAGAGATGGTGGCATGAGATCTGAGCTCAGAATCAGGGAGCTTGGTGATCTCTTGCTTCCCTCTCCCAGGAGAAGGCAAGTCCCTACTCTAATGCTCCAGTAAACACTCAGGGAAAAGGAGGTCTAAGAAAGGCGACTTAGGGCAGTGTCTGGTCCCCCACCCAGCCCACGAACTGGAAAATCACCTGGAAACACACACACACACAGGTGATCACAACTCCCAGCACTGGGAGAGCAGGAGACATGTCACATATACTTCCTGAGGGCCCACAAGGTCACAAGGGCAGGCTGCACAGTAGTGAACAGGAGCAAGGGCTGGTGGGTCCTGAAGGACTTGAAGGAGCTCAGGGGACAAATGACTGACAAATGACCAAACAACAAACGTATAGGGTATTTTGATGAAGATTCTCATGAAGAAAGAAGAGAAGGCATCTGGGAAGGAGCTCTGGGCCAGGGGACAGCAAACACAAGGCCCGGAGGCAAGAACAGGAAGGAGGCTGCTCTGTTCTGTACTCCTGGAGCCTAGACAGTGCTTATCACGGGAGAGACACTTAAGAAGTTGTGAATGAAAAAAGAGGCTGGAGCGGGGTGGAAGCAGATGGTGACAGTTCTTTCAGAGTGAAGAGAAGCCTCTGGAGCTTTTCAAGCCAGGGAGTGGATGATTTCATGTACATTTTTTGACTGTGGAGTGGAGGCAGTGGCGGGGGGGCGGGGGGGCAGGGGGGCAGGGGAGCCTGCTGTAGTTGTTCTGATGAGAGGTGAGGATGGCCTGGGCCAGGGTAAGATCTGGAGTGTTTTGAAGGTAGACTCTTCAGGCCTGCTGATGCACAGGACATGGGACCGTATCACCAGCTTCCTATGGGCCCTCCACCTCTCCCACACACAAGCTGTCAGCAAAGCCCTTTTACTTTCCTCAAAAAACAAGAATGGCCATATTGCTGTTTTTCTGATGTTGAGGGTAGTAGACACTCATTTTACAGATTGGGACAAACAAATACATTCAGATAATACCCAAAATTATAATGAAAAAAACAGCAAAAGAAAAATCCTATCACCTACAGTCAACCTTAGGAGTCTATTCCACCAGACTTTACAAGAGACATGGCACACACAGACATGTCTTCGTATACATATACAAAATATTTTCATACAAAACCAAGATGACAGACACAGTTTTATAACATGCTTGTGTCACCCAATATATCAAGGACATCTCCAGAGAATAAGAAACAAGTCAGAGTATCACCCACCCTTAGGTGGGTGGACCTACCCTTGTCACTCCCCAGGAAGTTAAGCACATCCTCTACTCAGGACATGGACAAGAGAGAATACCACAAAGAGAATGAAACTGGGTGTGTGAGGTGTCTCTCCTCGTGTGCCCACAGCCCCTCCCAGGCCTGTCACAGCACAAACCAGGCCAGATGGGCGCTGTAGCCTTTGTCCATCTCCCCTACCACACTTCAGTTCTCAAGAGCAGGGTAGGGGCTGGTTTCTGTGTTGCCAGTAGCCAGTAGAGGGTAGAGTCTATGGGAGGCCCCAATGTTAAACCGTCCTGATTCTGCGATCAGACCTGGGCCAAAGCCTCCACAGACAAGCGGAACAAGCTGAGCACCCATAAGCTGGTGGCTGCGCCTCCTCCCCTGGCCTGAGATAGGGAGAGCCTGAACGTGCCTTGCGGAGCAGAGGACAAAACTCAGAAGGACAATATACATAAAGCAGTTAACCTGGCATGCAGAACATAACAGGAGCTCAATAGGTGGCAATTATCATTATCATCAGAAATCACCAAGTGTTTTGAGAAAAAAGGGATAAGTTAGTGAATGAGCGAACGAGTACGCGAAGAAATAAGCGAGTGAACGAGAGGGAATGAATGAGTGAAGTAATTGGGTGAATGAGGGTGAACAAGTGGAGAAGAAAGGGAGTGAGTGAGGGGTGAGGAAGCAAATGAGTGAACAGAGTGACTGCAGGACCTCAGAGTGGGAGTGAGTGGAGGAGGGCGGGAACCAGCACCTCAGAACACCAGCGCCACTCACATACTGACTGTCCTCGATCTCCTGCAAGGCCTTGATCTCCCGCAGGGCCTGGTTGGGGATGCCATCCTCCAGCCGCCCGCAGGGCCACCTTCTTGAGGGCAACGATCTCTCCAGTCTGTTTGGGACAGGACGCAGACACTGCAGGCCCAACCCCGGCTGGAAAAGGGGATGCAACGCCGAGGCCTGAGGCCCTCGTGGGGGTGGGACGCACCCCCCACCCCGTGCTGGAGGGAAATCAGGGCCAGCAGGCGCAGCGCTGAGCAAATAGCTCAGAGACATCCACGCCACGCTCCTAGGGGTCACTCGCCCGAAGAAAGCACCGCTGGTTGCTGGACGCCGTCCACTCAAGAGAGCAAAGGAGGCGGGAGCACGCCACGAAAAGCTGCGGGGAGGCAGGAGCCCAAGCGTGGGTCGGGACAACGGGTAGATCTCAATGGAACCGAAGGAGGAAGGGCTGGGTGCTCACCTCCACGTGCTTGGCCTTGAAGACGATGCCGTGCACGCCCTCCCCAATGCGGCCCAGGATGCAGTACTGCTCTATAGCCCTCTGCCAGACACCCGGACCCTCTGCAATCACAGCCCCTCCCCGGCACCCCTAGCTTTCCGCATTAGCCCGCCCTGCCTCCCGCGCCCAGATGCGGCTGCCTAGCAACGGCGCAGGAAAGAGCGCAGAGGCCGGGAGGCCGAAGGCAGCTACAGGCGGCGTCCAGGCCTGTCTGCGCCTTCCTCTAGCCCCTCGCCATCACGCCTCAGTGCGCTTCATTCGGCGGAAATCACCCGTGCGCAGACCTTGCCAGCGGGAGCGAGAGCCACGGCCGACCCCTCGCGGCACTGCCGGGCGTCACGTGACGAGTGACGCCAGGATACGCAGAGGGGCGGGGGCATGCAGCCAGGGAGCAAGGCGGAACAGCCTTGGGAGCGGGCTACATAGGCGGGAGGGTGGAGCCGCTCTCCGGGGTGGAGGCGGGGCACTCAGCGAGGCGGGCGGGGCACTCAGCGGGGCGGACGGGGCACGGGGCAGGGCCGCACAGCCGGGGGCGGGACCGCGGCGCCGAGGGCGTGGCCGAAAGGTGACGGGGTGGGGCCGGCTACTCCGGCAGGTCAGGGTACCCTCGCCCCCATACCTAGAGGTGCAAGCTTCCACCTGTGAGAACCTACAGGTGCCATTTCCACCTATGAGCCCCAAAGCCAATGATGATTGAAGCGAGACGGGTTCGGGTCTGCATTGTGGAGGGAGCGTCAGTTGGCAACATGTAAAGACAACGTTTAAAGAGTAAAAACTCTGACCCGGAAAGTCCATGTCTAAGGGCTTCTCATGAGGAAACATTTGGAGGAATTTGCAGCCTGAGTGATTTTTAAGACGTTCATGCCATGAAAGGATGTTGACAAAAAACACAATTAGCTTTTTAAACTTCTGAAAAGGTGCTCAATCTCATACACAATGAGATAAATGTGAAATAATCTACAATTTTCCATCTTTGGGATAGCTAAAGATCTCAGATCTAACAGTCCATTTAATCTTGGAGAGGCAGCAGTGAGTGGTGGCGTGAAGCAAGATCTTAATTCCATGCCCAGGAATTGAACCTGGGTAGCCTGGATGAAACCAGGAATCCTAGCCACCACCCCTTGGCTCTTGCCCCCTGTGAAAAATGCATTTCTCATGGAGGCAAAACTGTAAAAACAGGTACAAAGTTTATTATTAGAGACACAGCACAACAACAACAAGTGGGAGAGCACACAGAGAAACAGTTTGTTTAGTTAAGACAGAAGCAAGGCAGAGATGCACACCTGGAGACAAAGGGCGTGGGTGTCCTCCCTAATGAGGAGGAGCACAGTAAAGAGGAGGTTAAGTCATTTATATAGGGCAGTTCTTCTGGGTCTTTGTGTACCTTTGGCCAATTATCTGGTTTCCTTTTCCACACCTGACCTGCCCTAGGACCCTCCCCAACGTGCATGCGCAACCTTTTTCCAAGATGGATTACAGCCCAGAGGCCTATGGGATGACCTTAGCATCACATATTATGGGGTGGTGCCCCCTCCCTTTAGACTCTCAACGAGCCTTTCTGCACATGTGCTCCAAGGGTGGGAAATGTATGACCCCTTGATCTTTTTTTTTTTTTTGCAGCCAAAAATTAATTTATTAATTTTTAAAAAAATATTTAAAAATGTATATATATTTTTAAATGTATATGTAAAGATGCTTCTTGCAGCAAAACGTGATAGCTAAAGTTGTCCGCCATAATGGGGATGTTGAATTAATTGTGACACATGTATTTGAAAGAGTAGTGTGCCATCACTAAAAGATTATGTTGTAATATTTAATGCTTTTTAAAATATTTTTTAAAGCTTTTAATCACAAGGAGAAATGCTCGTGATATGGTATTAAGCAAAATAAGAAAAAAAAAAAAAGAATTGGCAGGTCTAGCACAGTCTCAGTCATGTAAAATAGTAATTAACACTAATTATAACAGTAATAATAATGTGAGAAAATAGGCAAGGAGTTAATAGTGATTGCTTCTAGCTAGTGACTTATGAATGACTTCTGTTCCTGCCTTTTTGTTTCTATGCTTTCGAATTCTTAGAAAGTCATCATATGTTATTTTTTTTGTTAGTTTCAGCTTTATAACAAAGTGAATCAGTTATACATATACATATGTTCCCATATCTCTTCCCTCTTGCATCTCCCTCCGTCCCACCCTCCCTATCCCACCCCTCTAGGTGGTCACATAGCACCGAGCTGATCTCCCTGTGCTATGCGGCTGCTTCCCACTAGCTATCTATTTTACATTTGGTAGTGTATATATGTCCATGCCACTCTCTCACCCTGTCACATCTCACCCCTCCCCCTCCCCATATGCTCAAGTCCATTCTCTAGTAGGTCTGTGTCTTTATTCCAGTCTTGCCACTAGGTTCTTCATGACCTTTTTTTTTTCCTCCTTAGAGTCCATATATATGTGTTAGCATACTGTATTTGTTTTTCTCTTTCTGACTTACTTCACTCTGTATGACAGACTCTAACTCCATCCACCTCAACTACAAATACCTCCATTTCATTTCTTTTTATGGCTGAGTAATATTCCATTGTATATATGTGCCACATCTTCTTTATCCATTCATCCGATGATGGACACTTAGGTTGCTTCCATGTCCTGGCTATTGTAAATAGAGCTGCAATGAACATTTTGGTACATGACTCTTTTTGAATTATGGTTTTCTCAGGGTATATGCTCAGTAGTGGGATTGCTGGGTCGTATGGTAGTTCTATTTTTAGTTTTTTAAGGAACCTCCATACTGTTCTCCATAGTGGCTGTATCAATTTACATTCCCACCAACACTGCAACAGTGTTCCCTTTTCTCCACACCCTCTCCAGCATTTATTGTTTCTAGATTTTTTGATGAGGGCCATTCTGACTGGAGTGAGATGATATCTCATTGTAGTTTTGACTTGCATTTCTCTAATGATTAATGATGTTGAGCATTCTTTCATGTGTCTGTTGGCAATCTGTATATCTTCTTTGGAGAAATGTCTATTTAGGTCTTCTGCCCATTTTTGGATTGGGTTGTTTGTTTTTATGTTATTGAGCTGCATGAGCTGCTTGTAAATCTTGGAGATTAATCCTTTGTCCGTTGCTTCATTGCAAATATTTTCTCCCATTCTGAGGGTTGTCTTCTGGTCTTGTTTATGGTTTCCTTTGCTGTGCAAAACCTTTAAGTTTCATTAGGTCCCATTTGTTTATTTTGGTTTTTATTTCCGTTTCTCTAGGAGGTGGGTCAAAAAGGATCTTGCTGTGATTTATGTCATAGAGTGTTCTGCCTACGTTTTCCTCTAAGTGTTTGATAGTGTCTGGCCTTACACTTAGGTCTTTAATCCATTTTGAGTTTATTTTTGTGTATGGTGTCAGGGAGTGTTCTAATTTCATACTTTTACATGTACCTGTCCAATTTTCCCAGCACCACTTATTGAAGAGGCTGTCTTTTCTCCACTGCATATGCTTGCCTCCTTTATCAAAGATAAGGTGACCATATGTGCGTGGGTTTATCTCTGGGCTTTCTATCCTGTTCCATTGATCTATATTTCTGTTTTTGTGCCAGTACCAAACTGTCTTGATTACTGTAGCTTTGTAATATAGTCTGAAGTCAGGGAGCCTGATTCCTCCAGCTCCATTTTTCGTTCTCAAGATTGCTTTGGCTATTCGGGGTCTTTTGTGTTTCCATACAAATTGTGAAATTTTTTGTTCTAGTTCTGTGAAAAATGCCAGTGGTAGTTTGATAGGGATTGCATTGAATCTGTAGATTGCTTTGGGTAGCAGAGTCATTTTCACAATGTTGATTCTTCCAATCCAAGAACATGGTATATCTCTCCATCTATTTGTATCATCTTTAATTTCTTTCATCAGTGTCCTATAATTTTCTGCATACAGGTCTTTTGTCTCCTTAGGTAGGTTTATTCCTAGATATTTTATTCTTTTTGTTGCAATGGTAAATGGGAGTGTTTTCTTAATTTCACTTTCAGATTTTTTATCACTAGTGTATAAGAATGCCAGAGATTTCTGTGCATTAATTTTGTATCCTGCTACTTTACCAAATTCATTGATTAGCTCTAGTAGTTTTCTGGTAGCATCTTTAGGATTCTCTATGTATAGTGTCATGTCATCTGCAAACAGTGACAGCTTTACTTCTTCTTTTCCGATTTGGATTCCTTTTATTTCTTTTTCTTCTCTGATTGCTGTGGCTAACACTTCCAAAACTATGTTGAATAATAGTGGTGAGAGTGGGCAACCTTGTCTTGTTCCTGATCTTAGTGGAAATGGTTTCAGTTTTTCACCATTGAGGACAATGTTGGCTGTGGGTTTGTCATATATGGCCTTTATTATGTTGAGGAAAGTTCCCTCTATGCCTACTTTCTGCAGGGCTTTTATCATAAATGGGTGTTGAATTTTGTCGAAAGCTCTCTCTGCATCTATTGAGATGATCATATGGTTTTTCTCCTTCAATTTGTTAATATGATGTATCACGTTGATTGATTTGCGTATATTGAAGAATCCTTGCATTCCTGGAATAAACCTCACTTGATCATGGTGTATGATCCTTTTAATGTGCTGTTGGATTCTGTTTGCTAGTATTTTGTTGAGGATTTTTGCATCTATGTTCATCAGTGATATTGGCCTGTAGTTTTCTTTCTTTGTGACATCTTTGTCTGGTTTTGGTATCAGGGTGATGGTGCCCTCGTAGAATGAATTGGGGAGTGTTCCTCCCTCTGCAATATTTTGGAAGAGTTTGAGAAGGATAGGTGTTAGATCTTCTGTAAATGTTTGATAGAATTCGCCTGTGAAGCCATCTGGTCCTGGGCTTTTGTCTCTTGGAAGATTTTTAATCACAGTTTCAATTTCAGTGCTTGTGATTGGTCTGTTCATATTTTCTATTTCTTCCTGGTTCAGTCTCAGAAGGTTGTACATTTCTAAGAATCTGTCCATTTCTTCCAGGTTGTCCAATTTATTGGCATAAAGTTGCTTGCAGTAATCTCTCATGATCCTTTATATTTCTGCAGTGTCAGTTGTTACTTCTCATTTTTCATTTCTAACTCTATTGATTTGAGTCTTCTCCCTTTTTTTCTTGATGAGTCTGGCTAATGGTTTATCAATTTTGTTTATCTTCTCCAAGAACCAGCTTTTAGTTTTATTGATCTTTGCTATCGTTTCATTTCTTTTTCATTTATTTCTGATCTGATCTTCATGATTTCTTTCCTTCTACTAACTTTGGGTTTTGTTTGCTCTTCTTTCTCTAGTTCCTTTTGGTGTAAGGTTAGATTGTTTACTTGAGATTTTTCTTGTTTCTTGAGGTAGGCTTGTATAGCTATAAACTGCCCTCTTAGAACTGCTTTTGCTGCATGCATAGGTTTTGGATCGTCGTGTTTTCATTGTCATTTGTCTCTAGGTATTTCTTGATTTCCTCTTTGCTTTCTTCAGTGATCTATTTAGTAACGTATTGTGTAGCCTCCATGTGTTTGTGTTTTTTACGTTTTTTTCCCTGTAATTCATTTCTAATCTCATAGCATTGTGGTCAGAAAAGATACTTGATACAACTTCAATCTTCTTAAATTTACCAAGGCTTGATTTCTGACCCAAGATATGATCTATCCTGGAGAATGTTCCATGAGCACTTGAGAAAAATGTGTATTCTGTTGTTTTGGGGTGGAATGTCCTATAAATATCAATTAAGTCCATCTTGTTTAATGTATCATTTAAAGCTTGTGTTTCCTTATTTATTTTCATTTTGGATGATCTGTCCATTGGTGAAAGTGAGGTGTTAAAGTCCCCTACTATGATTGTGTTACTGTCGATTTCCTCTTTTATGGCTGTTAGTATTTGCCTTATGTATTGAGGTGCTCCTATGTTGGGTGCATAAATATTTACAATTGTTATACATTCCTCTTGGATCGATCCCTTGATCATTATATAGTGTCCTTCTTTGTCTCTTGTAATAGTCTTTATTTTAAAGTCTATTTTGTCTGATATGAGAATTGCTACTCCAGCTTTCTTTTGATTTCCATTTGCATGGAATATCTTTTTCCATCCCCTCACTTTCAGTCTGTATGTGTCCCTAGGTCTGAAGTGGGTCTCTTGTAGACAGCATACATATGGGTCTTGTTTTTGTATCCATTCAGCCAGTCTGTGTCTTTTGGTGGGAGCATTTAATCCATTTACATTTAAGGTAATTATCGATATGTATGTTCCTATTCGCATTTTCTTAAATGTTTTGGGTTTGTTATTGTAGGTGTTTTCCTTCTCTTGTGTTTCTTGCCTAGAGAAGTTCCTTTAGCATTTGTTGTAAAGCTGGTTTGGTGGTGCTGAACTCTCTCAGCTTTTGCTTGTCTGTAAAGGTTTTAATTTCTCCATCAAATCTGAATGAGATCCTTGCTGGGTAGAGTAACCTTGGTTGTAGGTTTTTCTCCTTCATCACTTTAAGTATATCCTGCCACTCCCTTCTGGCTTGCAGAGTTTCTGCTGAAAGATCAGCTGTTAACCTTATGGGGATTCCCTTGTGTGTTATTTGTTGTTTTCCCTTGCTGCTTTTAATATGTTTTCTTTATATTTAATTTTTGATAGTTTGATTAATATGTGTCTTGGCGTGGTTCTCCTTGGATTTATCCTGTATGGGACTCTGTGTACTTGCAGGCCTTGATTAACTATTTCCTTTCCCATATTAGGGAAGTTTTCAACTATAATCTCTTCAAATATTTTCTCAGTCACTTTCTTTTTCTCTTCTTCTTCTGGGACCCCTATATTTCGAATGTTGGTGTGTTTAATGTTGTCCCAGAGGTCTCTGAGACTGTCCTCAGTTCTTTACATTCTTTTTTCTTTATTCTGCTCTGCAGTAGTTATTTCCACTATTTTATCTTCCAGGTCACTTATCCGTTCTTCTGCCTCAGTTATTCTGCTATTGATCCCATCTAGAGTATTTTTAATTTCATTTATTGTGTTTTTCATCATTGCTTGGTTCCTCTTTATTTCTTCCAAGTCCTTGTTAAATGTTTCTTGCATTTTGTCTATTTTATTTCCAAGATTTTGGATCATCTTTACTATCATTATTCTGAATTCTTTTTCAGGTAGACTACCTATTTCCTCTTCATTTGTTAGGTCTGGTGTGTTTTGACCCTGCTCCTTCATCTGCTGTGTGTTTTTTTGTCTTCTCATTTTGCTTATCTTACTGTGTTTGGGGTCTCCTTTTCACAGGCTGCAGGTTCGTAGTTCCCGTTGTTTTTGGTATCTGTCCCCAGTGGCTAAGGTTGGTTCAGTGGGTTGTGTAGGCTTCCTGGTGAAGGGGACTAGTGCCTGTGTTCTGGTGGATGAGGCTGGATCTTGTCTTTCTGGTGGGCACGTCCACGTCTGGTGGTGTGTTTTGGGGTGTCTGTGGCCTTATTATGATTTTAGGCAGCCTCTCTGCTAATGGATGGGGCTGTGTTCCTGTCTTGCTAGTTGTTTGGCATAGGGTGTCCAGCACTGTAGCTTGCTGGTCGTTGAGTGAAGCTGGGTCTTGATGTTGAGATGGAGATCTCTGAGAGATTTTTGCCATTTGGTATTACGTGGAGCTGGGAGGTCTCTTGTGGACCAGTGTCCTGAAGTTGCCTCTCCCACCTCAGAGGCACAGCCCTGATGCCTGGCTGGAGCACCAAGAGCCTTTCATCCACATGGCTCTGAATAAAAGGGAGAAAAAATAGAAAGAAAGAAAGAAAGAGGATAAAATAAAATAAAATAAAATAAAGCTATTATAATAAAAAATAAGAAAAAAATTATTAAGAATAAATTTATTAAGAAAAATTTTTTTTAATTTTTAAAAATAGATTTATTAATTTTTTAAAATAAAAATATGAAAAAACTTATTAAAAAATTTTTTTTTAATTTTTCAAAATAGAAAATAAGGAAAAAATTATTAAGAAAACAATTATTAAGAAAAAAAATTGTTTAAGTAAAAACAAAAACAAACAAAAAAAAACGGACGGACCAAACCGTAGGACTAATGGTGGAAGCAAAGCTATACAGACAAAATCTCACCCAGAAGCATACACATATACAGTCACAAAAAACGGAAAAGGGGAAAAATTAATATATCCTGCTCCCAAAGTCCACCTCCTGAATTTGGGATGATTCGTTCTCTATTCAGGTATTCAACAGATGCAGGCACATCAAGTTGTTTGTGGAGCTTTAATCCGCTGCTTCTGAGGCTGCTGGGAGAGATTTCCCTTTCTCTTCTTTGTTCGTACAGCTCCCGGGGTTCAGCTTTGGATTTGGACCCACCTCTGCGTGTAGGTCGCCTGAGGGCGTCTGTTCCCCGCCCAGACAGAACGGGGTTAAAGAAGCAGCTGCTTCGGGGGCTCTGGCTCACTCAGGCTGGGGGGAGGGAGGGGAACGGATGCGGGGCGAGCCTGCAGAGGCAGAGGCCGGCGGGAAGTTGCAGCAGCCTGAGGCGCGCTGTGCGTTCTCCCGGGGAAGTTGTCCCTGGATCACGGGAACCTGGCAGTGACGGGCTGCACAGGCTCCCGGGAGGGGCGGTGTGGATAGTGACCTGTGCTTGCACACAGGCTTTTTGGTGGCGGCAGCAGCAGCCTTAGCGTCTCATGCCCGTCTCTGGGGTCCGCGCTGATAGCCGCGGCTCGCGCCCGTCTCTGGAGTTCGTTTAGGCGGCGCTCTGAATCCCCTCTCCTTGCGCGCCGTGAAACAAAGGGGCAAGAAAAAGTCTCTTGCCCCTTCGGCAGCTCCAGACTTTTTCCCGGACTCCCTCCCGGCTAGCTGTGGTGCACTAACCCCTTCAGGCTGTGTTCACGCCGCCAATCCCAGTCCTCTCCCTGGGATCCGACCGAAGCCCGAGCCTCAGCTCCCAGCCCCTGCCTGCCCCGGCTGGTGAGCAGACAAGCCTCTCGGACTGGTGAGTGCTACTCGGCACCCATCCTCCGTGCGGGAATCTCTCCGCTTTGCCCTCCGCACCCCTGTGGCTGCGCTCTCCTCCGTGGCTCCGAGGCTTCCCCCCTCTGCCACCCGCAGTCTCCGCCCGCGAAGGGGCTTCCTAGTGTGTGGAAACATTTCCTCCTTCACAGCTCCCTCCCACTGGTGCAGGTCCCATCCCTATTCTTTTGTCTCTGTTATTTCTTTTTTCTTTTGCCCTACCCAAGTACATGGGGAGTTTCTTGCCTTTTGGGAGGTCTGAGGTCTTCTGCCAGTGTTCAGTGGGTGTTCTGTAGGAGCAGTTCCACGTGTAGATGTATTTCTAATGTATCTGTGGGAAGGAAGGTGATCTCCGCGTCTTACTCTTCCGCTATCTTGCCCAGACCCCCCCTTGATCTTTTAACAGGGTTTAGTCCCACTCTGTCCCTGCCATACAAATGTCCAGTGTCCAGTTATTTACCCTATTTCTGTTGCTGGTTTTTATACTGAGGTGCAGATCTCAAAATATAGACAGGAGTCCAGTCATAAATATGTAGTCCTGGAGCCCATTTATCTCTTGCTTCAGGGAATGTAAACAGGGGGCTGGTTATGAATGTCCGGCCTGGAGCACAACTTCTTCTCACCCCAGGAAGGGCAAACAGGAGGCCAGCTGTAAATGTCTAGTCTGCAGCCCATCTATCTCCTGCCTCACATTGGTCATGCTGTGGGAAAACAGGAGCTTTCATATATTGCTGAAGCATTGGCAATGCTAATCAAATTACAACTGCATAACCCCTTGGACCCAGCAAGGTCTCTTCTAGAAGTACCTCCAACAGATATATTGCACACAGCGAAATGACATGTTCAAAGTTATTCATTGAAGCATAGTTTGAATAGCAAAAGATTAGAAACACCATAGATGCCAATCAATAGGAGACTGTCTAAATTCTGATACACCCATCAAATGAAAAATTATGCTCACTACCTTAAAAATGAACAAGGATGCTTTTTTATTACAATAATAGGAAGATTTCTAAGATGTACTGTTAAGTGAGAAAGGCAAGATGAAGAACAGAGCATATAGAGTACCACAAGCCGTGTAAAAAGAAAAGAATATAAAGAATGAATTTTTGTGCATTACAGGATATCTGGAAAATACTCAAGATTTCATGACTGTGCTTATCTGGTGAAGGGACTGGGAGGGTTGTGGACAGGGCAGGAGGCAGATGTTTCACTGGGGCTCTTCGTATTCTTTGAGATATGAACTGTATAATTTATTAATTCTTAAAAAAAGTAAGAATTTTCAGGGTCAGAAATTCTACTCTGTTCTAACAACTTCAGAAGAAGGCCTTGATGTCCATACAAAGATGTTCACCCTGTTTGATGATGGCAGAGACCAGACAATAACCCAAATATCCCATGGAAGAGTGGCTGAATAAGTTATGAGAGTAACTTAGAATGACATGCTTTACAGCTATTATAAATGGTGAGGGTAGACACAGTGGAGGAATTGGAAAAGATGGTCTTCAAAAAATAGTACAGGTCATTTGAAAAGTCATATGAGGAAGAAATGTCTATTGACCCAAATCTGAAATCATAAACGAAAATTGATTCCAGATGGACTGCATACCTAAATATAAAAGGTAAACAATGAAGCTCTTAGAAGAAAACATGATATCTTAATGACTTTGGGTTAGGTAAGCCTTTTCTAAATAAGGTTACAGAAAATACTAAAAGGGAAATAAAAATTAGAAGTCGGACTTCGTCATTAGTAAGAACATCTGTTCATGAAAAGAAACCATTTAGAGAGTGAAAAGCAAAGCCACAAAAAGGGACATGGTATCGTAACACATATATCTGACAAAGCACTCATATCCAGAACTTATAAAGAACTCTTACAAAATCATAAAGAAGAAGCAAACCTTCAGAAAAATTGGCAAAACCTGTGATAGACACTTCACAAAAGGTGATACCCCAATGGCCCATAAGCATTTGAAAAGGTCTGTGCTAACTCCACTAGTCATCAGGAAATTTCAAATCAAAACTGTAATACAATATTACTATAATCACCAGAATCATTCCACTCCTAGGAATTTAACTTGGCAGAAATGTGTAAATATATATATATATATATATACACACACATATATATTCACCAGAAACACACAAGAATATTCATAGCAACACTCTTTTTAATAGCCCAAACCTGGAAACAACCCCAAAGTCTATAGTAAAATAAATAAATAAATTGTGGAATTTTTACCTAATGGAGTGCTATACAGCAATGAGAATAAACAAAGCATAACTACTGGCAACAACATGGATGAATCCCAAACACAATGTTCAGCAAAGAAACGTGACACAAAATAATGTAAAATGGTGCATCTGCTATGGAAAACAATATAGCAGTTACTCACAAATTAAAAATAGAATTACTCTGTGATCCAGTAATTCCACTTCTGGGTATATATCAGAAGAATTAACAGCAGGATCTTGAAGAGATATTTGCACACCCATTTTCATAGTAGCACTGTTCACAATAGGCAAGAGGAGGAAGCAACCCAAGTGTCCATAGACAGAGAAATGAATAAACAAAATGCAGTATATACATGCAATGGAATACTATTCATTCTGAAAAAGGAAGAAAATTCTGACACGTTCTACAATGTGAATGAATCTTGAGGACATTATGCTAAGTGAAATAAGCAGGTCACAAAAGGAAAAATACTGTATGATTCCACTGATATGAAATATGTAGAGACGTCAAATTCATATCAACAGAAATTAGATTGATGGTTGCTGGGGCCTGGAGGGAGGACGAAATGAGGTGCTGTTTTTTAATGAGTATAGAGTTTCAGTTTTACAAGAAGAGAACTTCTGGATATTGGTTGCACAATACTGTAAATATACTTAACACTATTGAAGTGTACACTTAGAAATAGTTCAAATGGTAAATTTTATATGTGTTCTTTTCCACAATTAAAACTATTTAAATAAAAAAAATTTTAAATAAACAGAATATGAAGGGCTGGTAGGAAAATAGCAGTAGACCTAACATCTAGGAGAGGAGGAAGAGGGCAAGGCTGAAAAATAATATTTGAATAAATAATGACTGAAAGCTTCACAAATTTGGGGAAAGGCATAACCTACAGATTCAAGAAGCTGAGTAAGAATAAGCCCCAAAGCATCATAATGCCCAGAAACAACATAATCAAATTACTGAAAACTAAAGGAAAAAAAAGCAAAAAAACAAAAAACAAAAAAACCTTCCTGAATGCATCCATAGAGAGATGACACATTGCCTCCTGGGGCAGATTGTCTCTAATTCCTGTGATTTCTCATTAGAAGCCATGGAGGCCAGAAGGAAATAGCACAACATTTTTCATGTGCTAAGAGAAAGGAACTGTGAACAGAATTCTATATCCAGTGAGAATATCCTTCAGAAATGAAAGTGAAATGAAGACACTTTCAGATGAAGGAAAACTGACTGAATTTGTTGCCAGCAGACTTAATTTGAAAATTGCTAAAGAAAGTTCTTGAGACAGAAGGGGAATGATAACAGAAGGAAGCAGGGAATGTCAAGAGTGAAAAAGAAGAATAGAAAGGGTTAATATTGGTGAGGATACTAGGTTATTCTCCACTGAGGTTTTAAAAATTGTTTACTATTGAAAAACAAAAAAAAATATAGCGTTGTTTGAAGTAGTTCTCAGTGTATTCAGATAACATTTAACACAAACAATATTTAAAACAGAAAGCAAGAAACTGCTAAAAAAATCAGGATACAAAATTAATGCACAGAACTCTCTTGCATTCCTATACACTAATGATGAAAACTCTTAAAGTGAAATTAAGGAAACACTCCCATTTACCATTGCAACAAAAAGAATAAAATACCTAGGAATGAACCTACCTAAGGAGACAAAAGACCTGTATGCAGAAAACTATAAGACACTGATGAAAGAAATTAAAGATGATACAAAAAGAGGGAGAGATATACCATGTCCTTGGATTGGAAGAATTAACATAGTGAAAATGACTATACTACCCAAAACAATCTACAGAGTCAATGCAATCCATATCAAACTACGAATGGCATTTTTCACAGAACTAGAACAAAAAAATTCATAATTTGTATGGAAACACAAAAGATCCCGAATAGCCAAAGCAATCTTGAGACACAAAAACGGAGCTGTACCAGTCCCTCCCATCAGGAAACTTGCAAAAACATCATAGATAACCTCATCCACCAGAGGGCAGATAGCAGAAGGAAGAAGAACTACAGTCCTGCAGCCCGTGGAACAAAAACCACATTCACAGAAAGATAGACAATGTGAAAAGTCAGAGGGCTCTATATCAGATGAAGGAATAAGATAAAACCCCAGAAAAACAATTAAATGAAGTGGAAATAGGCAACCTTCCAGAAAAAGAATTCAGAATAATGACAGTGAAGATAATCAAGGACCTCGGAAAAAGAATGGAGGCAAAGATCGAGAAGATGCAAGAAATGTTTAACAAAGACCTAGAAGAATTAAAGGACAAACAAACAGAGATGAACAATGCAATAACTAAAATGAAAAATACACTAGAAGGAATCAATAGCAGAAAAACTGAGGCAGAAAAACGGTGAGTGACTTGGAAGACAGAATGGTGGAATTCACTGCTGTGGAACAGAATAAAGAATAAAGAATGAAAATAAATGAAGACAGCCTAAGAGACCTCTGGGACAACATAAAATGCAACAACATTCGCATTATAGGGGTCCCTGAAAAAGAAGAGAGAGAGAAAGCACCAGAGAAAATATTTGAAGAGATTATAGTTGAAAACTTCCCTAACATGGGAAAGGAAATAGTCACCCAAGTTCAGGAAGCACAGAGAGTCCCATACAGGATAAACCCAAGGAGAAACATGCCGAGACACATAGTAATCAAATTGGCAAAAATTAAAGACAAAGAAAAATTATTGAAAGCAGCAAGGGAAAAATGACAACATACACGAGTACTCCCATAAGGTTAACAGTTGATTTCTCAGCAGAAACTCTACAAGTCAGAAGGGAGTGGCATGACATATTTAAAGTGATGAAAGGGAAGAACCTACAACCAGGATTACTCTACCCAGCAAGGATCTCATTCAGATTCAATGGAGAAATCAAAAGCTTTACAGACAAGCAAAAGCTAAGAGAATTCAGCACCACCAAACCAGCTCTACAAGAAATGTTAAAAGAACTCTCTAAGTGGGAAACACAAGAGAATTATAGGACCTGCAAAAACAAACCCAAAACAACTAAGAAAATGGTAATAGGAACATACATATTGATGATTACCTTAAATGTGAATGGATTAAATGCTCCGCCCAAAAGACACAGGCTTGCTGAATGGATACAAAAACAAGACCCATATATATGCTGTCTACAAGAGACCCACTTCAGACCTAGGGACGCATACAGACTGAAAGTGAGGGGATGGAAAAAGATATTCGATACAAATAGAAATCAAAAGAAAGCTGGAGTAGCAATACTCATATGAGAGGAAATATACTTTAAAATAAAGAACGTTACAAGAGACAAGGAAGGACACTACATAATGATCAAGGGATCAGTCCAAGAACAAGATATAACAATTATAAATATATATGCACCCAACATAGGAGGACCTCAATACATAAGGCAACTGCTAACAGCTATAAAAGAGGAAATCAACAGTAACACAATAATAGTGGGGGACTTTAACACCTCACTTACACCAATGGACAGATCATCCAAACAGAAAATTAATAAGGAAACACAATAGACCAGATAGGTGCAATTGATATTTACAGGACATTCCATACAAAAACAGCAGATAACACTTTCTTCTGAAGTGCGCACAGAACATTCTCCAGGATAGATCACATCTTGGGTCACAAATCAAGCCTCAGTAAATTTAAGAAAATTGAAATCATATCAAGCATCTTTTCTGACCCAAATGCTATAAGATTGGAAATCAAATACATGGGAAAAATGTAAAAAACACAAACACATGGAGGATAAACAATACGTTACTAAATAACCAAGAGATCACTGAAGAAATCAAGGAGGAAATGAAAAATTACCTAGAGACAAATGACAATGAAAACACGACGATCTAAAACCTATGGGATGCAGCAAAAGCAGTTCTAAGAGGGAAGTGTATAGCAATAGAAGCCTACCTCAAGAAAGAAGAAAAATCTCAAATAAACAATCTAACCTTACACCTAAAAGAACTATAGAAAGAAGAACAAACAAAACCCAAGGTTAGCAGAAGGAAAGATATCATAAAGATCAGAGCAGAAATAAATGAAATAGAAACAAAGAAAACAATAACAAAGATCAATAAAACTAAAAGCTGGTTCTTTGAGAAGATAAACAAAATTGATAAGCCATTAGCCAGACTCATCAAGAAAAAGAGGGAGAGGACTCAAATCAATAAAATTAGAAATGAAAAAGGAGAGGTTACAGCAGACACCACAAAAATGCAAAGCATCCTAAGAGACTACTACAGGAAATTCTATGCCAAAAAAAATAGACAACCTGGAAGAAATGGACACATTCTCAGAAAGGTATAACCTTCCGATACTGAACCAGGAAGAAATAGAGAATATTAACAGACCAATCACAAGTAATGAAATTGAAACTCTGATTAAAAATCTTCCAAGAGACAAAAGTCCAGGACCAGATGGCTTCACAGGTTAATTCTATAAAACATTTAGAGAAGAGCTAACAACCATCCTTTCAAACTCTTCCAAAAAATTGCAGAGGAAGGAACACTCCCAAACTCATTCTATGAGGACACCATCACCCTGATACCAAAACCAGACAAAGATACTACAAAAAAAGAAAATTACAGACCAAAATCACTGATGAATATAGATGCAGAAATCCTCAACAAAAATCATACACTATGGATCAAGTGGGATTTGTCCCAGGGATGCAAGGATTCCTCAATATACTCAAAGCAATCAATGTGATACACCATATTAACAAACTGAAGAATAAAATCCATATGATCATTACAATAGATGCAGAAAAATCTTTTGAAAAAATTCAACACCAATTTATGATAAAAAAGCTGCGGAAAGTGGGCATAGAGGGAATCTACCTCAACATAATAAAGGCGACAAACCCACAGCAAACATCATTCTCAATGGTGAAAAACTGAAACCATTTCCTGTAAGATCAGGAACGAGACAAGGATGTCCACTATCACCACTCTTACTCAACATAGTTTTGGAAGTCCTAGCTACGGCAATCAGAGAAGAAAAAGAAGTAAAAAGAATGCAAATTGTAAAAGAAGAAGTAAAACCGTCACTGTTTGAAGATGACATGATACTATACATAGAGAATCCTAAAGATGCCACCAGAAAACTACTAGAGCTAACCAATGAATTTGGTAAAGTAGCAGGATACAAAATTAATGCACAGAACTCTCTTGCATTCCTATACACTAATGATGAAAAATCTGAAAGAGAAATTAAGGAAACACTCCTATTTACCACTGCAACAAAAAGAATAAAATACCTAGGAATAAACCTGCCTAGGGAGACAAAAGACCTGTATGCAGAAAACTATAAGACACTGATGAAAGAAATTAAAGAGGATACAAACAGATGGAGAGATATACCATGTTCTTGGATTGGAAGAATCAATATTGTGAAAATGACTATACTACACAAAGCAATCCACACATTCAATGCAATCCGTATGAAAATCCCAATGGCATTTTTTACAGAACTAAAACTATAAATCTTAAAATTTGTATGGAGACACAAAAGACCCTGAATAACCAAAGCAGTCTTGAGGGAAAAAAACGGAGGTGGAGGAATCAGAATCCCTGATTTCAGACTACACTACAAACCTACACTAATCAAGACAATATGGTACTGGCACAAAAATATAAATATAGATCAATGGAACAGGATAGAAAGGCCAGAGGTAAACCCACGCACCTATGGTCAACTAATCTATGACAAAGGAGGAAAGATACACAATGGAGAAAAGACAGTCTCTTCAATAAATGGTGCTGGGAAAACCGGACAGCTACATGTAAAAGAATGACATTAGAACACGTCCTAACACCATACACAAAAATAAACTCAAAATGGATTAGAGGGCTTCCCTGGTGGTGCAGTGGTTGAGAATCTGCCTGCCGATGCAGGGGACACGGGTTCGAGCCCTGGTCTGGGAAGATCCCACATGCTGCGGAGCAACTAGGCCCGTGAGCCACAACTACTGAGCCTGCGCGTCTGGAGCCTGTGCTCCGCAACAAGAGAGGCCACGATAGTGAGAGGCCCGCGCACTGCGATGAAGAGTGGCCCCGCTTGCCGCAACCGGAGAAAGCCCTCGCACAGAAACGAAGACCCAACACAGCCAAAAATAAATAAATAAATAAATAATAATTTTAAAAAAACATGGATTAGAGAGCTAAATGTAAGACTGGACACTATAAAGCTCTCAGAGGAAAACATAAGAAGAACACTCTTTGACATAAATCACAGCAAGATCTTTTTTGATCCACCTCCTAGAGTAATGGAAATAAAAACAAAACAAAAAAAAACATGGGGCCTAATGAAAGTTAAAACCTTTTTCAAAGCAAAGGAAACCATAAAGAAGACAAAAAGACAACCTGCAGAATGGGACAACATATTTGCCAATGAATTAACTGACAAAGGATTAATCTCCAAAATATATAAACAGCTCATGCAGCTCAATATGAAAAAAACAAACTACGCAATCCAAAAATGGGCAGAAGACCTAAATAGAAATTCCTCCAAAGAACACATGCCGATGGCCAAGAAGCATATGAAAAATTGCTCAACATCACAAATTATTATACAAATGCAAATCAAAACTACAATGAGGTGTCACCTCACACCAGTTAGAATGGGCATCACCAGAAAATCTACAAATAAAAAATACTGGAGAGGGTGTGGAGAAAAAGGAACCCTCTTGTACTGTTGGTGGGAATATAAAGTGATACAGCCACTATGGAGAACAGTATGGAGGTTCCTTAAAAAACTAAAAATAGAACTACCATGCGACCCAGCAATCCCACTACTAGGCATATACCCTTAGAAAACCATAATTCAAAAAGACACATGCACCTCAATGTTCACTGCAGCACTATTTACAATAGCCAGGTCATGGAAGCAACCTAAATGCCATCAAGAGACGAATGGATAAAGAAGATGTGGTCCATATATACAATGGAATATTACTCTGCCATAAAAAGGAATGAAATTTGGTCATATGTAGAGACGTGGATGGATATAGAGACTGTCATACAGAGTGAAGTAAGTCAGAAAGAGAAAAATATCGTATATAAATGCATATATGTGGAACCTAGAAAAATGATACAGATGAACCAGTATGCAGGGCAGAAATTGAGACACAGATGTACAAAACGTATGGACACCAAGGGGCAGAGCGGCAGGGGTGGTGGTGGTGGTGTCATGAATTGGGAGATTGGGATTGATATATATATACTAATATGTATAAAATGGATAACTAATAAGAACCTGCTGTATAAAAATATAAATAAAATAAAATTCAAAAAAAAGAAAAGAAAATCGGAGCTGGAGGAATCAGGCTCTAGGACTTCAGACTTTACTACAAAGCTACAGTAATCAAGACAGTATGGTACTGGCACCAAAACAGAAATTTAGATTAATGGAACAGGATAGAAAGCCCAGAGATAAACCCAAGCGCATATGGTCAAGTTATTTTTGATAAAGGAGGCAAGAGTATACAATGTAGAAAAGACAGCCTCTTCAATAAGTGGTGCTGGGAAAACTGGACAGCTACATGTAAAAGAATGAAATTAGAACACTCCCTAACAACATACACAAAAATAAACTCAAAATGAATTAAAGACCTAAATGTAAGGCCAGACACTATAAAAGCCTTAGAGGAAAACACAGGCAGAACACTCTACGACATAAATCACAGCAAGATCCTTTTTGACCCACCTCCTAGAGAAATGGAAATAAGAACAAAAATAAACAAATGGGAACTAGTGAAACTTAAAAGCTTTTGCACAGCAATGGAAACCATAAACCAGATGAAAAGACAACCCTCAGAATGGGAGAAAATATTTTCAAATGAAGCAAGTGACAAATGATTAATCTCTAAAATTTACAAGCAGCTCATGCAGCTCAATACCAAAAAAACAAACAACCCAATCAAAAAATGGACAGAAGACCTAAATAGACATTTCTCCAAAGATGATATACAGATTGCCAATAAACACATGAAAAGATGCTCAACCTTCACTAAGCATTAGGGAAATGCAAATCAAAACTACAATGAGGTATCATCTCACACCGGTCAGAATGGCCATCATCAAAAATCTACAAATCATAAATGTTGGAGAGGGTGCGGAGAAAAGGGAACACTGTTGCACTGTTGGTGGGAATATAAATTGATACAGCCAGTATGGAGAACAGTATGGAGGTTCCTTAAAAAACTAAAAATAGAACTACCATGCGACCCAGCAATCCCACTACTGGGCATATACCCTTAGAAAACCATAATTCAAAAAGAGTCATGGACCACAACGTTCAATGCAGCTCTATTTACAATAATCAGGACATGGAAGCAACCTAAGTGTCCATCGACTGATGAATGGATAAAGAAGACGTAGCACATATATACGATGGAATATTACTCAGCCATAAAAAGAAATGAAATTGAGTTATTTGTAGTGAGATGGATGGACCTAGAGTCTGTCATACAGAGTGAAGTAAGTCAGAAAGAGAAAAATAAATACCGTATGCTAACACATATATTTAGAATCTAAAAAAAAAAAAAAGTTTCTGAAAAACCTAGGGGCAAGACAGGAATAAAGATGCAGATGTATAGGATGGACTTGAGGACATGGGGAGGGGGAAGGGTAAGCTGGGATGAAGTGAGAGAGTGGTATGGACATATATACACTACCAAATGTAAAATAGTTAGCTAGTGGAAAGCAGCCACATAGCACAGGGAGATCAGCTCAGTGCTTTGTGACCACCTAGAGGGGTTGGATGGTGAGGGTGGGAGGGAGATGCAAGAGGGAGGATATATGGGGATATATGTAAATGTATAGCTGATTCACTTTGTTATAAAGCAGAAACTAACATACCATATTGGAGTGAAGCAACTATACGCCAATAAAGATTTTTTTTAAAAAAAGAAAAATAAATAAATAAAATATTAAAAACAGACTTTCAAAAAAATAAAAAGAAACTTCTAAATAAATAAATAAATAAATAAGGTCTACATGAGCCAACTAAAAGAGCTTCCAATGGCTAAAGCTGAAGCTATTTGACCAAGAAAATAAATAACTTAGTATTGGGTTATAACCCAAAGTATAAAATTAATATCCATGAATCCCTATTAATAAATAAATGAGAAAGAAAGAAAGGAAGGAAGGAAGGAAGGAAGGAAGAAAGGAAGGAAGGAAAGAAGGAAGGAAGGAAGGAAGGAAGAAAGGAAGGAAGGAAGGAAAATTGAAAGTATCCTGTACAGAAGAATTCCAAATAACTTATATAGATACTCTGCTCTCAGGAGGTGCAGTATAACTCCCCACTTTTTAACTGTGGGCTGTACATTGTGTCATACTGTCAAAGAGGACAATCTGAAAAGGGAATAAACAGACTATACAGTGAAGAAACTTGACAGGAGTCCACCTCAGCCAGGAGACTAAGGTCAACATCACTAGGGATAAGTCATGTTGATAGTATGTGCCATTGATATGTGAAGAGAATGGCACTTTACATCTGTGGTCTTCCTCCCCAAATCCTATAACTTCCATCTAATCATGAGGAAACATCAGGCAAGTCCCAAATAGGGGACATTCTACAAAATAGGTGACCAACACTCCTCAATACTGTCAAGGTCTTCAAAACCAAGGAAAGTCTGAGAAACCGTTCAGCCAAGAGGAGCCTAAGGAGACTAAATGTAACTTGGTATCTTAGATGGAATACTAGAAACAGAAGAAACACTTTAGGTGAAAACTAAGGAAATCTAGGGACTTCCCTGGTGGTGCAGTGGTTGGGAGTCCACCTGCCAGTGCGGGGGATAAGGGTTCAAGCCCTGGTCCGGGAAGATCCCACATGCCGTGGGGCAGCTGGGCCCGTGCGCCACAGCTACTGAGCCTGTGCTCTAGAGCCCGTGAGCCACAACTGCTGAGTCCGTGTGCCACAACTACTGAAGCCCGTGTCCCTGGGGCCTGTGCTCCGCAACAAGAGAAGCCACCGCAATGAGAAGCCCGCGCACTGCAATGAAGAGTAGCCCCCGCTCGCTGCAACTAGAGGAAGCCTGCGCACAGCAACGGGGACCCAATGCAGTCAAAAATAATAAATAAATAAATTAATTAATTAATTAATTTTAAAAAACTAAGGAAATCCGAATAAAGTGGGGACTTTAGTCAATAATAGTGTATCAATATTCATTTATTATTGTCATAAATGTGCCATACTAATACAAAATGTTAACAGAAGAAACTAGATGTGAGGTATATGCAAGCTGTACTATCTTTGCAAGTTTTCTGTAAATCTAAAACTATTCTAAATTTTAAAGTTTCCTCTAAAAATATATCATTAAAACAGTAATATCATTATTGTGATTTCTGTGGTTAATATCATTAATCACAGAAAGCCAGAGTGGTTATATTAATGTGAGACAAAATGGACTTCAGAACAAAGAAAATTACCAGTGTCAAAGAGAGAGATGATAATGATGAAAGGGTCGATTCACTAAGAAAATATAATCCAAAATGTGTATGCACCAAAAAACAGAACTGATAGGACTGAAAAGAGAAGCAGACACATGGTCAATTACAGGCAGGGATTTTGACACGCATCTCACAGTCATCGATAGAACCACCAGATAAAAGCAGCAAGGGTATGGAAGAACGACACTATCAACAAAATACCTACAGTATTTTGTGTAGATGTCGATAGACTGATTATCAGATTTTGTGGGAAGGCAAAGAAACTGGAACAGTTATTTTTAAAAGTTTTGAAAATGAAGAATAAAGTTTGAAGAATCACCCTACCCAAATTACGGAGTTGTGTATATCTATAGTAATCAAGACAGTGTGATACTGGCAGACAAATAGACCCATAAATCAATGGACTAGAATAGAGTCCAAGAATAGACCAACACAAGTATGGTCAAATGTTTTTGTTTTAAATTGAGATATAATTCACATACCATAAAATTTCCCCTTTTAATGTGTACATTAAGTCGTTTTTCGTATATTCACAAGAGTTTTAATATGTCCACAAGACTGCAACCATCACTACTATCTAAACCAGAATATTTTCATCACCCTCCATACGATCCCATACCAATTAGCAGTCACTTCCCATTCCCCTCTCGCCCCAGCCCCTGACACCCACTAATATACTTTCTATTACTGTGAATTTTCCTAGTCTGGACATTTCATATAAATGAAATCCTACATATGTGACATTTTGTGTCTGGCTTCTTTCACTTAGCGTAATGTTTTCAAGGTTCATCCATGTTGTAGCATGCATCAGTACTCATTCCACTTTATGGCTGAATAATATTCCGCTATACGGATATACCTCATTTTGTTTATCCATTCATCAGGTGATAGACATTTGTTTCCACTTTTTGACTCTGACGAATGCTGCTATGAACACTCATGTACAAGATTTTGTGTGAAATTATGTTTTCAATTTTCTTCGGTGTATTTGTAGGAGTGGAATTGCTGGATCATATGTCAACTATGTTTAACTTTTTGAGGAGTTGACACATTGTTGTCCAAAGTAGCTGCAACTGCAACAGCTTACATTCCCACCAGAAATGTATGAGATTCCAATTTCTCCACATCCTTACCAACATGTGTTATTGACCATCTTTTTTATTCCAGCCATCCTAGTGGTATCTCACTCTGGTTTTTATTTGTATTTTCCTAATAACCAATGATGTTGAACATTTTTTCACGTGCTTTTTGGCCATTTGTATATCTTCTCTGGAGAAATTTGTGTTTTGGAGAAATTTGTGTTTGGGATATTTGTGTTTTTATTGTAGACTTGTAAGAGTATTTTATGTATTCTGGATGCTAGACTCTTATCAAATATATGATTTGCAAATGTTTTCTTCCACTCAGGGGTTGTTGTTTTTTTGTGGTTTTTTTTTCACTTTCTTGATAGCGTCCTTTGAAGCACAATTTTTTTTTATTAAGTTCAGGTTATCTATTTTTTTCTTTGGTTGCTTGTGCTTTAGGTAGCATATCTAAGGAATCATTGACTAATCCAAGATCACAAAGATTTATGCTTATATTTTCTTCTAAGAGTTCCATACGTTTAGCTCTTACACTTAGGTCTTTCATCCATCTTTTGTAGATAGTGTGAGGTAGAGGTCCAACTTCATTATTTTGCACGTGAGGATATATAGTTGTCCCATCAGTGTTTGTGAAAAGACTATTCTTCTCTTTTTGCATTGTTTTAGAACCCTTGTCAAAAATCAGCTCCCCATAATGATTGGATTTATTTCTGGAGTCTCAATTCTACTCTGCTGATTTATATGTCTGTCCTTATGCCAGTATCACCTAGTCTGGATTACAGTAGCTTTGTAGTAAGTTTTGAAGTTGGGAAATGTGAATCCTTAAACTATATTCCTATTTTTCAAGATTGTTTTGGCTATTCTGGGTCCCTTGCATTTCCATCTGAATTTTAGGATCCGCTTGCTAATTTGTGGGGAAAAACCTCAATGTTTTTAGGGATTGTAGTGAATCTGTACATAATTTGGGGAGTATTGCCATCTTAAGAATATTAAGTCTTCTAATCCATGAAGACAGGATATCATTCTATTTAGTTAGATCTTCTTTAATTTCTTTCTTTTTTTTGTGGTAGTTTTCAGTGCATAAGCCTTGTGTTACTTTTGTTAAATTTATTCCTAAGAAGCTTATTCAATTTATGCTATTGTAAATAGAATTGTTTTCTTAATTTTATTTTCAGATTGTTCATTGCTACTTTATAGAAATACAACTGATTTTTGTATATTGATCTTGTGTCCTACAACATTGCTGAACTTTATTAGCTTAATAGTTTTCTTGTGGATTCCTTAGTATTTTTTATCTACAAATAGAGATAGTTTTACTTCTTCCTTTCTAATTTGGGTACCTTTTATTTCTTCTTCTTATCTGATTGCCCTGGCTAGAACCTCCAGTAAAATGTTGCATGTAAGTGGAGAGAGCAGACATTATTGTCCTGATCCTGATATTAGGGAGGAAATTTTCAGTCTTTCACCATTAAGTATGATGTTAATTGTGGGGTTTCCATAGACGCCTTTGTTAGGTTGAGGATGTTCCCTCCTATTTTTATTTTGTTGAATATTTTTATCCTGTAAGGGTTTGGATTTGTCAAGCGCTTTTTCCTGTGTCTATTGAAATTAGCATGTGAGATTTGTCCCTTATCAATATGATATATTACATTTATTGATTTTCTTATGTTGAACACTTTGCATTCCTGAGACAAATCCTACTTGGTTGCTGTGTATAGTCTTTTAAACACACACACACATACACAGACACATAGATACTTTATTTTTTGAGAAGATTTAGGTTCACAGCAAAACTGAGCAGAAAGTACAGAGAGTTCCCTTATACTCCTTGTTGCTCTGCACACACAGCTTCCCCCACCATCAACATCCTGCACCAGAGCGGTACATTTACTACAATTAATGAACCGACATTGACACTTCATTATCATTTAAAGTGTATAGTTCACATTAAGGTTCACTCTTGGTGTTGTATATTTTACGGATTTTGGCAAATGTATAATGGCATGCACCCACCACTATGGTATCATATATAATTATTTCACTGCCTAAAAGTCCCCTGTGCTCATTCTATTCATTCCCTTCACCCCAGCCCTTGGCAACCACTGAAATTTTTACTGTCTCCATAGTCTTGGTTTTTCCAGAATATCATGTAGTTGGAATCACACAGTAATTGGCTACTTCACTTAGTAATATGCAATTAAAGTTCCTCTATGCCTTTTCGTGGCTTGGTAGCTCATTTCTTTCTAGCACTGAAGAATATTCCATTGTCTGGATATACCACAGTTTATTTATCCAATCACCTACTTAAGGGCACCTTGGTTGCTTCCAAGGTTTGGTAATTATGGTACAAAGCTGCTATAAACATCCACGTGCAGGTGTTTTTGTGGAATTAAGTTTTCCACATTTTTTGGGGAAATACCAAGGAGCACAATTGCTGAACTGAATGGCAAGAGTATGTTTAGTTTTGTAAGAAACTACCAAATTGTCTTCCAAAGTGGCAGTATCATTTTGCATTATCACCAACAATGAATGAACATTCCTCTTACTCTCCATCCTCACAAGAATTTGGTGTTGTCAGTGTTTTGGATTTTCACCATTCTAATATGTGTGTAGTGGTATCCTCATTGTTGTTTTAATTTGCAGTTCCTAATGACACTTGATGTAGAGCATCTTTTCATATGTCATTTGTATATCTTCTTTGGTGAATTGTCTGCTCAGATCTTCTGCCCATTTTAAAATCAGGTTGGATAACAGTGCTTTATCAGCTGTCTTTTGCAAATATTTTCTTCTAGTCTGTGGTTTGTCTTCTCATTATTTTGATATAATCTTTTTTATACTTTCTTGATTTGCTGTGCCAGTATTTTGTTGAAGATTTTAAAAGTCCATTTTCATTATCCATATCCACTGTATCCATAAAGGATACTAGTTTATAGTTTTCTTCTGATATCTTTGTCTGATTTTGGTATCAGGGTAATACTGGACTCATAAAATATGTTGGAAAGTGTTCCCTTCTCTTCTATGTTTCAAAATATGTGAAGGAGTGGTGTTAATTCTTTAGACATTTCAGAGAATGCACCAGTGAATCTATTCCTGGGCTTTTCTTTGTGGGAAGTTTTATGATTATTAATTACTTGCTATGTATATATTCAAAATTTCTTTTCTTCTTGAACAATTTCAGGAGTCCATGTCTTTCTGTAAATTTGTCTATTTCATCTGGATTATCTAGCTTCTTTTGCCATGCAATTGTTCATAGTATTCCAATATAATCCTTTTTTTTTTACATCTGTTACGTCAGTAGTGATGTTTTTCATTCATTTTTTTGTTTTTACAGCTAAGATTTTTTATTTGTTTATAGATTTTGTTCTTTGTGGAATAATATTGAATGAATCTGGTTTTATTTCTGGGTGCCAAACTGATATATTCCCATACTTAGTGAAAACCTAAGTAAGGGTCATAGAAAACGGGGAAATGGAAATCTCTCCTCTCCCTTTTTAAATTTATTTACTTATTTATTTTACTGATTTTTTTTTTTTTTTTTTTTTTTTGCCTGCGTTGGATTTTTGTTGCAGTGTGTGGGCTTTCTCTAGTTGCGGTGAGCAGGGGCTACTCTTCCTTGTGGTGTGCGGGCTTCTCATTGCGGTGGCTTCTCTTGTTGCGGAACACAGGGTCTAGGTGCACAGGCTTCAGTAGTTGTGGCTTGCAGGTACTAGAGCGCAGGCTCAGTAGTTGTGGTGCACTGGCTTAGTTGCTCTGTGGCATGTGGGAATCTTCCCAGACCAGGGCTCAAGCCCATGTCCCCTGCACTGGCAGGTGGATTCTTAACCACTGCACCACCAGGAAAGTCCCCTCCTCTCCCTTTTTTTAATTCTCTGGAACCTGACAGGAAATTCCTAACAAGCACAAGGTAACATCTGAAGTCACAGTTTGTAAATAAATCAGCTGTGTCAGAAAAAATTTCAGGAGGAATGAGTCAATAATTAATTAATTCCAACCAATGAGTAGGTTATAAACTCTTGGTATAATTTACTTGCTCATAATGGGGAATTCAGTATACCCCTTAGGTCCGTGCTGACTTACAGGGTCTTTTCTATCCATTAGGTGGGCCATCTTCTGCACAGCTTATGCTTCTGTACTGCTTAAACTCTACCCCTAGTAAGTGTAGAATTGGAAGTGTCTTAGTATACAGGAGGGGTCTAGACCCATCACGCTGTTCAAGGGCCACTTTTTAGGAGTTTTAATTTATGTGGATTTATAATACTCTTCTCATTAAAAGAAACTTATACTTATTTGTACTTGCAATTTCTTAAGGAAAGTCCAGGCTGCTTTTTTTTTTTTTGTTACTTATATACAGTAAATTCACTCCTTTTGGTGTACAGTTCTAAGAGTTTTAACAACTACCACCACATTCATTCTTGATTAGAGTATTTTGAATTTTCTCTCTTTTTCCTGGTCAGGCTAGCTGTACTAAATGTTTGTCAGTTTTACTGATTATTTCAATAACCAACTTTTGGTTTTGTTGATTTCCTCTATTGGTTTTTTATTCTCTGTTGTATTTATTTTCTCTCTAACCCTTATTATTTTCTTTATTCAGCTTGGTTTGGGTTTATTTTGCTACTCTTTTTTCAGTGTTTTAAGATGGAAGTATAAGTTATTGATTTTAGATCTTTCCTTCATAAAAAATATAGGCATTTACAATTATAAGTTTCATTCTAAGTACTGCTTTTGCTGCGTCCCATAAGTTTTGGTATGTTGTATATCTTTTTTCAACAATATCAGAGCATTTTCTCATTTTCCTTGTGTTTCTTCTTGAAATATTTGTTATTTAGGAGTGTGTTTCATTTCCACATATTTATAAATTTGAAAAATTATATTCTGTTGATTTCTAATTTCATTCCATTATGGGTTCAGAACATATTTTGTGTAATTTCAATTCTTTTACATTTATTGAGGCTATTTTATAACCTAGCATACGGTTTATCCTGGAGAGAGAATATTCCATGTGCACTTGAGAAGAAAGTTGCATTCAGCTGTTGGTTGGTGGACTCGTCTCCAGTTGTCTGTTAGTTCGAATTGGGTTGTAGTGTTGTTCTAGTCTTTTACTTCCTGGCTTATCTTCTGCCTAGTTATTCTATCTGTTACTAAAAGTGGGGCATGATGTCTTTAACTTTTATTGTTGAAATATGTATTTCTTCATTCAATTATGTCTGGTTTTGTTTCATGTATTTTAGGACTCTATTATTAGGTGGATATGTGTATATAATTGTTATTCTTCTTATTCGATTGACCCATTTATTTCCTTAAATACCTCTATAAAAAGTCCTTTGTCTCCAATAACAATTTTTGTCTTAAAGTCTATTTTGACTCATACTAGTATAACCACTTGGCTCTCTCTCTCTTTTTAAAAAAATATTTATTTATTTATTTGGTTGCACAGGGTCTTAGTTGTGGCAGATGGGCTCCTTAGTTGTGGCTCACTGGCTCCTTACTTGCAGCATGCATTTGGGATCCAGTTCCCTGACCAAGGATCGAACCCAGGGCCCCTGCATTGGGAGCACTGAGTCTTAACACTGTGCAACCAGGGAAGTCCCCACTTGGCTCTCTTTTGGTTACTATTTGCATGCTGTATCTTTTCCCATCTTTCAACTTTCTAAAGTGAATCTCTTGTAGACAGCTTATAGTTGGATCATGTTTTTGAAAAAAATCCATTCTGCCAATCTCTCCCTTTTGATTGGAATGTTTAATTCATTTGCATTTGTTGTAATGATTCATAAAGTAGGATTTACATCTACCAATTGCTGTTTATTTTCCATGTCTTTTTTATTTCTCTATTCCTCCATTATTGGCTTCTTTTGTATTAAATAGAGTGCACATCAGGCGGGTGACTGGCTGCATCGGATCTGGACTTGGCGGCAGCTGCTCCAGTACTCCCAAGTCTTCTAAATCTTTAAATCCCAGATTTCTTTGTAGTTCTTTGTGCTACAAAACAGCTCCATCCAGTGCTGTCTTTTCCCTTAAGCAGCCCTAGCACAGCTATGTGCCCTGTAGTTATTTTTAATGAGTTAAGGGAGGACGACCTGAATCCTTTGCTTAGTCAAGAATTGAAACGGCTAGAACCCCCTGAAGGGCCACAGGATATCATCCATAATCCCTTGTCTGCTCAGGCTGATCTTTCTTCCTTGTGGTCTCTGGATCAGGGAAGTTTCAAGCATAAAGTGAGGGCATTAATTCATTGGTCCTCAGACTTTTGAAGAAAATAAAATAGCTAATGTTTAATAAGTACTTAACACGTGCCAGAGCCTACTGAAGGCAATTTACATGATAACCCTATGAGGCAGCAAGTATAGTTATTTCTGTTGTTCACATAAGAAAAATGAAGTTTAGAAAATTTTTCTAAATATTTCAATTTCAGGGAGCTAGGAAGGGAGAAGCCAGAATCACAACAAAATCTATCTGATACTAATGCCACACTCCACCCCCTGGAAGGAAAGGGAGAGAATGAGGCAGAGGGAGAAGGGAAGAGAGAGAAAAAAATGATGGAGTTCATTTTAGCCAAGTGCGGGAAGCATGGTCCTGAGGGTCTTACACAGGCCTTGGTGAAGACATGCATGAAAAGAATCTTTTTGAATCCCTCTCAATCTTCATCTCTCTCTCACACACAATCTTTTTTTTTTCCTTCTCTCTCCTCTATCTTCATCTACTGCTCTGTCATGCTTTTTTTAAAATTTTGCCATGATTCTTAAAATACTAACTTCAAACAATCAACTAATATTCACAACTATGTTACAAATACTGCCATTTCTTGTGGCAAAAACTTATTAACTTATGAGTGTCTAATACACTTCAACTGAATAATAAATAAACAAAATCTGGGATAGACCAATTTGTCAAATATCTTTGGAGCTAAAGATGAAACTTCCTTACTTTCTTTGCCTTTTTCCCTATTATTCTCTAAAGGAATCTGGAGCCTTGGCCTTCTCCCATGAGGATTATGGACTCTTCCTGAAGCCATAAAGGAATAGCATTTGTCTTGTTCATATAATTATCTTCAGGATCTTGCCCATTATCTGCACCTCATAGGTGCAGAGGTACTGCATAGCAATTAAGGGCACAGACTCTTAAGAAATATAATGTGAGCCACATATGTAATATTATTTTTTTATTTTTTATTTTTTTAACATCTTTATTGGAGTATAATTGCTTTACAATGGTGTGTTAGTTTCTGCTTTATAAAAAAATGAATCAGCTATACATATACATATATCAACAAATCTCCTCCCTCTTGCATCTCCCTCCCACCCCTCTAGGTGGTCACAAATCACCGAGCTGATCTCCCTGTGCTATGCAGCTGCCTCCCACTAGCTATTTCACATTTGGTAGTGTATATAAGTCCATGCAACGCTCTCACTTCGTCCCAGCTTACCCTTCCCCCTCCCCGTGTCCTCAAGTCTGTTCTCTACGTCTGTGTTCTTCATAACCTTTTTTTTTTTTTTTAGATACCACATATATGTGTTAGCATACGGTATTTCTTTTTCTCTTTCTGACTTACTTCATTCTGTATGACAGACTGTAGGTCCATCCACGTCACTACAAATAACTCAATTCCATTTCTTTTTATGGCTCAGTAATATTCCATTGTATATTTGTGCCACATCTTCTTTATCCATTCATCAGTCAATGGACACTTAGGTTTCTTCCATGTCCTGGCTATTGTAAATAGAGGTGCAATGAACATTGTGGTACATGATTCTGTTTTAATTATGGTTTCCTCATGGTATATGCCCAGTAGTGGGATTGCTGGGTCGCATGGTAGTTCTACTTTTAGTTTTTTAAGGAACCTCCATACTGTTCTCCGTAGTGGCTGTATCAAGTCACATTCCCACCAACAGCGCAAGAGGGTTCCATTTTCTCCACACCCTCTCCAGCATTTGTTGTTTGTAGATTTTTTGATGATGGCCATTCTGACGGGTGTGAGGTGAAACCTTATTGTAGTTTTGATTTGCATTTCTCTAATGATTAGTGATGCTGAGCAACCTTTCATGTGTTTGTTGGCAATCTGTATATCTTCTTTGGAGAAATGTCTATTTAGGTCTTCTGTCCATTTTTGGATTGTGTTGTTTGCTTTTTGATATTGAGCTGCATGAGCTGCTTGTAAATCTTGGAGATTAATCCTTTGTCACTTGTTTCATTTGAAAATATTTTCTCCCATTTTGAGGGTTGTCTTTTCATCTTGCTTATGGTTTCCTTTGCTGTGCAAAAGCTTTTAAGTTTCATTAGGTCCCATTTGTTTATTTTTGGTTTTATTTCCATTTCTCTAGGAGGTGGGTCAAAAAGGATCTTGCTGTGATTTACGTTGTAGACTGTTCTATGTTTTCCTCTAAGACTTTTATAGTGTCAGGCCTTACATTTAGGTCTTTAATCCATTTTGAGTTTATTTTTGTGTATGGTGTTAGGAAGTGTTCCAATTTCATTCTTTTACATGTAGCTGGCCAGTTTTCCCAGCACCACTTATTGAAGAGGCTGTCTTTTCTCCATTGTATATTCTTGCCTCCTTTAACAAAGATAAGGTGACCATATGTGCGTGGGCTTATCTCTGGGCTTTCCATCCTGTTCCACTGACCTATATTTCTGTTTTTGTGCCAGTATCATACAGTCTTGATTATTGTAGCTCTGTAGTATAGTCTGAAGTCAGGGAGCCTGATTCCTCCAGCTCCATTTTTCTTTCTCAAGATTGCTTTGGCTATTCGAGGTTTTTTGTGTTTCCATACAAATTGTGAAATTTTTTGTTCTAGTTCTGTGAGAAATACCATTGGTAGTTTGATAGGGGTTGCATTGAATCTGTAGATTGCTTTGGGTAGTATAGTCATTTTCACAATATTGATTCTTGCAATACAAGAACATGGTATATCTCTCCATCCATTTCTATCATCTTTAATTTCTTTCATCAGTGTCGTATAGTTTTCTACATACAGGTCTTTTGTCTCTTTAGGTAGGTTTATTCCTAGGTATTTTATTCTTTTTGTTGTAATGGTAAATGGGAGTGTTTCCCTAATTTCTCTTTCAGATTTTTCATCATTAGTGTGTAGGAATGCAAGAGATTTCTGTGCATTAATTTTGTATCCTGCTACTTTACCAAATTCATTGATTAGCTCTACTCCTTTTCAGGTAGCATCTTTAGCATTCTCTATGTATATTAACATGTCATCTGCAAACAGTGACAGATTTATTTCTTCTTTTCTGATTTGGATTCCTTTTATTTCTTTTTCTTCTCTGATTGCTGTGGCTAAAACTTCCAAAACTATGTTGAAAAATAGAGGTGAGAGTGGGCAACCTTGTCTTTTTCCTGATCTTAGTGGAAGTGCTTTCAGTTGTTCACCATTGAGAATGATGTTGGCTGTGCATCTGTCATATATGGCCTTTATTACGTTCAGGTAAGTTCCCTTATGCCTACTTTCTGGAGTGTTTTATCATGAATGGGTGTTGAATTTTGTCAAAAGCTTTTTTGCATCTACTGAGATGATTATATGGTTTTTCTCCTACAGTTTGTTAATATGGTGTATCACATAGATTGATTTGCATATATTGAAGAATCCTTGGATTCCTGGGGTAAACCCCACTTGATCATGGTGGATGATCCTTTTAATGTGCTGTTGGATTCTGTTTGCTAGTATTTTGTTGAGGATTTTTGCATCTATGTTCATCAGTGATATTGGACTGTAGTTTTCTTTCTTTGTGACATCTTTGTCTGGTTTTGGTATCAGGGTGATTGTGGCCCCACAGAATGCGTTTGGGAGTGTTCCTACCTCTGCTATATTTTGGAAGAGTTTGAGAAGGATAGGTGTTAGCTCTTCTCTAAATTTTTGATAGAATTCGCTTGTGAATGCATCTGGTCCTGGGGTTTTGTTTCTTGGAAGATTTTTAATCACAGTCTCAATTTCAGTGCTTGTGATTGGTCTGTTTATATTTTCTATTTCTTCCTGGTTCAGTCTCGGAAGGTTGTGCTTTTCTAAGAATTTATCCATTTCTTCCCAGGTGTCCATTTTATTGGCATATAGTTGCTTGTAGTAATCTCTCATGATCCTTTGTATTTCTGCAGTGTCAGTTGTTACTTCTCCTTTTTTCATTTCTAATTCTAATGATTTGAGTCTTCTCCCTTTTTTTCTTGATGAGTCTGGCTAATGATTTATCAATTTTGTGTATCTTCTCAAAGAACCAGATTTTAGTTTTATTGATATTTGTTATTGTTTCCTTCATTTGTTTTTCATTTATTTCTGACCTGATTTTTATGATTTCTTTCCTTCTGCTAACTTTGGGGGTTTTTTGTTCTTCTTTCTCTATTTAATTTACGTGTAAGGTTAGGTTGTTTATTTGAGATGTTTCTTGTTTCTTGAAGTAGAATTTTATTGCTATACACTTCCCTCTTAGAACTGCTTTTGCTGCATCCCATAGGTTTTGGATCATCGTGTTTTCATTGTCATTTGTTTCTAGGTATTTTTTGATTTCCTCTTTGATTTCTTCAGTGATCTCCTGGTTATTTAATAGTGTATTGTTAGCCTCCATGTGTCTGTATATTTTACAGATTTTCCCCTGTAATTGATATCTAGTCTCATAGCGTTGTGGTCAGAAAAGATGCTTGAAACGATTTCAATTTTCTTAAATTTACCAAGCCTTGATTTGTGACCCAAGATATAATCTATCCTGGAGAATGTTCCATGAGCACTTGAGAAGAAAGTGTGTTCTGTTGTTTTTGGATGGAATGTCCTATAAATATCAATAAAGTCCATGTTGTTTAATGTATCATTTACAGCTTGTGTTTCCTTATTTATTTGCATTTTGGATGATCTTTCCATTGGTGAAAGTGGGGTGTTAAAGTCCCTTACTATGATTGTGTTACTATTTCCCCTTTTATGGCTGTTAGCATTTGCCTTATGTATTGAGGTGCTCCTTTGTTGGGTGCATAAATATTTATAATTGTTATATTGTCTTCTTGGATTGATCTCTTGATCCTTATGTAGTGTCCTTCTTTGTTTCTTGTAATAGTCTTTATTTTAAAGCTATTTTTTCTCATATGAGAATTGCTACTCCAGCTTTCTTTTGATTTCTATTTGCATGGAATACCTTTTTCCATCCCCTCACTTTCAGTGTGTATCTGTCCTTAGGTCTGAAGTGGGTCTCTTGTAGACAGCATATGTATGGGTCTTGTTTTTGTATCCATTCAGCCAGTCTATGTCTTTTGGTTGGAGCATTTAATCCATTTACATTTAAGGTAGTTATCAATATGTATGTTCCTATTACCATTTTCTTAATTGTTTTGTGTTTGTTATTATAGGTCTTTTCCTTCTCTTGTGTTTCCTGCCTAGAGAAGTTCCTTTAGCATTTGTTGTAAAGCTAGTTTGGTGGTGCTGAATTCTCTTAGCTTTTGCTTGTCTGTAAAGGTTTTAATTTCTCCATCGAATCTGAATGAGATCTTTGCTGGTTAGAGTAATGTTGGTTGTAGGTTTTCCCTTTCATCACTTTAAATATGTCCTGCCACTCCCTTCTGGCTTGCAGAGTTTCTGTTGAAAGATCAGATGTTAACCTTATGGGGATTCCCTTGTATGTTATGTGTTGGTTTTCACTTGCTGCTTTTAATCTTTTTTCTTTGTATTTAATTGTTGATAGTTTGATTAATATGTGTCTTGGCATGTTTATCCTTGGATTTATCCTGTATGGGACTCTCTGTACTTCCTGGACTTGACTATTTCCTTTCCCATATAAGGGAAGTTTTCAACTATAATCTCTTCTAATATTTTCTCAGTCCCTTTCTTTTTCTCTTCTTCTTCTGGGACCCCTACAATTCGAATGTTGGTGCGTTTAATTTTGTCCCAGAGGTCTCTGAAACTCTCCTCAATTCTTTTCATTCTTTTTTGTTTATTCTGCCCTGTGGTAGTTATTTCCACTATTTTATTTTCTAGGTCACTTATCTCTTCTTCTGCCTCAGTTATTCTGCTCTTGATTCCTTCTAGAGAATTTTTAATTTCATTTATTGTGTTGTTCATCATTGTTTGTTTGCTCTTTATTTCTTCTAGGTCCTTGTTAAATGTTTCTTGTATTTTCTTCATTCTATTTCCAAGATTTTGGATCATCTTTACCATCATTATTCTGAATTCTTTTTCAGGTAGACTGCCTATTTCCTCTTCATTTGTTTGGTCTGGTGGGTTGTTACCTTGCTCCTTCATCTGCTGTGTGTTTCTCTGTCTTCTCATTTTGCTTAACTTACTGTGTTTGGGGCTTCCTTTTTGCAAGTTGCACGTTCGTAGTTCCTGTTGTTTTTGGTGTCTGCCCCCAGTGGCTAAGGTTGGTTCAGTGGGTTGTGTAGGCTTCCTAGTGGAGCGGACTGCTGCCTGTGTTCTGGTGGATGAGGCTGGATCTTGTCTTTCTGGTGGACAGGACCACACCCAGTGGTGTATTGTGGGGTGTCTGTGATTTTAGGCAGCCTCTCTGCCAATGGGTGGGGTTGTGTTCCTGTCTTGCTAGTTGTTTGGCATAGGGTATCCAGCCCTGTAGCTTGCTGGTCGTTGAGTGGAGCTGGGTCTTATCATTGAGATGGAGATCTCTGGGAGAGCTTTCGCCATTTAATATTATGTGGGGCCGGGAGGTCTCTCATAGATCAATGTCCTGACCTCGGCTCTCCCACCTCAGAGGCACCAGCCTGACACCGGCCAGAGTACCAAGACCCTGTCAGCCACACGGCTCTGAATAAAAGGGAGAAAAAAAAGAAAGAAAAGAAGAAAGAGAAAAATAAAATAAAATAAAGATATTAAAATAAAAAATAAAAAAAATTAAAAAGTATAAAAAAAGAAAAAAAGGAAAGAAAGAAGAGAGCAACCAAAGCAAGAAACAAATCCACCAATGATAACAAGCGCTAAAAACTATATCAGGAAAAAACAAAAACAAAAACGGATAGACAGAACCCTAGGACAAATGGTAAAAGCAAAGCTGTACAGAAAAATCACACAAAGAAGCATACACATACACACTCAGAAAAAGAGAAAAAGAAAAAATATATATATATCGTTGCTCCCAAAGTCCACCGCCTCAATTTTGGGTTGATTCGTTGTCTATTCAGGTATTCCAGAGATGCAGGTACATCAAGGTGATTGTGGATATTTAATCTGCTGCTCCTGAGGCTGCTGGGAGAGGTTTCCCTTTCTCTTCTTTGTTCACACAGCTCCTGGGGTTCAGCTTCGGATTTGGCTCCACCTCTGCATGTATGTCGCCTGAGGGCATCTGTTCTTCGTTCAGACAGGATGGGGTTAAAGGAGCAGCTGATTAGGGGGCTCTGGCTCACTCAGGCTGGGGGTGGGAGGGGTACAGAATGCGGGCTGAGCCTGCGGCCGCAGAGCCCAGCATGATGTTGCGACAGCCTGAGGTGCGCCCTGTGTTCTCCCAGGGAAGTTGTCCCTGGATCATGGCACCCCGGCAGTGGCGGGCTACACAGGCTCCCGGGAGAGGAGGTGTGGATAGTGACCTGTGCTTGCACACAGGCATCTTGGTGGCTGCAGCAGCAGCCTTGGTGTCTCACGCCGGTCTCTGGGGTCCGAGCTAACAGCCGTGGCTTGTGTCCATCTCTGGAGATCGTTTAGGCAGTGCTCTGAATCCCCTCTCCTCACGCACCCCGAAACAATGGTATCTTGCCTCTTGGGCAGGTCCAGACTTTTCCCAGACTCCCTCCCAGCTAGCTGTGGCGCACTAGCCCCCTTCAGGCTGTGTTCACTCACAAACCCCAGTCCTCTCCCTGGGATCTGACCTCCGAAGCCCGAGCCTCAGCTCCCAGCCTCCACCCGCCCTGGCGGGTGGGCAGACAAGCCTCTCAGGCTGGTGAGTGCTGGTCAGCACCGATCCTCTGTGCGGGAATCTCTCCACTTTGCCCTCAGCACCCTGTTGCTGCGCTCTCCTCCGTGGCTCTGAAGCTTCCCCCCCGCCTTCCCCCGTCTCCGCCAGTGAAGGGGCTCCTTAGTGTGTGGAAACTTTTCCTCCTTCACAGCTCCCTCCCAGTGGTGCAGGTCCAGTCCCTATTCTTTTGTGTCTGTTTTTTCTTTTTTCTTTTGCCCTACCCAGGTACGTGGGGAGTTTCTTGCCTTTTGGGAAGTCTGACGTCTTCTGCCAGCGTTCAATAGGTGTTCTGTAGGAGTTGTTCCAAATGTAGAAGTATTTCTGATGTATTTGTGGGGAGGAAGGTGATCTCCACGTCTTACTCTTCCACCATCTTGAAGGTCTCTCCCCACATATGTATTTTTAAATTTTATAGTAATCATCTTAAAAAGGTAAGAAGAAACAGGTGACATTGATTTTAATAATACAGTTTATTTTGCCCAATATGTCAGAAATGTTGTTTCAACTCTGTAATGGATAGAAAAATCATTGAGCTGATGAAACAAAATTATTTTAAGGCAGGGCAAGAAAAATTGAACATAAAATTTTCTCTGCTGTTTGGGCCACTATTCCATCCCCTTTGTATGCATTGTGCATCTGAACTCTACATAAGCTAGATCCCCTTAGAAGACATAGGAATGCCTGCTCACCAACAAAAAAACAAACTAAGTAAAAAACCCATCAAATGGGCTTCCCTGGTGGCACAGTGTTTAAGCATCTGCCTGCTAATGCAGGGGACACGTGTTCGAGCCCTGCTCGGGAAGATATCACGTGTCACGGAGCAACTAAGCCCGTGCACCACAGCTACTGAGCCTGCACTCTAGAGCCCATGAGCCACAACTACTGAGCCCACGTGCCACAACTACTGAAGCCCACACGCCTAGAGCACGTGCTCCACAACGAGAGAAACCACTGCAATGAGAAGCCCACGCACCACAACAAAGAGTAGCCCCCACTCACTGCAACTAGAGAAAGCCCGCACACAGCAACAAAGACCCAATGCAGCCAAAATTAAATAAATTAAATAAATTTTTTTTAAAAAAAGCACCCACCAATTTTCTCCCAGTGCCAGCAGGGTAACTCCTTAGGGAATAACATTCCCTTTTCAATTCTGTTAAGAGGTCACGATGACTCACTACTTGCCTTGTTGGATTATGTAAACTGTCAATATGTTTCTCTGATGTCTAACCCTTGGTCTTGAAAACTTATATAACTGCTTTTACCTCTAATGGGTGGAACAGTCCTCAGAGCTTTCTGAGAGACTGTCTCCTGGGTTATAATCCTCAGGTTGGGTTGAATAAAATTTTCCATTTCTTTCTTAGATTGGCTATTGAGAATTTTTCTCATGGACAGAGCTATTTCACATCCTGTGTTTTGTGCTGAGTGCCCAAAATGCAGTGTTTTACGTTCACAACACATCTCAGTTTGGACTTGCCACAATCAGGTGCCCAATAGCATGTGTGGCTCACAGCCACTGTATTGGACATAAACACCCTTACAGCCTGTTTCAGAGGAGGAAACAGGGCAGCAGTTTACTGCCAAAACTGGCTTGGATCCCAGGACTGCACCTTCCAAGGGGCCTGGGCTTGGCCTCCACTCTTGAAGAAATGGGGGTGAGAGCTGTTCTGGGGACCAACTAACACATGGGCAGGGCTTGGCCCAGAGCAGAGATCCAGGTCCCTTCAGCTCTGGACGCATCCTTTTGTGGCATCGCACCATTGGTCATCTCATCTCTGCTTTGATCCACGCTTTCCTATAACAACGCTTGGGTTTCTCCCATTCTAAAGCAAGTTTCTCCTAAAACCCGTGTCCACCCATGTGTAGAGCTCCTTCTGTTCCCCTGCAAATTCTGCAGGGTCTCCTCACTTCTGCACCTCCCATTCATCTCTCTCCTCCCTGCACAAAGCTTCACTCCCACCATCCCCTGCAAGTGCAGTAGTCTTCTCAAACTTAGGAACAAGAAATAAAGTGAGAGGTGTCAAGGGTGAAAGAGGTGGTGGTGGTTGTTGGGCGTCATGTGGGATGGTGTGGTGTAGTGTGGAGTCATGTTGGGTTGTTGTGGGGTCGTTTGGGGTCTTTGCAGGGTGGTTGTGGGATCTTGTGGGGCCGAGGGGGGTCTTGTGGGGTCTCACGGGGCTGTGTGGGTTGGGCCAGTACGACTGCTTGGACCTGGCATAGCTGTTCCCTGGTGAAGGGGTGGGGACGATCATACCCGTAAGGTGGTTCCTTCTGCCCCAGAAGGCATCTCTGATGCTGAACCTATTCAAGCAGAGCACATCCTTCATGGACACACAGCGTTGGAGATCATTTTTAACCAGACTGGTGCAGATGGAGAACCTTTCAGGACTGGAAGCATTCTGGGTTTTCAGTCTGCTTCTCCTTTCTGCAGGAGGGAGACAGGCCAGCAGAACCATCCTCAGGGCAGAGCAGGAGGGTGATGCCCATGTGTCTCTGAGCTTCCTGGACTGCGGAGCAGGAGCCAGGTTTCTGAGATGGAATTCTCCCTGAGAGACCATCAGGAAAGCCTTATATGGCATTTTGAGGCTGTCCTTTTGGCAACTTTCAAGGATCCTTCCCACTCTACTTCTCAACAACTGTATCTTTTCAAGGCTGCTCTTGCTATTTAAATCTTTCAGCTCAGGATAGACTTTGGTGGAAACAATTTCTTTCTTTTTCTGAGGCAATCCCAAAAGAATCCAACTAATTGCAAATTAATTCAGCCAGAAATAAAACAAAACAAAACTATAGAGCTTGAAAGGAAACAGTTTATTGTGGTTAAAATGTGATCATAACGAATGCCCCACCCTGCTAATCACCAAAGTGAGATAAGCCAACTGCCGTGCAGCTTTCCGCCCCTTCCTCTCCTGATACCTGCAGCTTGGGGGCACTTCTCAACCTATTTCCTTTCTACTTCTGTGGGTTTACATGCTACTAAAACCCCTCGAGACTTGCTCAATTGTTGGGATTCAAGAAAAGGGGGCCCTGATATACAGCATAAACCTAAGTCTACATCTTGACTCATCACTTTCTATGTACTAGGTAGGCATAGCAGCAGCTTTTATAATAGCTCAGTTCATGATCAAAAAGTCGATCGGAGGGTATGGATGAGGAAACAGCAGTGGCAGGTTCCTTAGTAACTGAGTAGGCAAGTGTGACTCAGCCCAACGTTTGCTATTGGGGGATGCTTGCTGCACTGCAGATGGGCAGGAGGGGCACATGTGGGGTGCAAAGGGGTTGTTGTCTTTTCACTCCGTGACGAATTCATTTGCCGTTGTATCCCTCAACGGCATCAAATCTCCTTGATGACATGTGTGGTCTGGCCTACGCTATTTTGCGGCTGTGCAGGGCAATCTTAAATCATGTTTCTTTTTTTTTTTTGCCCGTGCCTCGGGGCATGTGGGATTGTAGTTCCCCGACCAGGGATAGAACCCGTGCCCTCTGCAGTGGGAGCGCGGAGCCCCAACCACTGGACCGCCAGGGAAGTCCCTGAAGTCTGTTTCTTAAGCCCTGACTCAGTGCTCAACGTCTCAGTAGCTCCCCAAGGCCCGGGAGCTCTGCGCTCCCAAAACCTGTGCTCTGAAGGGAAGCCGGAAGGAAGAGCCCGTGGCACCACTCCCTGAACTCCTTTCAGAGAAGATAGCATTAAGGGAGGGGGCCTTGCAAAGTGTTAAAAAGGGGCTTAACTGGGTGGGGCCCTCCAGTGCATCTACAGGACTCCTAGAGAGAGGGAGGCGGTTCCCGCTGAAGTTCCTTGCTCGTCTGCAGGCGCATCCTCGTCATGTCTTCGAAGGGTGAGTCCTTGGGAGGAGGGCCTGCGCCAACGGCAGGAAAGGCAACGGGATGCCGGCAGGGCTCACCTGGAGTGGTTTGAAGTCTTCTGCTCACTGTGACATTTGGTGCTGAGACTTGGAAAGGGGGAAGGCTAACCAAACCAGGCCCTGAAAAAGCCGCCTTGGAGAAGGAGCTCAGGATGGTAGTAGGCATCCATGGCGATACAGTGCTTTCTTAATTCGAAAGTGTGGGAAGTTCCCTCTGCAGGGTGGGGCGGCACTGGATAGCTCTGAGGAGGGCTGGGAGGGGAAGGGAGCCTAGCTTCACTGGGGCCTGGTATTTTGCCCATTTTTCATCATGGAGTGAATTCCGTTTAGAACTGAGTCAGTGGTGAGCCCAGCTTTGATGGATTTGGGAGCCCAAAGCTAAAATTAAGGACTGGGGAGCTTCCCCAGGTCACAAGGGGAAATACAAATGTTAATGTATAGAAATTCCCCGATGTTAGGTTTTTTCTCAGATGAAATTTCCTCGTTTTAGTTTTTGACATCTCCTGATATCTGTGTATTTGGGGTCCTCGCACAGATGGTAGGTACATGTTAGTAGGAGTCTTGACACATCTGGGCATGCCCAGGTCAGTATCTGGACCTATGCATTGAGTTGTCATTATAGTTTATATGGCAGATGCCCCCAGAACTATTTGGGGTGCACTGACTTTTGCGGTATCCGTAAGATGTGTGGCTGGAACCCCTGAGTTGGGAGCTGAGGGAGAGTTGGGAGCAGGTTCTGTGTCCGTATTTCACGGGATTCCTCAGAGGGTGCCGGCACCGGGAGCAGAATCCCAGGAGCGGCCCTGAGAGAGCTCTGCAACGGGAGCCTAAGCTTCATGCCTGGAAATAAATTCCTTCTCATCGGGAGGTTGCAGGTTCTACACTGACCTGGACAAAGGGAGTAAGTCTCAGGTCTCACATGGAAGTTGGGTCAAGAGTGAACCTGAATGTGAGGCCTGAGATTAAAGTCTCTTTTCTTATTCTGGATCTGTTCCAGGGCCCCAAGATGGCCGCAGGCGCAAGAGAACCAAGTTCGACAAAAACCAATACAAGATTCTTATTGAGGCTTTTGAAAGTGACGCTTACCCTGATATTAATGTCAGAATAGATCTGGCCAAGTGAACCCAGATTCCTGAGCCGAGAATCCAGGTAAAAATATAAATCTGTGCTCCTTGACAGGAGGGTGGGTCTGGGTGAGGAACCAGTACGTGTATTAACAGCCGGTTTTTAACACTGGCTTAAAAAACCGCTTTGAAGTCAATCCTCTTAATATCCCTGTGAGGTAGGCATTATCCCCATTTACTGGATTAGGAAAATAAAGGTCAGAGAGGTTTAGTAATTTATGTTACTACTCTGGCAAGGGGTAGAGTCTAAACTGGCTTCTGTGGGTTATATCTGTCAAATATTTAACATGTTAGAAATTGAAACTGAGAAATTTCAAAAAGTTAATTCATTAAAAATAACCATAATAAACCCATTACATGGTAACTTAAGTATTTTTCAAGAAAAGCAACCATAGTCCCAAAGCCAGAAAATTGATTTAGTGAGAGGAATGGCAGTACAAGAACCGGAAGTTGGCTTCTCAGTTCTGCTTTGCATTCCCTTTGCTGCAGCAGGTCTCCTGGCCTCTGGGAATCACTGAGAGAATAGGAAGTAGGCAACAGGGCAGAGGCAGGTCACATCTGGGTGTTGTAAAGAAAATGGTTTTGATCTCACAGGGATCCCCCAAAGGAGGCCAGAGGTCCCAGGGGTCTTGGATCATTTGGACCTCTGGGTCTCAGCCTTGGGGGCATGCTGTAATCTCTCTTGGAAGGGGTGAGCGGACTGGGTCCTGGTTCCGCCTCCAGGATGTCTGCCGGGATGAGTCTGGGTGCAGCCTGGGAATCTTACACCCCCTCCTCTGCTCCCTAGGTGATTGAAGTGTGAGGTCAAGTTTGAGAACTGCTGCCCTAAATGAAATTCAGGTCTCTCAGAGTGGAGCTGGAATACATACAGGTTGTTTGGAAAGCCTCCCAGGTGATTCTGATGTGTAGCCAGGATTGAAATCTCTGTCCTCGACCAGTGCTTTTCAATCCTAGACTAACAGGGTCCCATCGCAAAGTTTGATCCAGAATCTCTGGGGGTGTGACCCTCGGCATGCAGAAGTTTTTAAACTGTCAAGTGATTCCAGCATGCCGATGACCCCCAGCCCTGCACCCTACACTGATGGTTGGGGTTCAGCCTGGGCCCAGGGAGTTCTGAAATCTCCCCAGGTGGTTCTCCTGTGCTGGAGAGTCTGAGTCACTCCACAGCATGCCTCAGCTCCCGGGGTCCCCCATGCCACCATTTCCTACCCAGCACTTTTCGAGGTGCTTGATGATGGTGGAAGGAGTCTGAGGCCGCTGGAGTGGGAATGAACATCCCTTGAGGTTTGCTATGTGCCAGGTGCTCTTTTAAGAGTTTTATATTTCAAAAACAAACTATGTTAACTCCAGAGATAAACAAACCACAGCCCAGAGGGAAGAAGGGTTACCGAAAACACCCAGTACTGGGATAAGAGATAGATAAACCTGAATGGTGAGGGCTATGTAGCTTCCTAGTTTTAGAAGTGGTAACCTGAACTGAATTTTTCCAAATTAATTTCCATATCTTTCCTATGGAGCACCTCCGCCCCCTCAACCCCAGGTGTTCCAAAGTGAACCGGAGTACAGAAAAGCTTGTGATGGCCCTAAGCCAGTGACTTGATTTAGAGAGAATTGAAAGCCTTGCAGTGGCCTCTTATCAGCTGGCCTGGGGAACCTCGCTCAGAGGGAGGGGCAGGCAGCCCACAAGGACTTGATCGCAACCAGAAGGCTTGCCAGTCATTATTTCCTTGACGCCTCAAACAATCCTGTGAGCTAGGTGCAACTTCACGACCACTTAACGGGGCGAAAGCACTGGCCTCAGTAGCTCAGTAAAAGGTTCTGGGGTTCCGGTTACAGTTCAAGTAGCTCCTGGAGCCAGATGGGAAACCCTGAAGTTCAAATAGCTCAGCTATAGGGTGTCCCTCAGAGGGCACCTGGGAGACACCCTGTTAGGTCCAGAGGGGCTGGCAAAGTTTGCTGGTTGAAAATCAGATTAGCATTTGAAAAGGCCCTGGAGGAAGAAAGCTGGATTAGTTTAGGTACAAGCCTGCAGCCTGTGCCTGCCCTGGGGCCTGGGTGTGTACAGGAGGGTGCAAGGTTGGAGACCTGGGAATGCCCCCCTGTAGGATTGGGCCTTTGTCTTGCAATTTTCATGGAGGAGTTGTTTTTCCTAAGGGAAAAGAAAATGCGAGGGAGTTGTTTGTGTAGTTCCCCTATTGCTCTGTTCCATCTTCAGGGCTTGCCTGCTGGGCCTGTAAAGAGGCCACTGCTGTGTTCCCGAGGGCAAAGGGGAGGCCTGGCTGAGCTGGACCAGGCTGAGGGGTGAAGGGGAGCCCACCAGGAGAAAGAGTAGCCCTGGGGGAAGTGGAACCACATCTCAAAACTAGAGGAGGCCTGCCTGGAAATGAGGAGAGAGGAGGACTTCCTGTGTTTGGGCAAAGGAGAGGAGGCGGGACTAACAGGTGTCCTGCTCTCAGGACTCATCTGTGCGAGGTGAGGTTGGGAAAGGACCCACAGAGGAACTGACACTGAACTGGGGCTTAGAGTGAAAAGGGGTTTTACTCAGAGGAGTTCTGTCTTATGCATTGCCACATGATTACCACTATAGCTTACCTAACACCTCCATCCCATCACATAGTTAACATTTCTTTTTTGAGGCAGGAACATTTAAGGTCTATTCTCTTAGCAACTTTCAAATATATGTTACCGTATTATTAGCTATAATCACCATGTTGTACATTAGATCCCCAGAACGTGTGAATCTTATGACTGAGAGTTTGCACCCTTTGACCAGCATCTCCCCATTTCCCCCACCCCCATGGGAGGAGGCTTATTTGAAAGATAATCTGGATAAGAAAGGGTGAATTGCAGTTGGCAGAGAAGGGGCAGGAGTGAAAGTGCAAGCAAGGATTGGAAAGGTGAATGGGAGAGGACCAGGGTTTCACTCTGGCAGCTTCCACACAGTGCCCTGGCGTGTACCTGTGTGGGTCTGCACACATGCGCACGTGGATGCATAGGGGAGATTTGCCCAGAAGGTAAGGCTGGACCACACGTTGAATGGTTTGAGTCAGCTTAGACAAGAATTTTACTTTTATTCTAAACTCTAGTAGATTTGACACTTGTTTAACCTTAGGTCACATGCTACTCGGTGGCGATGATTATGGGACTGGGCTTAATTGGAAAATGTCTGTTTTCTCTCTCCCTTTGTCTCTCTCTTCCTTTCTCCATCTCCCCCCCCCCCCACCCCCACCCACCTAGGTCTGGTTCCAGAACAGGAGAGCTCGAGTTCTTCTGAAGAACACCCAGAAGGAAGAGGCACAACCCCCAGTTCCAGAACCTATTCAGGGAGGAGTCGGTGCCACAGTTCCAGGATCCAGTCAAAGTGGACTCTGTGCCCCCGACAGCCCTTGCCAGCAGGGTCTTCTGGTGGCCCAGAGAGATGCCAGTTTTTTTTCCTGGAAGCCGGAAGATGCTTCTGGTCAAGCTGTTTTTTGGGGGTATGCTGGTGGCCTGGGTGTGAATATGGCCTCGCCTGACCTGCAGACCCCAGCTAATGAGCCTTCTGGAGACCTCCACTCGTCTCTCTCCTCGGGCTTCAGCCCCAAAGTTCTTACCGCTTCCCAACAGCGCTTCTCACAGCTGGAAGACCACAGTGCAGAGACTCATTGGGGGGACCCTGGACAGCTCCTGGCACATGGGAACTGGGGCCTGCAGGGCTGCGGGCAGCATCCTCCCTCTGGAGAACAGCAACCGTGGTGGAGCTGGCAGCCTCCGCCTGCTCTGGAGTCAGAGGTGGCAACCCAGCAGCTGCTGTCCCAGAACCCGGAGGCCTGGGTGCCACCGTGGTCCTTGATAAAGGTAGTGTTGGACAGGTTTCTCCACTACAAAATCAACCATTTTTCTCTTTGCATACCCTGTTCGTTAAAAGTAATTAGTAAGTGTAGCTCATACTCCTAGGGAGGGCAATTAAGCTCTACTTCCTGGAGAATGGACCTTGTGATTAGAATAACAACATAGTGACAGTGCTTCTTACACTCCCCCGCCCTACAGAAGAGAGTGGCCCAGTATTTCCTGGATCCCAAACTAGCAAAAGACAGCCCAAATAGGCTCATTCCTCCCTGGATGGAATGGAAGTCCTGCTGACAACACAAGGTGAGCCCAGCAGCACCAGCAGGTGGTATCAATTAGGACCCCTGATAACAGTAAGTGGTGAAGGGAAGTGCTCTCTTTTCTCACAGGACTGACACTCCCCTCCCCTCACCCAGGGACACTAGGTAGTTGGCTGGTAGCAGCCAGGGCAATTCTGCCAAAGAAATACCTGTCCCACAAAGTGTTCTTTATCCCCACATACCTGAGACTCCCCATCTACATGCAAGACACCTGGCAGCTAGCCACCACCAGCTAGGACATGTCCCCTCTCCCCCACCTTAAACTGCCCAGCCCAGGAAGAGATTCCCCTCCCCTACTGACAGATACCAGGTGGCCAGGAGACAGTGGGAAGGGGGACCCTGATACATCAGTGGCTCAGCCAGTGAAACTTTTCCTATTTTGGGCCACAGCATCCCCTACTTAGAGACACAAAGAAGCCTGTTTTGGGAAGCTCCATCCACACACTCCAAAAACAACAGCAGGGAAAAGTGGGGGCAAGAGTGTTACCAAATAAACCAAACAGATTCACAGTATCACAAAAGTTTTGAAAACTGTCATTGGAACAAACACAGCCCACAGCGCTAGGCCAGGATCTGGGGGCCAAACCTAAAGACAGAATGACGTCCTGCTAAAATGAAAGATTTAAACAAGATGCAGAGTCCCTTAACATCACAGCTAAATGTTCAGGATACAATAGAAAATTACCCATCATACCAAGAACCAGGAATCACAAATTAGAAAAGACAATCACCTGACACCAATACTGAGATGGAACAGTAAAGCAGCCATCATCAAAATGCTTCAAGCAATTGTAAGTTCTCTTGAAACAATGAAACAAAGGAAAAAGTACAAAATTTCAACAAAAAGAAGGTATACAAAAAGTGAGGTGGAAATGATACAACTAAAAATTAGAAAATTTAAAACTCATTGGAGTGGGTCAATGGTACAGTTGATATGACAGAAAACGGAATCAGAGAATTTGAGGACAGATCAATAGAACTTAGCAAATCTGAACAACAGAGAGTAAATAGACTGGGATAAAAAAAGAATCTCTGGGACAAGAATAAAAAAGCTAACATTTATGTTATCAGAGTCCCAGAAAGAGAGAATGGGACTGAAAAACTATTTAAATAAATAATGGCTGAAAACTTCCCATATTTGGCAAAAGACCTACGTGTGCAGATTCAAGAAACCAAGTGACTATTAAATAAATCCTAATATATCCACACTAAGACATCATATTTAAAATTATGAAAACTAAAAACAAAAAAAATATTGAAAGCAGCCAGAAAGAAATGACTCATTACCCATGGGGGAGAGGGGAACACACCAATTCAGATGACAGCACATACCATATAAAACGTTGGAGCTCACAAGGAGATGGCACAATCTTTTTCATCAAGTGCTGAAAGAAAAGACTGTCAACTGATGAATGTGCATCTGGCAAGACTATTCTTTAGTAATGAAGTGCAATGAACATGTTTTTAGATGAAAGAAAACTAAAAGAATTTGTTGCTAGCAGACCTACCCTTAAACAATGTCTAAAGGAAGTTCTTCAAATGGAAGTAAATGATAAAAGAAGAAATACTGGAGCATTAGGAAGGAAGAAAAATGAAAAGAACAGAAATATGAGTATATACAATAGATTATCCTTCCACCCACAAGATTTTAAAATCAAATGTGGTAACTGAAGCAAAAATTATAATACTGATACTCTAGAAAATGATATCTAACAATGGGAAAGATAAAGGGACCTAAATGAAAGTAATGTTTTCACACTTAACTACAAGTGGTAATATACCGTGATAAGGCACATATGTATATTGTAATACTCAGAGCAACCACTAAGAAAACTACAATGAGATGCACTAAAAACATTAAGAATGAATCCAAATAGAATCTTAAATAATAAACAAATAACCCACAGAAAAACAAGAAAGAAGTAACAGAAAAATGAGAACCAGAGGAAACAAATGTAAAATAAATAATAAAATGGCTAACTTAAGCCCTAACATATCAGTAAGTAACAGTTCTAATTACACCCTTCAAAAGAGAGATTGTGAGGGTGGATTAAAAATCGTAAGTATATGCTGTTTATCAAAGTCAATGACATAGGTAGATTGAAAGCAAAAGGGTGGAAAAAGATATATCATGCAATCAATTTTAAAAATCAGGAGTATACTAAAGTAGATTTCAGAGCAAAGAAATGTATTAGAGGGACATTACTTAATAATCATGAATAAATCCACCAGGAAGATGTAACATTCCTATATGTATATGAACCAGATGACAGAATGCATGAAGCAAAACTTGATAGAGCAGATAGAGAAATTGAGAAAATTCATTACTATTGACAATTGTTGGTATTGTTCTATCAACTGACAGAACTACTGGAACAAAAATCAACAAGGATGTAGTAGTCCTGAACTCCATAATCAAACACCAGGATCTAATTTACACACACACACCCACATACGTATATCATTCCACCCAAGAACAGCAGAATACATGTTTGTTTTTCCAGCACCCATGAAACACTCACCAAGACAGTCCTTATACTGGGCCATAAAACACACTTCACCAAATTTAAAAGAAAGGGTATATTCTTTAACCACAATGGAATCAAACTAGATATAAATAACAGACAACAGGAGAACCTCCAAAGACCTTGAAATTTAACAACACAGTAATAAACCATGGGTCAAACAGGAAGTCATTTCAAAGGAAATCATTTAAAAAGACATAGCACTGAATGAAAATACAACGTATCAAACCTGGAGAATGCTGCTACAGCCAGGATGAGTGGGAAACATATTGCACTAAATGCTCACGTTATACATAAAGAAATGTTTCAAATCAGTAGTTTAAATCCACACCTCAAGAAACTTGAAAAAGTGGAGCAAAATAAATCTAAAAGAGGCAGATGGATGGAAATAATAGAGATAAAAACAGAAATCAATATCATTCATACAGAAAAACAAGAGGTAAGGAAACAAAAAGTTGGTCCTTCAAAAAGTAAAATAAAATTGATGAATCTCTTATAATTATGACAAAAATAAGAGAGAAGATACAAATCATCAGTATCAGGAATGAAATGGGATATCAACATAGACCCTGTAGCCATTAAAAGGGTAATAAGGAATTACTATGAACAGCTTTACTATACTCACGAATTCTGTGTCTAGAGAAAATGGAACAATTCCTCAAAAACCACATTCCAAAATTCTAGATGAAATAGATTATCTGAATAGTGACATAACCACTAAGGAAACTGAATCTATAATTTAAAAATTCCTGAAAGAGAAATATCCAGCCCCAGATGATTTCACTGGAGTATTCTACCAAACATTTGAAGAAGGATTAATTTTATACAGTCTCTTCCAGAAAACAGAAGAGGGAACATTTCCTAATTTATTTTATGAGGCCGTTGTACCTGGATGCCAAAAGCAGACAAAGTACAAAACTGTAAAAGTACATACCAGTATCTCTCATGAAGATACATTAAAGAATTCTCAAAAACATTAGCAAATTAAATCAAACCATGTATAAATAGCATGACACCTTATGACCCAGTAGAATTAATTCCACATATGCAAGGCTGGTTCAATATTACGAACTCAGCAATGAAAAAGAGTGAACTATTGATAAAAGCAACAACCTGGATGAATTTCCAGAAAATTACATTGAGTGAAAAAAGCCAATCCCAGTAGGTTACATACTATATGATTCCATTTATATAATATTTCTTAAAGTGAGAAAACTATGAAGAAAATAGTAATGGTTAACATGGGTTAAAAGTGAGGTTAGGAGGACAGGAGAGAGGTGGGTGTGACTTAAAGTGCAACATGAGGGATCTCTGTGGTAATGAAACTCTCTTGTGCATTTAGTGGTGAATATATGGACATATGCATGTGGTAAAACTACATGAGGTAAATATACACATGCACACATACAAATTCATATATGTGAAACTTGGAAACCTGAATATGATTGGATTGTATCAATGTGAATATTTTTGTTAAATTCCTGTACTATAGTTTTGCAACATGTTGCCACTGGAGAAAATCATGAAGGGTACACAGGATCTCTAGTTTATTTCTTACAATTGTATGTGAATGTACAATTATCTCAAAATTAAAAGTTTATTTTTAAAAAAGAACAAAGGTAAATTTTAAGCCATAAAAACTCTGTAGAGACTCCTGCCCTAATCTTGGAGGTACTCCATCCCATTTGGGTTAGAGAAGAATTTTTAGGACACATTTTAGGCCTTTTTTCTTTTATGAATTTTAGATTATTTGGGTTACTTGGAACTCACATATTCCCGTTACGTTGAAGAAATGCACGACGGGGTAGCCTGATCCAACAGAGGGCAGACAGCAGAAGCAAGAAGAACTACAATCCTGCAGCCTGTGGAACAAAACCCACAATCACAGAAAGATAGACAAGATGAAAGGGCACAGGGCTATGTACCAGATGAAGGAACAAGATAAAACCCCAGAAAAACAATTAAATGAAGTGGAGATAAGCAACCGTCCAGAAAAAGAATTCAGAATAATGAGTGTGAAGATGATCCAGGAGCTCGGAAAAAGAATAGAGGCAAAGATCGAGAAGATGCAAGAAATGTTTGACAAAAACCTAGAAGAATTAAAGAACAAACAAACAGAGATGAACAATACAATAACTGACATGAAAAATACACTAGAAGGAATCAATAGCAGAATAACTGAGGCAGAAGAACGGAAAAGTGACCTGGAAGACAGAATGGTAGAATTCACTGTTGCAGAACAGAATAAAGAAAAAAGAATGATAAGAAATGAAGACAGCCTAAGAGACCTCTAGGACAACATTAAATGCAACAACATTCGCATTATAGGAGTCCCAGAAGGAGAAGAGCGAGAGAAAGGACCCGAGAAAATATTTGAAGAGATTATAGATGAAAACTTCCCTAACTTGGGAAAGCAAAGAGCCACCCAAGTCCAGGAAGTGCAGAGTCCCATAAAGGATAAACCCAAGAAGAAATACGCCAAGACACATAGAAATCAAATTGACAAGAATTAAAGACAAAGAAAAATTATTTAAAGCAGCAAGGGAAAAACGACAAATAACATACAAGGGAACTCCCATAAGGTTAACAGCTGATTTCTCAGCAGAAACTCTACAAGCCAGAAGGGAGTGGCATGATATACGTAAAGTGATGAAAGGGAAGAACGTACAGCCAAGACTACTCTACCTGGCAAGGATCTCATTCAAATTCGATGGAGAAATCAAAAGCTTTGCAGAGAAGCAAAAGCTAAGAGAATTCAACACCACAAAACCAGGTCTACAACCAATGCTAAAGGAACTTCTCTAAGTGGGAAACACAAGAGAAGAAAAGGACCTACAAAACAAACCCAAAACAATCAAGAAAATGGGAATAGGAACATACATATTGATAATTACCTTAAACGTGAATGGATTAAATACTCCAACCAGAAGACACAGGCTCGCTGAATGGATACAAAAACAAGACCCATATATTTGCTGTCTACAAGAGACCCACTTCAGACCAAGGGACACATTCAGACTGAAAGCGAGGGGATGGAAAAAGATATTCCATGCAAATGGAAATCAAAAGAAAGCTGGAGTAGCAATACTCATATCAGATAAAATAGACTTTAAAATAAAAACTGTTACAAGAGACAAGGAAGGACACTACATAATGATCAAGGGATCAATCCAAGAAGAAGATATAACACTTATAAATATATATGCACCCAACATAGGAACACCTCAATACATAAGGCAACTGCTAACAGCTCTAAAAGAGGAAATCGACAGTAACAAAATGACAGTGGGGGACTTTAACACCTCACTTACACCAATGGACAGATCATCCAAACAGAAAATTAATAAGGAGACACAAGCTTTAAAATGACACAATAGACCAGATAGAGTTAATTGATATTTATATGACATTCCATCCAAAAACCACAGATTACACTTTCTTCTCAAGTACGCACGGAACATTCCCCAGGATAGAACACATCTTGGGTCTCAAATCAACCCTCAGTAAATTTAAGAAAATCGAAATCATATCAAGCATGTTTTCTGACCACAATGCTCTAAGATTAGACATCAATTACAGGGGAAAAACTGTAAAAAGCACAAACACTTGGAGGCTAAACAATACATTACCAAATAACCAAGAGATCACTGAAGAAATCAAAGAGGAAACCAAAAAATACCTAGAGACAAATGACAATGAAAACACGAGGATCCAAAACCTTTGGGATGCAGCAAAAGCAGTTCTAAGAGGGAAGTTTATAGCTATACAGCCTACCTCAAGAAACAAGAAAAATCTGAAATAAACAATCCAACGTTACACCGAAAGGAACTAGAGAAAGAAGAACAAACAAAACCCAAAGTTAGCAGGAGGAAAGAAATCATAAAGATCAGAGCAGAAATAAATGAAATAGGAACAAAGAAAACAGTAGCAAAGATCAATAAAACTAAAAGAAGGTTCTTTGAGAAGATAAACAAAATTGATAAACCATTAGCCAGACTCATCAAGAAAAAGAGGGAGAGGACTCAAATCAATAAAATTAGAAATGAAAAAGGGGAAATCACAACTGACACTGCAGAAATACAGAGGATTATAAGAGATTACTACAAACAACTATATGCCAATTAAATGGACAACCTGGAAGAAATGGACAAATTCTTAGAAAGGTATAACCTTCCAAGAGTGAACCAGGAAGAAACAGAAAATATGAACAGACCAATCACAAGTAATGAAATTGAAACTGTGATTAAAAATCTTGCAACAAACAAAAGTCCAGGACCAGATGGCTTCACAGGTGAATTCTATCAAACATTTAGAGACGAGCTAACACCCATCCTTCTCAAACTCTTCCAAAACATTGCAGAGGAAGGAAAACTCCCACACTCATTCTATGAGGCCACCATAACCCTGATACCAAAACCAGACAAAGATACTACAAAAGAAAAATTACAGGCCAGTATCACTGATGAATACTGATGCAAAAATGCTCAACAAAATGCTAGCAAACAGAATACAACAATACAGTAAAAGGATCATACACCATGATCAAGTGGGATTTATACCAGAAATGCAAGGATTCTTCAATATACCCAAATCAATGTGATACACCATATTAACAAATTGAAGAAGAAAAACCATATGATCAACTCAATAGATGCAGAAAAAGCTTCTGACAAAATTCAACACATATTTATGATAAAAACTCTTCAGAGAGTGGGCATAGAGGGAACCTACCTCAACATAATAAAGGCCATATATGACAAACCCACAGCAAACATCATTCTCAATGGTGAAAAACTGAAAGCATTTCCTCTAAGATTAGGAACGAGACAAGGATGTCCACTCTCGCCGCTATTATTCAACATAGTTTTGGAAGTCCTAGCCACGGCAATTAGGTAAGAAAAAGAAATAAAAGGAATACAAATTGTAAAAGAAGAAGTAAAACTGTCACTGTTTGCAGATGACATGATACTATACATAGCGAATCCTAAAGATGCCACGAGAAAACTACTAGAGCTAACCAATGAATTTGGTAAAGTTGCAGGATACAAAATTAATGCACAGAAATCATTGTGCATTGGCAGGTGATTCTTAACCACTGCATCACCAGGGAAGTCCCCTTAACCCCTTTTAGTTAAAATTTGCCACATTACTAGATAGCCACAAAAATGATGATGAGTGAACAGTCTTATTAAAGGCTATGGCTCCCATAAGGGCAGCGTTACCTGTATTTAAATCAGTCACCATATTTTATACAGCAGACACTGAACGGCACACCTGTAATGATGTGTCATTTACCAGTGGCCTTAGACTTTATGCCTAGGCGGGAGTATAAACAGGCCAAGGAGAAGGGAGGGGCTGCTTTTCTCTTCCCAACACAGACAAGTAGACAGTAGTGCAATACTGAAAGCTCAGCTGTCAGAACTTTAGAATTACAACAAAGTACTTCTTGGAAACGGCAGGCCAGAAATGTACATACCTGCCACGAGTTTTGAAAATGTGGACAGCCTAACTTAACAAAATAAACTGACTGATAGTTCAATGAGCTGAACTAGAGACCAACCATGGTGGGACCTCTGAGGGCCCGTGGGACCTCTGACTGAAAGGATGTTCACTTTCACAGCGAAAGTCCAGCAGGGTCAGCACTTGTGATTATCAAGGCCATTTCACAGGAGCCTCTAGGTCTAGCGCACACACACACACACACACACACACGCACACAGAACAAATCAAATTTACTGAATAGTTAGCAGAGGGGCTTTTAAGTGTTAGGAAGGGGTTTCATGGTAGCTCTTCTTGTTAGTATTGAAAGCTAGCCTCTTAGACCAGAAGGAATGAGTAATTTTCTGTAAAAGGGTCACGTAGTAAATATTTTAGTCTTTGTAGCCTTTATGTTCTTTGTTGCAACTACTCACCTTTGTTGTTGTATGTGAAAGCTGCCATAGACACAACATGAAGACGGAGTGTGGCTGTGGTCTAATAGACCTTTATTTACAAAACAGCTGGTTGACTGTAGTTTGCTGCCCAGTGTTATAGACGGTTCATAAAATACATCTCACTTTTGACTGATAAAGAAAGAGAGGGTAGGTCTGCAAAGGCCTGGTATACTGAGTTTATTTAAGGTTCATGGTATTTTTCATCAGCTTCAGGTGGACAGAAGGAAATGGAAGAAGGCATACAAATTTGACATCTGCTAGAGCTATTTTAGGTGGAAGTATTTCCATTTACAACAGTTAAAAAAAAAACACTGTGAAAAGCAGGTCTTGGATTGATTGGGGTCACCAGGTGCCAAAATCCTTTAAGGGGTTGCAGGCCTAGACTAAGTCTTTGTGTTTTACTGCCAAGTCCACACATTGTGATAGAGAACCCAGTGCATAATCCTCTAGGAAATACTTGTCTAGGATGGGGGAAACACCTTCCAGTTCATTTCCCACATGGATCTCTCTCCACTTCTTTTGACAGCTATACCTCATTCACTCAAATGTTGAGAACCCCATGATATTCAGCCTCTTGGGAGACATGGGAGGAGTCAGTGTCTGTTTGTTCTGGACTCTGGTTCTGTGCGAAGGGAGAGCAATATTATAATGGCCTTCATTCTCAAGTCCTCCATTCTTCCTAAGTCCTCCAACAGCTGAACGAGAGCCCCGAGCCACACACTCAGCTTCCCACAATGCCAGTGAAGGGCATCCACCCACACCCCCCAAGCCCTGCAACCCTTGGCCCCATCCTGTTTGCTATGCTTATGTGCCAGTGATCCAGCCCCAGGATTCAGGACCTTCAGCCACACCCTCCCTAGTCCTCTAGTCATGGACTGAAGATCTCGAGCACCCAGCTTTATATCCATCCAGGGCACTGTCTTTAGCCCTGCTCCCTCACTCTAATCCCCAGTGCCCCAAAGTGCCAAATCTTGACAATGCTCTGCCCAGGACTGGCCATATCCCTTTGCCTCAGGCACTGAGTGATCATGCAGGGTCAATCTCCCTAGGCCCGAAGGCTTTGTTGGCTCAGGGGGATTTCCATGGAGAAAAGGAAAGAGTTTTCAGTTTTAGGAAATTAGAAAATCTTGAGTGGATAGATGGAAGAAGAATAGACAGGTCACTGGCTCCAACAGCTCGACTGGCAGTGTCTAGACCTTGAGATGACCCTGGGTCAGCTTTGGTGGGGATAGCTTGGGACTACCTGGAGATGGGGACCAGGGCCTTATAAGCACCACGTTTCCAATAAAGCCTCTTGGCCTTAGCTGCATCTCCCAGAGCCAGAGCTAAAGCCACAGGGAAGTTGTGCATGTGCACACATGCATGTGTGTACTAGAGTGTGTGGGGTGTGCTGTGTTCTGGGGTCAAAACAGAGAAAATGGCACCTCCTTATTCTAAGTAACTACGGTGCTGATTCTCTTCCATATGGAAACAAACGAACAAAAACCCAGTCAACTACTTTTTTCAAATGGTAGAAAGAAAGGAAAAAATTGTTTTCTATTAAGTCCACACAATCTCTTAGAGGCACTGTAAGGCCTGGCCTATGGTCGGGCCCAGCCAAGCACAGGATAAAGGGTCTGTCTTTTCAGCCTACTTAGGAAGCTTCTGGGTTTCCTCACCAAGCCACTGTTTATTCCTTCCTGGGTCTCCCAGGAGGGTGGGGGTTTGGAATCAGCACTCACCCTTCCCTGTATCCCTGTTCCATCCCAGAAGGAACCAGACTGAAGTGTGCAAAGGCCTCTCAGAAGAAATGGTCCAGGAGGAGAAGAGGTGGCACAAAGGGACATGTGGCTCCAGGTTATAGGGTTTCCCACATAAGGTGTTATATGAGTCTTTGGAAAAAGAATTGGGTACTCATTTATGCATTTAGACCATGAATCTCTTACTCCAACGGCTGCAGGGGCTGGACCTTTCCTGTTCATGAGAGGCCCAGGTCCACAGTGGGGACCGAGAACGGGGAGCTTAGGCTAACTTTGAGATAGTGCTTGCCCCTTGGCCCTACCCCTAAAGTTCTTTGAGCTCCACTGGTTTTTGTCCTTCCTTTTAAATCTCTGTAGTGGAGGCTCTTGGAGGCCCGTAGGTGCCTTCACTGGGGTGGGGCACCTCTTCCCTGGTGGCTGTGAGTGTTGGCACTAATGGTTCACAGCTGCCGCCTTCTCAGGGAATTGCCCCTAACTAGGCACATACTGCCTCACTCAGTAACTCACACATCTGTGGTATCAGCCAGAAACTAGTGACTGGTGGCGTGGGTGGGGGTGACAAATACAGCCCTCTTGTCTCCAGGGGGACCAACTCTGTTTGCCATTCATGTTCCAGAGGTCCCTTGGGGACCAAGCTGATGTTACTTTCCAGATCACATCTTTGCTTTGTTTTTTCCCCCTGCCCTATCCTGTCTTCCCCACTCCCCTGTTTATGAGAGCATTCTCTCAATCATTGTCCCATGTGTCCCGATGGAAGTTTTGCTTCTGGTGAGCCTGACCTAATGCAGTTGGTCCTGGCAGTAGTCCTAAGAAGCATATGAGATTGTAGAGATGAATCACCTTTTAGCTAGAGTCAAGGATGATCCCACGTGTAGTGTTAGATGGAGTATTCCTAATCCCTGGTATGCTTCAGCAGTGACTGCTGATGAGGAAGTGGAGGCACTGGACAGTGCAACCTCTAGCATTGCAGAAGTCCTGAAAAAATAGTAACCAAGAACTATGGCATTAGGCAGCTGTAGCTTAGTGCCACTGCTGCTGTAGAGGAGATGATGAACCCCAATCTCCCTTACAGGAGAATTCAGAGTGTGTGGTCTCCGTAGCGACATGGGGTAAACTTTTCTCCCTCACAAGGCTCTCAGCATCCTCACATCAAGCCAGATGTGACCTCAGTTAAACTCATTAAACTCATGTTGCAGATCCCAGTTGTATTTCTGGTGCATCCCACATGTAACAGTCATCAACTGTTTTTTTCTAAACATTTTTAAGCCTGTTAAGATTTTGCATTTATCAGCTGGCCTCTATGGTTTATCCCCTCTTCCCTTAACTGAATTGCCTTGAGGTAATTATGAACAGTCCCAGGTGTTCGCTTAAGAATGGCTGGGCATTCTCTTCTTATACCCTGTATATATGGGTAGTAGCCACTCTGTTATCTTTTCAGTTTGGGGAAGAGAGGTGCTATAGGGTAGGTTTGGAGATCATGGAATTTGAAGCCAGATAACCAGGGTTCAAATCCTAATTTATATGTGTGACCTTAGAGGCAAGGTAGTTAACCTCTCTGGGCCTCCATTTAGAAATCTGTCAATAGGGGAAGGATGTTGCAGATAATGGCACCCATCTCACAGGGTTGTTGTGAGGATTAAATATGTTAATAAATGTAAAGTGCTTACAACAGTGTTTAGCATGTAGGGAGTATCATATAAATGTTAGCTGTTATTATTTCAACTCACAGAACTCCAAATCATGACTCTTTGAGTCAGTATACATTACAGCCTGCAGTTAGGGAATGTTCTCTTAGCAAAGCTATATTTCATTCTTCCATGTCTTAAGCAGAATGGCTGGCTGAAGTCTGAAATCACCCTGCCTTTGAGGACTGCATAGAAAGTAGCAAAATATAACACACCCAAGTTAAAATTCTAGATTTTTTTTCTTTTATCATTTCTCCTTACCCTATATTTTGTGTCCCAGGATAAGTACGTACCTGTTTGATCACACATTTTCATCACCATGAAATAAAGATGTCTAATTTTCTTGCCTGGAAGAACTGAATATTCTCTTCTACCCCCATTCAGCCAATTCTAAATGTTGGGGTCTGCACCTCGAAATGCCATTTCCAGGTGGGTCATTCTTTACCAAGAATACAGGAAATTATACGGCAGTGGCTTAAATATATTGCAGTTTATCCTTCTCACCTAATAAGAAATCCAGGGTTGGAGAGACAGCTCAATGATGTGATGAAGGACCCAGGTAAGTTTTATCACCCTGCCACATCATCTTTGGAAAGTGTTATTTTGCTTTCAAGTGTGCATGATTGACCTGTAAAGGACAACAAGAGTTCGAAGGAGCCATGCTGGATCAGGAAAACAAGTACATTCTTCGAATCTCTCAGGTGGCATTTCATTGGCAAGTATTGTGTCAAACTGTAACTATTTTGTGGCCAGTGTTCAGAACAGAAACAAAGGGGGGGGCGGTGTCAAACTCTAAGTAATTAAAGGGAAACACCTGTTCTTCTGTTTCTTTGCATTGTAGCTTAAAGAGAAAGAAGAGACAAGTGCACCCCAATGTTCACAGCAGCCCTATTCACAATAGCCAGGACATAGAAACAACCTAAATGTCCATCAGCAGAGGAATGGATAAAGAAGATATGGTACATATATACAGTGGAATATTAGCCATAAAAAGCAACAAAATTGGGTCATTTGTAGAGATGTGGACGGACCTAGAGACTGTCATACATAGTGAAGTAAGTCAGAAAGAGAAAAACAAATATCGTATATTAATGCATATATTTGGAATCTGAAAAAATTGGTATAGACAATCTTATTTACAAAGCAGAAATAGAGGCACAGATGGAGAGAACAAACACATGGATACCAAGGGGGAAAGGGGGTGTGGGATGAATTGGGAGACTGGGATTGACATATATACACTATTCATACGATGTATAAAATAGATAACTAATGAGAGCCTACTGTATAGCAAGGGAACTCTACTCAGGGCTCTGTGGTGACCTAAGTGGGAAGGAAATCCAATAAAGAGGGGATATATGTATATGTATAGCTGATTCACTTTGCTATACAACAGAAACTAACACAACACTGTAAAGCAAATATACTCCAATTAAAAAAAAAAAAAAGACTCCACATTTCCAATGCAGGGGGACTGGGTTTGAACCCTGATCAGGGAACTAGATCCCACATGCCGCAATGAAGATCCCGCCTGCCACAACTGAGACCTGGCACAGCCAAATAAATAAATATTTAAAAAAACAAAAGGGGGGAGTGTCAAACTCTAAGTAATTGAAGGGAAACACTTATCATTCTGTCTCCTTGCATTGTGGCTTAAAGAAAAAGAATGCCTGGAGGAAATACTATTTTTAGCTTCACTGTGGGCCAGCATGGAGTCAATGAGAAATCCCTGATACGAATTTTTGAAGTGTCACAAGACCATTTTCAATAATGGATAGAACATACAGACATAAAATCAATAAAGAAACAGCTAACTTTCAACAACATTATAAACCAAATGGACCTAAGAGCCATATATAGAAAATTCCACCCAACAGTTAGATATTATTCTCAACTATACATGGAACTTTCTCCTAGATCACATATAAGGTCACAAAACAAGTCTTAATAAAATTAGCAAGACTGAATTATACTAAGTATTTTTTCTGTCCACCATGGAATGTAAATAAAAAGCAACATAAAAAAGCTGTAAAATTCACAAATGTGTGGAAGTTAAGTAATATAATCTTGAGAAAGATTATTTTGTTTTCAAAAATGAAAACAAAAGAGAAATTACAAAATATCTTGAGAAAAGTTAAAATGAAAACAGTATACCAAAACGTATGGGATACATCAAAAGCAGTTCTACAAGGGAAGTTTATAGTCATAAATCCCTAGATTAGGATAAAAGAAAAATCTCAAATAAACAACCTAATATCATACCTCAAGAAACTAGAAAAAAGAAGAACAAAGTAAGCCCAAATTTAGCAGAGGGAAGGAAATAACGAGCAGAGCAGAAATAAATGAAATAGAGACTAGAAAAACAATAGAAAAGATTAATGAAACTAAGAGCTGAGTTTTTTAAAAAGAAAAACAAAGATTGACAAATCTTTAGCTAGTCTAACAAAGAGACAGAGAGAGAGAGAAGTTCCCAATAAAATCAAACAGGTATGAAAGGAAACATAAAATGGATTCCACAGAGATAAAAAGGATTATAAGGGACTGTTATGATTAATTGTATGCCATGAAATTGGATAACCTAGAAGAAATGGATAATTCCTAGAAACACACAACCTGCAAAGATTAAGTAAAAAAGAAATAGAAAACCTAAAGAGATCTATAACTAGTAAGGAGATTTAATCAGTTATCAAAAATCTCTCAGCAGAGAAAAGCCCAAGATCAGACATCTTCACAGATGAATTCTGTCACCATTTGAAGAAGATTAATGCCAATCTTTCTGAAACCCTTGCTTACTCCATTTGGGATACTCTAACAAAATACCACTGACGGAGTAGCTTATAAATAATAGCTCACCATTCTGGAGGCCGGAAGTCTGACATTATGGCATCATCACACTTGGATGAGACTATTCTTTCTGACTCATAGTCGGTACCTTCTCCCTGTGTTCTCACATCATGGAAGGGGCTAGAGGTATCTTTGGAGCCTTTTATTAAAAAAAAAAAAAATAAGGGCACTAATCCCATTTATGAGTGCTCTGCCCTCATGACCTAAGCAACTCCTAAAGGCCCCACCTACTATTACTATCACATCAGGCATTAGGTTTTTGACATATGAAATTTGGAAGGACATATTCAAACCATAGCAAACTCCTGCTAAATACTGAAAAACTGCAAACTCTTCCAAACTAATTTTACAAGGCCAGCATTACCCTGATATCAAAACCAGACAAAGACACTACAAGAAAAGATAAAATATCCCTGATGCACACAGATGTTAAAAACCTCATCAAAATACTAGCAAACCAAATTAAACAGCACATTAAATGGATTATACATATGACCAAGTGGATTATACATACGACCCTGGGATTCAAGGATGGTTCAGTATCCATAAATCAATCAATGTCATGATACATGACATTACCAGAATGAAAAAAACAAAACAAAACAAAAACCCCCACATGATCATCTCAACAGATGCAGAAAAACGGTTTGGAAAAAACTCAACATTCTTTCAGACAAAAATCCTCCATAAATTAGGAATAGAAGGAAATGAACCTAAAGAAGGCCAAATATGAAAAGGCCACAGCTAATATCAAATTCAATAGTGAAAAAGTGACAGCTTTTCCTTTATGAACAGGAAGGCAAGGATATCCAATCTTGCCACTTTTATTCAGCATAGTTCTGGACATCCTAGACAGATAAATTAAGTAAGGAGAAGAAATAAAAGACATTCACATTAGAAAGGAAGAAGTAAAATTATCTTTGTAGATGACACAATTTTATTGGTAGCAAGTCTTACCAACTCCACAGAAAATGAATTCAGTAAAGTGGAAATACATAAAAATCAACATACAGAAGTCAATTACATTTTTACTCCCTAACAGTGAAAAATCTGAAAAGTAAATTAAGAAAACAAACCCATTATCAACTTCAATACAAAGAATACAATACTTAGAAGTAAACTTAACTAGAGGTGAAAGACCTGTACACTGAAAAGTATAAAAAAATGATGAGGAAAATTAAGGAAAACACTGATAATATGGAAAGACATCCCATGTTCATGATTACTATTTTTAGAATGTACATACTACCATAGTGGTCCACAGATTCAATGAAGTCCCTATTAAAATCCCAATGGTGTTCAATACAGAAATAGAAAAAGCAATCCAAAAATTCATAGGGAACCACAGAAGAGCCCAAATAGCCAAAACAATCTTTCGAAGAATAAAGCTCAAGGGATCACACTTCCTGCTTTCAAAACATATTACCAAGCTACAGTAATTAAAACAGAATAGTACTGGGTTAAATACAAACATATAGACCAACGGAACAAAATAGAGAGCCCAGAAAGAGACCCATGTATATACAAGAAACAAAATATCACCACTGAATAGTCTCAATCAAATACTTATGAAAAGTCCTAAATACACTTTTGTCAAATGTTTGAATCTTAAACGTTAGTAGCATGGAACATAAAAATACATCCAAAAAAACCAACACCATTTTATATTAATTTAAAATAAAGTCACAAAAAAATGGTATAGGCTTCTCATATCATAAAGCTTCCTTCCAACCTGTAACAACCATTACATCTTCCCAAATGCAAGCTAGATTTCAAAAAACAGGAGCAATACCACCACCACCACCATCACCACCACCAACAGCAACAACCAGCTGCAACAGAAAATCCTGATGGGAAGGGAGAATCTGATTTCCGGAATTTCTACTTTATATTATTTAACATATAAATTTTCAACAAAGAGTTATGAGGTATGAAAATAAACAACAAAGTATGATCCATGAATGAGGGAAAAAATGTGTATATATATATATATATATATATATTTATATATATGTGTGTGTGTGTGTGTGTGTGTGTGTGTATATATATACATACACATTGTCCACACAATGTGGACATACACATATACACATTGTCCAGTCATTAAAAAGACTTTAAATCACTCTCTTAAATATTCCCATAGAACTAAATGAAATTTTGGACAAAGAACTAAAGGAAATCAGGAAAATGGTGCCTCACCAAGCGACGAATACTAATAAAGAGAAAGAAATTACAAAAAGGAATCAAATATATATTCTAGAGTTGAAAAGTGCCACAACTGAAATAAGAAAGTCATTAGGGGGATTCATTAGCAGATGTAAGCAGGCAGAATAAAGAATTGGCACATTTGAAGAAGAACTGATTGAGACTATCCACTCTGAGGGGTGGAAAGAGGAAAGAGTGAAGAATAACGAGCAGAACATAAAAGACCTACAAGACATCATCAAGTATGACAACATATCCATAATAGGAATCCTACATGGAGAGAAAGGGATAGAAAGTCAGGGAAAGTATTTGAAGAGATAATTGTCCCAAACTCCTCAAATATGATAAAATACATGAAAGTACATATCCAAGAAACTCAATGAACTCCAACAGGAGATCTACACAAAAACACTATATTAAAATTGCAAAAACTAACAACAGAGAGAATTTTGAAAGCGTCAAGGGAGAAGGCTGGTGGATTTCATATTCACGTGTTGAAAGAAAAACACTGTTAACCAAGAATTCTATATCTGGTAAAACCATCTTCCAAAAATGAAGGACAGCAGTGATATAGGTAAGATGGCAGAATAGGAAGCTCCAGGTATGTAACCCCATGAAAACTCTGAACTAAACAACAGAATAAAAATAGCTTTGTGGGAGCTCTAGAAACAGTCAGTAATCTGAAGCAACAAAGTGAATGCCCAGTAAAGAAAGAGTCACTCTCAAAATGAGAGCAAATTTCGTGACATTTTTGCTCACTCTTATCCTAACCCATTCCTGGCTCAATATGGTGCAGTAGAGTGAAAGCTGCCCAATTACTGGTCCTCCATTGGGAGAAAAGTAAAAGAGTGCAACTTGATTGCAATGTGTGGCATGCCAGGCAATGTCTGAGAGTCTGATTTCTGTCTCACATGACTCAGAGCTGAGATAGGAATAGTGGAATATTTTGTATATCAGATTGGTGGCTGTGAAAGCAATGACGGATTCAATGGCCCATGAAAACTTCATGGCAACTGTAGACCTGCACACACCTGGAGGGCAGAGATTACTGACAGAGGAATACAACAGAACATTTAAGGGCCAAGAAGCCGGGGGTGAGGCTCTTGGAGAAATGAAACATTTAAAAGCAGCTGTGTGTGTGGCAGAATTAGGGGCCTGCAGCTGGGCTTTACACACAGGCCCAATGAAGGCACATCCTCATAAAAGATCTGAGAAACCTTAAGTCTTTACACCAGGCTGATTAGTGAAGGTTTTCCTCTGCAAGTATCCAGTCTACAAGGCTGGGAGAGGTGGCTGTGTTTTTCAATATGCAATTTTTGACAAAAACTCACAAAACACAGAAAAAAACAGGGAAATGTGGCCTATTCAAAGGAACAAAATAAATCTCTAGAAAGTGACACTAAAGAAACACAGGCTTCAGGGGCTTCCATGGTGGCGCAGTGGTTGAGAATCTGCCTGCCAATGCAGGGGACACGGGTTCGAGCCCTGGTCTGGGAAGATCCCACATGCCGCAGAACAGCTGGGCCCGTGAGCCACAATTACTGAGCCTGTGCGTCTGGAGCCTGTGCTCTGCGACAGGAGAGGCCACGACAGTGAGAGACCTGAGCACCGCGATGAAGAGTGGTCCCCACCTGCCACAACTAGAGAAAGCCCTCGCACAGAAACGAAGACCCAACACAGCCATAAATAAAATTAAAAATTAAAAAATTAAAAAAAAAAAAGAAACACAGGCTTCAGAGTTGCTAGATGAACTCTTGAAAACAACTGCCTAGGAAATCAGGAAGATGATATATCAACAAAGTGAGAATATCAACAAAGAGACAATTTATTTTAAAAAAGCAAATGTGGAGCTAAAAGTGTAAATTGAAAATTTCACAAGAGGGGTTCAAAAGCAGACTGAAACAGGCAGAGGAAGGCATCAGCAAAGTTGAAGACAAATCATTTGAAATTATTAGTTCTCAGAGCAAAAAGGAAAATGAATGAAGAAACGTGAACACACCCTAATGGAATTATGGGAATCCAAAAAAGAAGACATTATGGGAATCCAGGAAGAAAAAAGAGTGAGAAAACAGCGGAAACCTCGTCTGAAGGAATAATGGACAAAAACTTCCCAAACTGTGAAATACTTGGATATAAAAATACAAGTTAAACCAACTGTAGGGTAAAATCAAATAGACCCACACTAAAACACATTATAATCAAACTGACAAAAGTGAAAAACAAAGAATCTTGAAAGAATCAATAGACAACTGAGTCATCATGTATTAATGATCCCAAATAAAATTTTTACCAGATTTTTCAGCAGAAACTTTGCAGTCCAGAAGGCACTGGGATAATGTATTTTAAGTACTGAAGGAAAAAAAAAAAAGCCTTATAAACTGAAAATCCTATATCGGCAAAACTGTACTTCAAAATAAAGGAGAAATTAAGGCATTCCAAGATAAACAAAACTTGGAGGGAATTACTATCATTAGACCTTCCCTACCAGAAATACTAAAGGGAGTCCTTCAAGTTGAAATGATAAAATTCTAGACAAGTAGCTCAAAGCTAGAAGAAAATAGAAAGTTCTCTGGTTAAGGTAAATAAGTGGGGAAATATAAAAAACATGAGTATTGCAATGTGGGTTGGTAATCACACTTTTTATATATTATAGGATTAAAAGTAAAAAAAATTAAAAATTAACATAATTTCTATGTTAATGGATACACAATATATAAGGATATATTGTTTAACATCAATAACAGACTAGAGGAGTGGTGCTGTGAAGGAGAAGAATTTTTGTATGTTATTGAAGTTAACTTGTTGACAGTTTAAAACAGATTGTTATGACTTTAGGATATTGTATGTAATCCCTGTGATAAACAAAAAGAAAATATTTACAAAGTATACAGAAAAGGAAGTGAGAAGGGAATCAAAATGTGTCACTCCAAAATAAATAAAATCAAATAAACACAAAAGAAGGCAAAAAGGAAGGGACAAAAATTTAATGAAGCATACAGAAAACAAATATCACAAATGGCAAAAAAAGTCCTTCTCTATCAGTAACTACTTTAAGTATAATGGATTAAACTCACCAATTAAAATGCATAAGCTGGCAGAATGGATAAAAAACAGAATCCAACTATAAGCTGTCTATGCTGTCTACAAGGGATTCAGTTTCAATTTATGGACATACACAGGTTGAAAGTGAAGAATGGAAAAATATCCCATGCAAATAGTAAGCAAAAGGGAACAAGGTGCCTATACTAATATCAGACAAACTAGACTTTAAGTCAAACCTCTTACAAGGAACAAAGACGGAATTTATATAATGAGAAAAGGATCAATTCTCCAAGAAAAAATAAAAATTATAAACATTTGTACCAGAGCTCCTTAACAGATGAAGCAAACATTGATGGAAGGGAGAAACAGTAAGAGTTGGAGACTTTGATAGCCTTCATTCAGAAATGGGAGAGAACAACCACACAGAAGACCAGGAAGGAAACAGAAGACTTAAACAACAGTATAAACCAAATGACCTAACAGACACATATATACACAGCTCTCTACCCAAAGACAGTAAATTACAGATTTTTCTCAAGTGTACATGTAACATTTCCAGAATAGGCCATATGTTAGGCCAAAAAAAATTCCTAATAAAAATTAAAACTATTGAAACCACACAATGAATCTTTTTCTATCACAACGGAATAAAAGTGGAAATCAGTAACAGAAGGGAAACGAAAGTTCACAAACATGTGGAAATTAAACAGCATGCTTTTAAACAACCAATGGGTAGAGGAAGAAATTACAAGAGAAACTACAAAATACCTTGAGACCAAAGAAAAAAAACACAAAATACCAAAACTTACGGGATGGAGCACAAGCAGTGATGAGAGGGAAATTTATACCTGTAAAGGCTTACATTTAAAAAAGAATAAAGATCTCATATCCACAATCGAACATCTTCCTTAAGGAAGCAGAAAAAACTTAACCCAAGGCCAGCAGATGGGAAAAATAATAAATATTACAGCATACATAAACAAAACAGAAAAACAATATGGAAAGTCAATGAAACCAGGAGTCGGTTATTAGAAAAGATCAACAGGTACCTCAAGATGGACACAGAACAGACTCCTGAATTTCCCTCCTTCCATGGATGCACTGAATATACAGCTACACACAGATCAATTCCCTCTGAAAGATATCAAGAAACTAACTTTAGTGACTCCTACACATTGGGAAACTGAGAAAATACCCACTCAGAAATGTGTAGGAAAGGATGAGACACACTCTTACTATAAACCCCACCCAAGAACAGCACCTTATAATCTTTCTGAAACCACCAACTCCTAGCCTCTTCCCAATTAGCGCAGTGTTTGCACCACATTTCTAATGTCCCAAATTTTAAGGCTGCCGCCTGAGGGATGGGCCCCCAAATCATCTAGCTCTGAGAGCCAAATGGGCTTCCCTTCACAAGTGCCATGGTATTAGAGCAAACAAATAAGCAGTTTTTACAAGGTGCTTGAGCACTCCCTCTGGCTATCTCCCCAAGCTCAGAGCAGAGGGAACACACACAAATGCTTATCTCCCAATTTCTTCCTGGAGGGTGTTGGACTACATACTTTCCCAGCCACTGTCTGAGGGCCCAGCTTCTAATCAGCTTGCATTTCAGCTGACTGGAATCCTGCCCAGAGCCCAAAAGAGCCAGTGGGTACTTACTCTGCCCTCTCCCCCCAGCTTCCTTCAACAATAAAGCCAAATCTCCTGCATGTCCCTGGAGGGAGCTTGTCTACACATTTAGAACCCTGACTTTTAAAACTGCCACCTGAGGGATGGACCCCAAAATTACCTGTCTCTGAAAGTCAATTGGGCTTGCATTCCTGAGCACCACAGTACTATAGCAAACAAAGAAGCAGTTTTTAAATGGATGCATGAGGATTCCCCGTAGCTATACACCCAGACCCAGCATGGAGGGAGATGACAAAATAATGCCCATCTCCCAGTCTCTCCCTGGAAGGAAGTTGTATATTTTCCTAGCTGCTGCCTGTGGTTCTGGCTTCCAGTTAGTCAGCATGTGGAAGCTCACTGGGATCCTTTTGTGAGCCTGGTAAAGCTGGTGGGCATGTCCCCTGCCATCTCCCCCAGCTCCAAGTAAGACCAAATTTTTATCTTCTCTCCTGGAAGGAGCTTGTCCACACCTCTAGCACACCAGTTTTCAACTGCCACCTAAGGGACTAGCCCCCAATTCACCTAGCTCTGGGAGCTGAAAGGGCTCAGCCTTCATGAGTCCCTGGGACCACTAAAAACAAAGGCTGTTTTACTTGGACAGAGAAGCATTCAGAGCAACTATTTCCCTTGGCTCAGCACAGAGTGAGGAAGAAAAAACTCTTCCAGCTCTGGATTCTTCTTCATAGGGGCTAGACTACATATGTCATATTCTGACTTTTCCAACTCCTGCCTGATAATAGGGCTTCCAATTAACCTGCATCAGGGAGTTAAAGCGGCAGGCAACTGGCAGTTGTCCAGAAGCCTAAACAGGCATATGAGCATTAACCACATCTTTGAGGACACTGATGGGTCTTGGAACACCCTCAACTACTGGAAGTCACTAAGAACAAAGACAATGATTTCAACAACCAGGCCAGGCTGATTAAGGAGGTTCATATCCTACACAAGGCCAATCTGTCAAAACTGGGAAAAGTGGCTGTTTTATACAAAAACCAACACAGAGAGTCAAGGAAAATAAAGAAATGGGGATGTTTCAAACAAATAAACAGACGTCTAGGAGCTGACCTTAATGAAGTGGATATAAGTGAATTACCCAACAGAGAGTTCAAAATAATGGTAATAAAGATGCTTACTGACGTCAGGAGAATAAAGCATGAACAAAGTATGAGTTTCAACAAAGAGACAGAAAATATTAAGAAGTACGAAACAGAAATCATAGATTTCAAGAATAAATGAACCAAAAAATTCAATACAGGGCTTCACAAGCAGACTAGACCAAATGGAAGAAAGAATCAGACAAGGCAGTGGAAGTCATCTAATCAAAAGAGCAAAAAGAAAGAAGAATAGAAAAAGGTGACGATCACATAAGGGACACCAGTAAGTGGATCAATATATGCGTTACAGGTCTTCAAGAAAGAGAAGGAAAGAAAGGGCAGAAAGCATATTCAAAGAAATAATGCCTAAAAACTTCCCTAATGTGGGGAAAGAAAGAGATATCCAGATCGAGGAAGCCCAAAAACTTCCAAAGAAGATTAATCCAAAGAGATCTACACATAGACACACTATAATGAAATTATCAGAAGATAAAGACAGAATCGTAAAAGCAAGAACAGAAAAGCCACTTGTTTAATACATGGGAATCCTCATAAGATTAACAGAATTTTCAGCAAAAAATATTGCAGCCCATAAGGGATAGGAACGATGTATTCAAAGTGTGCAAAGAAAAAAAAACTGCCAAGAATACTCTATCCAGCAAACTTGTCCTTTAGAATTGGAGAGACAGAGTCTTCATAGACAAACAAAAGCTGAAGGAGTTTATACAAAAGTTGTTAAAAGTTCTTCAATCTGAAATGAAAGCATGTTAATTAATTAGGAACATGAAAACACATGAAAGTATAAAACTCATGGGTCAAAAGATAGTTAAGTTCAGAATACTCTAATATAGTGATGGTGATGGGTAAATCTCTTATACCTTTAGTATAAAAGTTAAAGACAAGAACAACTATAACTGCAATAATTTTTTAATGGATTCACAATATAAAAAGATGTGAATTGTGACATCAAAGCGTAAAATAAGGAGAGTGTAAAATTGTAGCGCTTTTGTATGTATTCAAAATTAAGTTGTTATCACCTTAAAATAGTATGTCATAAGTCTAAGAGGTTGTATGAAAGGCTCACGATAACAAAGAATCAAAAACCTTTAGTAGATACCCAAAAAACAGAGACAAGAATCAAAGCATACCACAACAAATTATCAATTCACAAAGAAAGACAGCAAGAAAAGAAGAAAGGAGTAAAAGAATGACAAAAAAGCCAGGAAACAATTAATATGATGGAATTAGTAAGTCCTTACCTGTCAATGATTCCTCTATATGCACATGAATTAAATTCTCACATTAAAAGACATAGAGTGGTTTTATGAATTTAAAAAGAAGACCCAACTGTCTGCTGATAAGAAGAGTCTCATTTCAGCTTTAATGACACACTTACACTGAAAGTAAAGGGATGGAAAAAGATATTCTATTCAAATGGAAAACAAAAGAGAGCAGTGGTAGCTATACTTATATAAACTTGAAGTCAAATACTGTAACAGGAGACAAAGAAAGTCATTCTATAAAGATAAACAATAAATTTAGTTATAACAGGACATACAATTATACATTTGTATTCCTCCACTATCAAAGCACCCTAAATATATAAAGCAAATAGTAACTGACCTGAAGGCGGAAATAGGCAGCAAATCAGTATTTCGGGACTTCAATACCCCATTTTCAACAATGCATAGATCATCATCCAAAAAGAAAATCAATAAGGAAACATTGGACTTAAACTACACATACTACACATAATACCAGATGGACCTAACAGACATATGCAGAACAGAAGAATACACATTCTTCCCAAGCATACATGGAATACTCTCCATGATAGATCATCTGTTAGGTCATAATATAACTAAAATCACTGTATCATTTCTGACTACAATGGTTTGACACTAAAATACATTATAGGAGGAAAACCAGAAGTATCCCAAATATGTGGAGGTTAAACAACAGGCTCCTAAACAAAAGGGTTGAAGAAGAAATCAAAGGGCAATTGGCAAGATATTCTGAGACAAATGAAAATGAAACACAATGTACTAAAACTCATGAGCTGCAGCAAAAACAGTTCTAAGAGGGAAGTTTATAATGATAAAAGTCTACATTAGGAAAAAAGAAAGGTCTAAAATAAACAACCTAAAAAAAAAAAACAACTAAAATACCTCAAGGAACTAAACAACATAGTAAGCCTAATGTTAACAGAAGGAAGGAAATAAAAATTAGGGCAGATATAAATGAAACAGGGACTAGAAATACAAGAGACGACCACTGAAACTAAGAGCTGGTTTTTTAAAGGTTAGAAAAAAAAAGATGCGCAAGCCTTTAGCTAGACTAACTAGGCAAAAAAGAGAAGACTCAGTATTATCCGAAGTGAAAGGGGATATATTACCACACGTAACAGTAACAACAAAGATAAAGGATCAGAAGAAATTACTATGAGCAATTTTATGCCAACAGATTAGATAACCTAGAAGAAATGGATAAATTCCTAGAAACATACAACCTACCAAGACTGAATCATAAGAAAATAGAAAATATGAACAAATTACAAGTAAGGAGATTGAATCAGTAAATAATAAACCTCTCAACCAAAAATAGTTCCAAGGCCAGATGGCTTCACTAGTAAATTCTACCAACACTTTAAAGAAATTAACCATTCTATCTCAAACACTTCCAAAGAACTGAAGAGGAGGGAAAACTTCCAAACTCATTTTACAAGGCCAATATTACCCTGCTACCAAAGCCAGGCAAGCACACTACAAGAAAATAAAATTAATGCTCAACATCCTTGATGAACACAGATGCCAAAATCCTCAACAAAATACTACCAAACAAACTTCAACAGCACATTACAAGAATCATACACCATGACCAAGCAGGTTTATTCCTGGGAGGCAAAGATGGTTCCTCACATGTAAATCAATAAATGTGATACAGCACATTAATAAAATGAGGGATAAAATCATATGATCAGCTCAATGGATGCAGCAATAGCTTTTGACAAAAGTGAACATTATATCATAATAAAAACTCAGCAAATTCAATGGATAAAAAAACAAGATCCATATATATGCTGTCTACAAGAGACCCACTTCAGATCTACGGACACATACAGACTGAAAGCGAGGGGATGGAGAAAGATATTCCATGCAAATGGAAATCAAAAGAAAGCTGGAGTAGCTATACTCATATCAGATAAAATAGACTTTAAAATAAAGAATGTTACAAGAGACAAGGAAGGACGCTACATAATGATCAAGGGATCAATCCAAGAAGAAAATATAACAATTATAAATATATATGCACCCAACATAGGAGCACCTCAATACATAAGGCAACTGCTAACAGCTCTAAAAGAGGAAATCGACCATAACACAATAATAGTGGGGGACTTTAACACCTCACTTACACCAATGGACAGATAATCCAAACAGAAAAGTAAGGAAACACAACCTTTAAATGACACAATAGACCAGATAGAGTTAATTGATATTTATATGACATTGCATCCAAAAACTGCAGATTAAACTTTCTTTACAAGTACGCATGGAACATTCCCCAGGATAGGTCACATCTTGGGTCTCAAATCAACCTTCAGTAAATTTAAGAAAATTGAAATCATATCAAGCATCTTTTCTGACCACGCTATAAGATTAGGCAACAATCACAGGGAAAAAACAGTAAGAAGCACAAACACTTAGAGGCTAAACTATACATTACCAAATAACCAAGAGATCACTGAAGAAATCAAAGAGGAAATCAAAAAATACCTAGAGACAAATGACAATGAAAACACGAGGATCCAAAACCTATGGGATGCAGCAAGAGCAGCTCTAAGAGGGAAGTTTCTAGCTATACAAGCCTACCTCAAGAAACAAGAAAAATCTGAAATAAACAATCCAACATTACACCTAAAGGAACTAGAGAAAGAACAACAAACAAAACCCAAAGTTAGCAGGAGGAAAGAAATCATAAAGATCAGAGCAGAAATAAATGAAATAGGAACAAAGAAAACAGTAGCAAAGATCAATAAAACTAAAAGAAGGTTCTTTAAGAAGATAAACAAAATTGATGAACCATTAGCCAGACTCATCAAGAAAAAGAGGGAGAGGACTCAAATCAATAAAATTAGAAATGAAAAAGGAGAAGTTACAACAGACACTGCAGAAATACAGAGGATTATAACAGATTACTACAAACACCTATATGCCAATAACATAGACAACCTGGAAGAAATGGACAAATTCTTAGAAAGGTATAACCTTCCAAGAGTGAACCAGGAAGAAACAGAAAATATGAACAGACCAATCACAAGTAATGAAATTGAAACTGTGATTAAAAATCTTGCAACAAACAGAAGTCCAGGACCAGATGGCTTCACAGGTGAATTCTATCAAACATTTAGAGAAGAGCTAACACCCATCCTTCTCAAACTCTTCCAAAACATTGCAGAGGAAGGAAAACTCCCACACTCATTCTATGAGGCCACCATAACCCTGATACCAAAACCAGACAAAGATACTACAAAAGACGAAAACTACAGACCAAAATCACTGATGAATATAGATGCAAAAAGGTTCAACAAAATATTAGCAAACATAATCCAACAATACATTAAAGGATCATACACCATGATCAAGTGGGATTTATCCCAGCGATGCAAGGATTCTTCAATATATGCAAATCAATCAATGTGATACACCATATTAACAAACTGAAGAATAAAACCCATATGATCATCTCAATAGATGCAGAAAAAGATTTTGACAAAATTCAACACCCATTTATGATAAATGGGTTTTCTCCAGAAAGTGGGCATAGAGGGAACCTACCTCAACATAATAAAGGCCATATACGACAAACCCACAGCAAACATCATTCTCAATGGTGAACAACTGAAAGCATTTCCTCTAAGATCAGGAACGACACAAGGATGGCCACGCTCACCACTACTATTCAACATAGTTTTGGAAGTCCTAGCCACGGCAATCAGAGAAGAAAAAGAAATAAAAGGAATAAAAATTGGAAAAGAAGAAGTAAAACTGTCATTGTTTGCAGGTGACATGATACCATACATAGAGAACCCTAAAAATGACACCAGAAAATTACTAGACCTAATCAATGAATTTGGTAAAGTTGCAGGATACAAAATTAATGCACAGAAATCTCTTGCATTCCTATACACTAATGATGAAAAATCTGAAAGAGAAATTACGGAAACACTCCCATTTACCATTGTAACAAAAAGAATATAATACCTAGGAATCAACCTACCTATGGAAACAAAAGACCTGTATGCAGGAAACTATAAGACACTGATGTAAGAAATTAAAGATGATACAAACAGATGGAGAGATATACCATGTTCTTGGATTGAAAGAATCAATATTGTGAAAATGACTATACTACCCAAAGCAATCTACAGATTCAATACAATCCCTATCAAATTACCAATGGCATTTTTTACAGAACTAGAACAAATCATCTTAAAATTTGTATGGAGTCACAAAAGACCCCGAATAGCCAAAGCAGTCTTGAGGGGAAAAAACAGAGCTGGAGGAATCAGACTCCCTGACTTCAGACTATACTACAAAGCTACAGTAATCAAGACAATATGGTACTGGCACAAAAACAGAAACATAGATCAATGGAACAAGATAGAAAGCCCAGAGATAAACCCACGCACCTATGGTCAACTAATCTATGACAAAGGAGGCAAAGATATACAATGGAGAAAACACAGTCTCTTCAATGAGTGGTGCTGGGAAAACTGGACAGCTACATGTAAAAGAATGAAATTAGAACACTCCCTAGCACCATACACAACAATAAACTCAAAATGGATTCGAGACCTAAATGTAAGACCGGACACTATAAAACTCTTAGCAGAAAACATAGGAAGAACACTCTTTGACATAAATCACAGCAAGATCTTTTTTGATCCACCTCCTAGAGTAATGGAAATAAAAACAAAAATAAGCAAATGGGACCTAATGAAACTTCAGAGCTTTTGCACAGCAAAGGAAACCATAAACAAGACGAAAAGACAACCCTCAGAATGGGAGAAAATATTCGAAAACCAATCAACGGACAAAGGATTAATCTCCAAAATATATAAACAGCTCATGCAGCTCAATACTAAAGAAACAAACAACCCAATCCAAAAATGGGCAGAACACCTAAATAGACATTTCTCCAAAGAAGACATACAGATGGCCAAGAAGTACATGAAAAGCTGCTCAACATCACTAATTATTAGAGAAATGCAAATCAAAACTACAATGAGGTATCACCTCACACCAGTCAGAATGGGCATCATCAGAAAATCTACAAACAACAAATGCTGGAGAGGGTGTGGAGAAAAGGGAACCCTCTTGCACTGTTGGTGGGAATGTAAATTGATACAGCCACTATGGGGAACAGTATGGAGGTTCCTTAAAAAACTCAAAATAGAATTACCATATGATCCAGCAATCCCACTACTGGGCATATACCCAGAGAAAACCGTAATTCAAAAAGACACATGTACCCCAATGTTCATTGCAGCACTATTTACAATAGCCAGGTCATGGAAGCAACCTAAATGTCCATCGACAGACGAATGGATAAAGAAGTTGTGGTACATATATACAATGGAATATTACTCAGCCATAAAAAGGAACGAAATTGAGCCATTTGTTGAGACGTGGATGGATCTACAGACTGTCCTACAGAGTGAAGTAAGTCAGAAAGAGAAAAACAAATATCGTATATTAACGCATGTATGTACAACCTAGAAAAATGGTACAGATGAACCGGTTTGCAGGGCAGAAGTTGAGACACAGATGTCGAAAACAAACATATGGACATCAAGGGGGGAAAACTGCGGTGAGGTGGGGATAGTAGTATGCTGAATTGGGCGATTGGGATTGACATGTATACACTGGTGTGTATAAAATTGATGACTAATAAGAACCTGCAGTATAGAAAAAAAACCAAAAAAACAACTAATACGAAACTTTCTTTGGGTTATTTGTATGGAAATATGCTAATATAAATGTTTCAGACAGTACATGAAATTTCTAAAAATCTTATGTGTTCTGGTATAATGTTATAAGTCATAATTCTAGTTATTACTTTAAAATGTGTATCTCAGGAATAACTAAATTTCCTTGTCAATTGGATTATTATGAACTTTCATCAAATCTTTAACCGTGGTCATTTTTAAGTCTTTTGTCATTTACAGACAGTTCTGGGTGTACTCTGATGCTTTCACAAAAATGTTCCTATAAAAGGGTTTCATATTCAAGGCATTCATGGAAAAGACTCTGACAAGTACAGGTTTCTGGTAACTAACTATACTGCTGAACTGAATGCATAAGCATATTCGGAACTCTAATGAAAAACTGATGAATTCATAAAGGTGCTAACAAAAGATCAAGATAAAAATAATTAATTACATGGGACTGAGTGAACTGATGAGGATGATTATAATTTTTGTGACTTTCTGTTTGAATAAAAAAAAAATCGCACAAGGACTCAGAGGCAAAAAATATACAAATCAATTTTCACTGCAAAGTAAAGGAGCTGTTACAGTGGAGGACTGCTGGACTGAATGTCAACATTATGACACAGTATGAGTGTGTTTCGTGTTTGGTAATTGCAATCATTGTTGCTTTTGTTGTGGTCATCCATTTACAATGCATGGTCTCAGTTTACCTCTTGTAAAAATAAAATACAGTGTGTGTGTGTGTGTGAAAAAAAACTCAGCAAATTATGTATAGATGTAATGTACATTATCGTAATAACGGCCATATATGATAAGACTACAGCTAACATCACACGCAACAGTGAGAAGCTGAAGCAAGGAACAGGATCATCTAAGATCAGGAACAAGACAAGGATGCAACTCTCTGCACCTTCATTCACCATATGAATGTAAGTCCTAGCCACAGCAATTAAGCAAGAAAAATGAATAAAAGGCATCCAAATTGTAAAGTTATAAGTAAAATAAGTCTGTTTGCAGATGACATGACAGTATATGTGGAAAACCCTAAACACACTGCAAAAAAAAAAAAACCTGTTAGAATAACTGAATTCTGTAAAGTTTCAGGATCAATATACAAAAATCAGCTGCATTTGTATACGAACGAATATCAACTAACAATGAATTATCAGAAAGACAAATTAAGAAAATAATCTCATTTACAATAGTATGAAAAAAAGTAAAATACTTAGGAACAAATTTATCTAACGGGGTGAAAGATCTATACACTAAAAACCATAAAACACGGATGTAAGACATTGAAGAAGACACAAACAAATGGATAGATATTCTGTGTTCATGGATTGGAAGGGTTAATATTGTGAAAATGCTCATACCATCCAAAGTGATCTACAGATTCAATGCAATCTCTATCAAAATTCCAAAGCATTTTTTAGAGAAATAGAAAAAAAATCCTAAAACTCATATGAAACAACAAAAGACTCCAAAGAGCCAAAGCAATCTTGAGAAAGAAGAACAAAACTAGAGACATCACACTTCCTGATTTCAAACTATAATACAAAGCTATAGTAATCACATAAGTACTGTATTGGCAAAAAACAGAAACACAGATCAACAAAAAGGAATAGAGAGCTCAAAAATAAACCCATGCATATATAGTCAATTAGTTTTCAGCAAGGAAGTCAAGAATAAACAATGGGAAAAGGAGAGTCTCTCCAATAAACGGTTTTTGGGGAAACTGCATAGCCACATGCAAAAGTCACATTACGCCAGACATAGAAATAAACTCAAAATTAATTAAAGACATGAACATAGGACCTGATCCTTAAAATTCTTAGTAGAAAATATAGGGGGTAATCTCCTTGACATTAATCTCATCACTGTTCTTTTGGATTTGACACCAAAAGCAAAGGCAACAAAAGCAAAAATGTACAAGTGGGACTACATCAAACGAAATAGGTTCTGAAGAGCAAAGGTAACCATTAAGAAAAAGAAAAAGCAACCTATGGAGTGTGAGAAAATATTTGCAAATCACGTATCTAAAAAGAAGTTAATATCCAAAGTATACAAGGAGCTCATAAAACTCAGTAGCAAAAACACCATATAACACAATTTAAAAATTGGCAAAGGACCTAAAAAGACATTTTTCCAAAGATGACAAACATTTGGGGAACAGGTATATGAAAAGGTGATTCACATCACCAATCATCAGGGAAATGCAAATCAAAACCACAATGAGATATCACCTCACACATGTTAGTATGTGTATTATGAAAAAGACAAGAGATAAATGCCGGTGAGGATGTGGAGAAAAGGGAATCTGTGTGCACTGTTTTGGGGAATGTAAATTGGTACAAGCAGTACTGAAAACAGTATGGAGATTCCTCAAGAAAATAAAATTAGAATACCATGTGATCCAGCAACTCCACTTCTGGTCATATAGCAAAAAGAAACAATATTTTTTTAGGAGTTCCCCGGCTGTCCAGTGGTTAGGACTTTGTGCTCTCACTGCTGAGGGGAGGGCCCGGGTTCAATCCGTGGTTGGGGAACTAAGATCCCACAAGCCACGTGGTACGGGAAAAAAACAAAACAAAAACAAAAACAAACTTTGAAATGTTATTCACAGTAATGGTATGGAAAGAACCTGCCTGTCTCTCACAGATGAATGGATAAACAAAATCTGATACACACACACACACACACACACTCACACACACACATACACACAAATATACATACATAACATACACAGTGGGATATTATTCAGCCTTAAAGTAAATCCTTACACTTGCAAGAACATGAATGAGCCTGGAGAACATTATGCTAAGTGAAATAAGCCTGATGGAGAAAAGACAAATGCTGCATGGTATCACTTATGTGTGGAATCTAAAAAAAAGTTGGAATCATAGAAACACAGAACAGAAATTGTTGCCTGCAGTTGGGCATGGGGGGAAATGGGAACACGCTGGTAAATGGATACAAATTTTCAATTATAACATGAGGGATAAAATGAAGGAATAAGGTCTGAGGAGCTAATGTATAACATGGGGACTAACTGATGATGCTGTATTCTGTAACAAAATTTCTGAGAGAGTAGAATTTGTGTCCTCACACACAAAAAGTAAATACATGACAGGTGATGGGTATGTTAATTAACTTGATTGTGAGAATCCTTTCACAATATATACGTATATCAAATAATCACGTTATACGTTTTAGATATATTACAGTTTTGTCAATTATGCCTCAAAATAGCTGTAAAAAGAGGAAAACGATCAACAAAATTGACAAAACTAGTTAGATTGACTATTAAAAAAAGAGATAAGAACAAAATATGTAAAATGAGAAATGAAGAAAGGGACGTTACTACCAATTTTGTAGAGATAAAAAGGCTTACAATAGAGTACTATTGACAGTTGTATACCAACTAATTTGATAACTTAGATGAAATGAACACATTCCTAGAAACACACATCCTACCAAGAAATACAAAATCTGAACAGATCTAGAAGTTAAGATATGGAATCAGTTATCAAAAATCTCCCAACAACTGAACGCCCAGCACCAGGTATCTTCATGGTGAATTCTACCAACAACTTAAAGAAGAATTAACACCAATCCTTCTCAAGTTCTTCCAAACAATTTAAGAGGAGAGAATGTATCTTCACTCATTCTATGAGGTTAACATTACATCAATTACAAACCTAAAGACACTATAAGAAAAGTACACTACAGACCAATATCCCTTATGAATACTGATGCAAAAACCCTTTAAAAAATAATAAGAGACAGAACAGCCCATTATAAGGATCATACATCATGACCAAATGTGATTTATTCTTGCAAGGCAAGGTTGGTTCAACATATGAAAATCAATCAATGTAGTATAGCATGTAAACAGATTGAAGGGACTAAACTCCATGTGATCATCTTAATTGATGCAGAAGAAACATTTGACAAAATTCAATGCCATTTTATGATTAAAAAAAAAAAACTCAACAAACCAGGAATACAAGTTGATGACTTCAACATAACAAAGGTCACAGATAGAAAACCAACAGCTATTATATTCAGTGGTGAAATCTTTCTCCCTAAGATCAGGAACAAAGGAAGGATGCCTGTTGTCGCCACTTCTATTCAGCAAAGTACTGGAATTCCTAGCCAAATAAATAAGGCAAGATAAAAAATAAAAGGCATCTAAATCGGAAAGGAAGAAATGAAATTATATTTGTTCAGAGACAACACACATGCACCAAAAAAAACCTGTTAGAATTAATAAATGAATTTCGAAAATTTGCCAGATACAAAATCAACACTCAAAAATCAGTTGTTTCTCTATACACTAAGAATGAAAAGTTTGAAAAGGAAAGTTAAAAAAAAAAAATACCATTTAAAATATCATGAACTATAGTAAAAGACGAGGAATAACTTAACCAGCGGGACAAAAGACATGTACATTGAAAACTAGAAAACGTTGCTGAAGGAAACTAATGAAGACACCAATAAATGTAAAGGCATCTTGTGTTCACAGATTGGAAGACTTAATGTTGTTAATATGTCAACATGACTTAAAGGGATGTACGGATTAAAAGCAATCTCTTTAAACATCACAGTGAGGTTTTTTCAGAAGTAGTAAAATTCATCCTAAAGTTCATATGGAATTTAAAAGGCCTGAATAGTCAAAATAATGTGTAAAAAGAACAAAATTTGAAGTTTCAAATTTCTTGATTTCGAAACCTACTACACAACCACAGTAATCAAAATAGTACTGGCATAAACACACATACAGGACGGAGAATAGGCCAGTGGAACAAAATAGAAACCCAGAAGTAAACCCGTATATACATCACCAAATGATTTTCAACAGGAGTGCCAAGACCACCCAATGGGGAAAGGATAGCGATTTCAACAAATGGTACTGGAAAAAAAATATCCACATTCAAAAGAATGACGGTAGACCCTTACCTTACACCACATACAGAAATTAACTCAGTGAATCAAAGACCTAAATGTGAGACCTAAAACTATAAAACTCTTGGAAGAAAGTTCTGGGAAGAAAACCATGACAGGAAATTTGGCAGAGTTCTTGAATATGACACCAAAAGTGGAGGTAATAAAAGAAATAGATAAACTAGGTATTCAAAATTTAAAAATACTTCTTTCATCAAAAAATAAAATGAACCTGCTGAATGGGAGAAAATATTTGCAAATCCTATAGCTGATAAGGTTAATATCCAGTATGTATACACTTGTACACTGTCGGTGGGTATGTAAAATGGTGCACAAAGAAAGGAAAACAGTATGGTCTTTCCTCAAAACATTAAAAATAGAATTACCATATGATCCCATAATTCGAGTTCCTGTTAAATACTCAAAAAGAATTGAAATTATGAACTCAAAGAGTTATGTGTTCACCCATGTTCATAGCAGAATTATTCACTATAGGCAAAAGGCGAAAAAACACAAGGGTCCATTGAGGGATGAAGGGATATACAAAATGTGGCCTATACAAACAATAAATCAATATTCAGTCTTAAAAAGGAAGGGAATTCTGACACATGCTACAACATGGATCAACCTTCAGGCATTACGCTAAGCAAAATAAGCCAGTCACAAGAGGACAAATACTGTATGATCCCACTTATATGAAGTACATAGAGTAATCAAATTCACAGAGACAGAAAGTACAATGGTGGTTTCCAGGGGTGAGGGGGCAAGGGAAATGGAGAGTTGTTGTTTCATGAGTACAGACTATTATAGTTTTGCAAGATGAAAAGTTCTGTGGATGGATGATGGTAATGATAGGTAATGATAGCACAACAGTGTAAATATATTTCATGCCTCTGGCCTGCACTCTTAAATTGTTAAGATGATAAATTTTATGTTATGTATATTTTACCAGAATTTTTTTAAATAAAGGAAAATTAAGACATTCATATAAAGAAACACTGATGAAGTTCATTACTAGTAGATCTGCTCAATAAGAACTGTTAAAGGAATCCTTCAGGCTTAAATGAAACGTAACTTGAAACCATATGAAGAATTAAAGAACAATGGTAAAGGTAACTACACTAAGTTTAAAAGGCCAACACATTTGCAGTTAGGGTTTGTAACGCCTCTTTTCAAAATGTGATTTAAAAGACAAATATATAAAATAGTTATTATAACGCTATTAATGGGCACACAATACATAAGGATGTCATTTGTGACGAGTGCAGTGTAAACGAGGATGCGGGATGTAAATAAGCAGAATTTTTGTTATTATTAAATGAAAATGTTATTACTTCAAATTTGTTTTTTCATAAACTTAAGATGTTTACTTTAACCCCTAGGATAAGCACTAAGAAAACTACCTCACAAATATACAGAAAAGAAATAAGAAGAGAATCAAAATGGTAAACTGGGAAAAACATCAACCACAAAAGAATGTAATCATGAAGGAACTGAAGAACAAAAAGGATATAAGATATCTAGAAAATAAATAGTGTAGCAGTAGAAGTAAGTTCAAAGGGCTCAATATAGGATCAACACAAAGAAGACTACACGCAATCACGTTATAATCAACTTGTTAAATGTGAAGTACAAAGAGAGAATATTGAAAGGAACAAGAGAAAAGTGACTTGGCACATATGAGGGAACTCCCAGAAAACAATTTGTGAATTTCTCAGCAGAAACCTTACAGGCCAGGAGAGAATTGGATGATATATTCAAAGTACTGAGAAAAAAAAAAAACCTGTGAGCAAAAATGACCATACCTAGCAAAATTATGCTTTAAAAATAAAGGAGAGATAAAGTCAACAAAATCAAAGTGAGTTCATCACTACTAGACCTGCCTTATAAGAAATGCTTAAGGGAGATCACTTTGAAATGAAAACATGTGAACAGAAATGCAAAAGCAAACAAAAGCATAAATTTCAATGGTAAACTCATACACACACACACAAATATAGCATAATAACACTGTAATGGTGCTGTATAAAGTACTTTAATCCTGAGTTAAAATTTGTTAACAATATACAAAGAAGGAAACTGACTATAAGGACACAAAGTTTGGGTGGGAGTAAAAGAATAGATGTTTAGAACTACAAGATTTCTATGTAGCCTTCAGCTAACCACAAAGAAAAGGCCTACTATAAATAAACAAAAGATAAAGAGAAAAGGATCAAAGTAAATCACTACAAAAAAAAATCAAACAACAATGAAATAAAGCTACAGAGAAAGAGGACAAAACAGCTGCAAAACACACATAAGACAATTAACAAAACAGCAATAGTAAGTCCTTACTGATTGATAATTAGTTTAATATAAATGGATTAATCTTCCCAATCAAAAGGCATAGAGTGGCTGAATGGATAAAAAAACAATATCCAATCTTATGCTGTTTACAAGAGACTCATTTTAGATTAAAAGACACATACAGGCTCAAAGTGAAGGGATGGAAAAAGATACTCCATGCAAACGGCAACCAAAACAAAGTGAGAGTTCCTATATGCATAACAGACAAAATAGACATTAAGTCAAAAATTGTCTGTATAGACAAAGAAGGTTTCTATATGATAATAAAAGAGTCAACTCAACAGGAGGATATAACAATTATATATGCATCCAGCATCAGAGCACATAAAGCTCTAAAGGAAATATCGAAATTAAATGGAGAAATTGATTGCAGTACACGAATAGTAAGGGACTTCAATAACCCAGTTACAATAATGGATAGAACACCCAGACGGAAAATCAATCAACAAACATGACTTGAACAACACTATGGACCATATGGTCCTTACAGACATATACAAAACATTTCATCCAACAGCAGCACATACACGTTCATTTCAAGTACACACACAACATTCTCCAGAATAGATAATAGGTTAGGCCACAATCAAGTCTTAACAAATTTAAAAAGTCTGAAATAATTTCAAGTATCTTTTCTGATCACAATGGTATGAAACTAGAAATCCCATAGTAGTAACAAAACAGGAATATCTGGACGTCCCTGGTGGCACAGTGCTTAAGAATCTGCCTGCCAATTCAGGGGACATGGGTTCAATCCCTGGTAAGCAAAGATCTCACATGATGCAGAGCAACTAAGCCCGTGCACCACAACTACTGAGCCTGCGCTCTAGGGCCCATGTGCCGCAACTACTGAACCCGAGTGCTGCAACTACTGAAGCCTGTGCGCCTTAAAGCCTGTTCTCCACAACAAGAAAAGCCACTGCAATCAGAAGCCCGTGCACCACAACAAAGAGTAGCCCCTGCTCACTGCAACTAGAGAAAGCCTGCATGCAGCAATGAAGACCCAACACAGCAAAAAATTAAATTAAAAACAAAATTCTAATAAAGAAAAGAAAACAAGAAAATTTACCAATATGTGGAAACTAAACAATATACTCTTTTCCCCCGTTCCACTTTTATTGAGATATAACTGCCATAGAGCCCTGCATAAGTTTTAGGTGTACAGCATAAAGATATGACTTATGTACATCAAGAAATGATTACCACAGTAAGTTTAGTGAACATCATCTCATATGGCCACATAATAAAAGAAAGAGAAAAAAATGTTTTCCTTGTGATGAGAACTCTTAGGATTTACTCTCTTAACCTTCGTACATAACACACAGCAATGTTAATTATATTTATCATGTTGAATAATACAGTCTTGAGCAACGATTGGGTCAAAGAGAAAATCAAAAGGGAATTTTAAAAGAATCTTGACACAAACTAAAATGAAACACAACACACCAAGATTTATGGGATGCAGCAAAAGCAGTACTACAGGAGAAGTTTGTAGTGATAAATGCATACATTAAAGGAGAAGTAAAACCTCAAGTAAACAATCTCACTTTATGCCTCAAGGAACTAGAAAAAGAAGAAAAAAGTAATCTCAAATTTGGCAGAAGGAAGGAAATAGTAAAGATTAGAGCAGAAATAAATCAAATAGGGAATAGAAAAACAATAGAAAATAGAAACAAAACTAAGTGGTGTTTTTTGGAAAGATAAACTTGAAAGACTCTTGACTACACGAATTAAGAAAAAAATACAAAAGACAACTCAATAACATCAGAAATGAAAGAGGAGACAATACAAGTGATGCCTCAGAAATAAAGGAATCATAAGGGTCCATTATCAATTATGCCAACAAATGTGATAATCTAGAAGAAATGGATAAATTCCTACAAACATACAACCTACCAACACTGAATCAAGATAACACAGAAAGTCTGAACAGTCCAATAACAAATAAGGAGATTGAATCAATAATTTAAAAAAAGACAAAATAGAAAATCCAGGACCAGATGGCTTCCCTGGTGAATTTTGCCAAATATTTGAAGAATTACTACCAATCCTTTTCAAACTCATCCAAAAAATTGGATAGGAGGGAACACTTCCAAACTAATTTTACAAGGCTAGCATTACCCCGATACCAAAGCCAGACACAGACACTACAAGAAAAGAGAATTACAGCCAATATCTTTGATAGACATAGATGCAAAAATCCTCAACAAAGTATTAGCAAACCAATTTTAACAATAAATTTAAATTATCATACCCCATGCTCAAGTCAGATTTATTCCTGGGATGCAAGGATGGTTCAACATACACAAATCAAGCAATGTGATACACCACACTAACAAAATGAAGGAAAAATCATATGATCATCTCAATAGAGGCAGAAAAGGATTTGACAAAATTCAACATCCTTTCATGATAAAAACTCTAAACAAATTAGGTGTAGAAGGAATGTACCTCAACACAATAAAGGCATATGAAAAAGAAAAGACCACAGCAAACATCTTACTCAACAGTGAAGAACTAAAAGCTGTCCCTCTAATATCAGGAAGAACGCAAGAATGTCCACACTTACCACTTCTATTCAACATAGCACTGGAAGACGGAGGAATTAGGCAAGAAAAAGAAATAAAATGCATCCAAATCAGAAAGGAAGAAGTAAAATTACCTCTCTTTGCAGATGACATGACCATACATGTAGAAAATCCTAAAGATTCAACAACAACAGCAATAAACACTGTTAGAGGGGCTTCCCTGGTGGTGCAGTGGTTGAGAATCTGCCTGCCAATGCAGGGGACATGGGTTCGAGCCCTGGTCTGGGAAGATCCCACATGCCGTGGAGCAAATGGGCCCGTGAGCCACAGCTACTGAGCCTGCGCGTCTGGAGCCTGTGCTCCGCAACAAGAGGCAGCGATAGTGAGAGGCCTGCGCACCGCGATGAAGAGTGGCCCCCGCTTGCCACAACTAGAGAAAGCCCTTGCACAGAAACGAAGACCCAACACACCCAAAAATAAATAAATAAATAAATAAATAAATAAATAAAAACCAAAAAACTGTTAGAACTCATAAGTGAGTTTAGTAAAGTTGCAGGATATAAAATCAGCATATAGAAGTCATTATACAAAAGGAATGACCTACCCAAAAAAGGAAATTAAGAAAACAACCCCATTCTTAATTTCATTACAAAGAATAAAATACTTAGGAATAAATTTAGCCAAAGGGCTGAAAGATCTCTACATTGAAAAGTATAAAAAATTGATGAGGAAAATTAAAGATGACACTGATAATATGGAAAGACATCCCATGTTCATGAACTGGAGGATTTACTATCATTAAAATATCCATACTACCCAAAGTGATCCACAGATTCAATGCAATCCCTATTAAAATCCCAATGGGGGACTTCCCTGGTGGTGCAGTGGTTAAGAATCCACCTGCCAATGCAGGGGACACGGGTTGGAGCCCTGGTCCGGGAAGATCCCACATGCCGTGGAGCAACTAAATCCACACGCCACAACTACTGAGCCTGCGCTCTAGAGCCTGTGAGCCACAACTCCTGAAGCCCACGCACCTAGAGATCGTGCTCTGCAATGAGAGAAGCAACTGCAATGAGAAGCCCGTGCACCACAACAGAGTAGCCCTCACTCGTCTCAACCAGAGAAAGCCCACGCTCAGCAACAAAGACCCAACGCAGCCAAAAATAAATAAATAAATAAAATAAATTTATTTTTAAAAATGGGCAAAGGACTTGAATAGACATTTCTCCAAAGGAGGCATATAAATGGCCAACAGATGTATGAAAAGGTGCTCAACATCACTAACTGTCAGAGAAATGCAAGTCAAACCACAATGAGATATCACCTCACACCTGTTACAATGGCAATTATCAAAAAGACAAAAGATAACAAGTGTTGATGAGGATGTGGAGAAAAGCGAACCCTCGTGCATTTTTGTTGGGTATGTAAATTGATACAGCCACTAAGGAAAACAGTATTGAAGTTCCTCAAAACATTAAAAATACAACTACCTTATGACTCAGCAATCCCACTTCTGGGTATACAGCAAAAGGAAATGAAATTGGTATCGTGAAGAGACATATGCACTTCCATGTTTACTTTTCACAGTAGCCAAGATATTGGATCAACTGAAGTGTCTGTAGATTCACGAATGGATAAATAGAGTGTGGTATATAAACAGGCATATCTCGTTTTATTGTGCTTTGCAGATACTACGTTGTCTACAGATTGAAGGTTTGTGGCAATCCTGCATTGAGTAAGTCCATTGGTGCCATTTTCCCAATTAGCATTACTTTAAAATTAAGGTATGAACATTGGTTTTTTAGACATAATGCTATCGCATATTAACACACTATAATATAGTATACACATAAGTTTTATATGCACGGGTAAACCAAAAAATTCATGTGGCTTGTTTTGTTGCAATATTTGCTTTATTTTGGTGGTCTGGAACCAAATCTGCAATATCTCCAAGGTACGCCTGTATACGATGGAATATTATTCAGCCTTTAAAATGAAGGAAATGCTGCTATTTGTGACAACATGGATGAACCTGAAAGAGATTATGCTAAGTGAAATAAGCCAGATACAGAAAGACAGCTACAAACACTTCATGATGCTACTTCTATGTGGAATCTGAAATAGTCATAGATGTGGGGTGCAGAACAGTGGTTGACAGTAGATGAGGGGATGGGAAAATTGGCAGGTATTGATGACGAGGTACAAAGTTTCAGTTATGCAAGGTGAATAATTTCTGGAAATCTAGTGTACAACAATGTGCATATAGTTAACAATGCTCTATTGTGTACTTGTAATTTGCTAAGAGGGTAGATCTGAAGTGTTCTCACCATAAAGAAAGAAAAAAGAAAATGGTAATTATATGAGGTGATGGATATGTGAATTGGCTTGATTGTGGCAATTATTTCAAAAATGTATATGTATATCAAAACATCAAGTTGTATATCTTAAATATATATTTTTATTTCTCTATTATACCTCATTAAAGATGGGAAGAAGAAAGAAATGAGGTAATGATACATACTACAATATGGGTGAACCTTGAAAATTATGCTGTGTGAAAGAAGCCAGACATAAATGGTCACATACTGTATAATTTACACTTATATGAAATATCCAAATAGATATATCTATAGAGACAGAAAGCAGATTGGTGACTGCCCAGGGGTTAGGTAGAAGAAAGCATGGGTAGGTCTTCCTTTTAAAGTGATAAAAATATTTTTGAACCACGCAGAAGTAAGGGTTGCACAACATGGTGAATGTACTAAATGCTATTGAATTGTGCGAGTTAAAACGGTTAATTTTATCTCAGTAAAAAGTAAAACTTCTCCCCAAGTTACGTTTAGTTAATTTACTGTGTCCTGACAAGTTTTAATATGAATCATATCGTTAAGAAGAAACAGCCTCAATTCACACCAAATAAACATTCAGTTTAGCGAGGTATCTGTTTTCTAATGGTTTTTTTAATGTCCTAACTTTAGCATACTACCCCATCCCTATTGTTGTGGTAGAGCAAATGGCATGAACCAGAGGTGGAAACCTAAATCAGACCTTAGAACTCTAACTGAATTTTTGAGACAATGCAACGGGGGGGTTTATGTGTTTTTGCTTCAACATGTTTGTACCTACAATTTCTTATCTTGTTCTACCTGACTTTTTAAAATTTTATTTATTTATTTATTTATGGCTGTGTTGGGTCTTCGTTTCTGTGTGAGGGCTTTCTCTAGTTGCGGCAAGTGGGGGCCACTCTTCATCGCGGTGCGCGGGGCCTCTCACTATCGCGGCCTCTCTTGTTGCAGAACACAGGCTCCAGACGCGCAGGCTCAGTAATTGTGGCTCAAGGGCCTAGTCGCTCCGCGGCATGTGGGATCTTCCCAGACCAGGGCTCGAACCCGTGTCCCCTGCATCGGCAGGCAGATTCTCAACCACTGCGCCACCAGGGAAGCCCTACCTGACTTTTTTAAATCTTTAATTCATTTATCTTAAAATATGTAAATGGTTTATAAAAAGCAAGTCAATATCTATGTATTGCTAGAAAAGAGATAATTTAATGATGAGCTTTCTTTATTAGTCATATTTTATACTGTTAGAAGAATGAGGCTATCAACTGAATTCTGTCCCCCCAAAATTCATATATTCAAGCTCTAACAAAGTGATGGTATTTGGAGATGAGGCCTTTGGCAGGTAATTAGATTAAATGATGTCATGAGGATTAGGCTCTATTAGTGCCCCTACAAGAGGAAACCAGAGAGTTTTTTCTGTCTCTCTCCACCATGTGAGGACACAGTGAAAAGACAGTTGTCTGCAAGCCAGGAAGAGAGCCCTCACCAGGCACTGAATTGGCCAGCACCGTGATCTTAGACTTCCAAGCCTCTAGAACTGTGAGTTGTTAAAGTCACCAAGCCTATAGTATTATGTTATGGCAGCTTGAGCTATAAGAGTACTAAATGGGAGAGACATGGAGGAACCCTAAACACATATTGCTAAATGAAAGAGGCCAAACTGAAATGGATACATACTGTATGATTTCAGCTATATGACATCCTGGAAAAGGTAGGGCACTTAAACGATTCTGTATGATACTGTAATGGTCAATGCTTGTCATACATTCGTCAAAACCCATAGGATATACAACAGAGTAAACTGTAATGTAAACGATGGATATTAGTTAATAGTAATGTATGAACACTGGCTCATCAATTGTAAAAAATGCCCCACACTAATGCAAGACGTTAATAATAGGGGAAACTTTGGTTTGGGGAATAGATGTGAGGGGGTGTATGGGAACTCTATACTCTGCTCAAATTCTCTTTAAACTTAAAACTACTCTAAATATAGTCTACCAATTTATTTAAACAAAATAAATCTAAGTTGCCTCATCATATTGTGAGGTTATTACCATTTTACAGTTTTTCTATTTGACCTACTTCTTTAATGTTCATTTCTATCTTCTTTTATCCTTGTAAAAAATATATCAAATGTTTTGTACTATTTCACCTCCCAGCCTATTATCTTTTTAGTTATATGTCTTTCACAAACTTTCATTGGAAACTACATTAGATATCCTTGACTTATTACACTCTATGCCCATTACTATTTTCACCACCTCCCTAGTAATGCTTGAACCTTGGCTATGACCCATTGTCACCTCTGGACAAATAGTTTCTGCTCTATTTTCTGTCTTCTGTCCTTCTGGGCCACTTCTATCTACCATCATTACCCAAAGAACTGACTTTACAGATTCTATATGCCAGTGTGTAAGACTTGCAGTGTTTTAAGAAGTATCCCAACTTCATGATGATGATTTGGGGTCATTACCAAAGCACTCGGGATCATACATATTATTTTAAGGTAGTTTTATAGGACAACGCACATTGGTATTTTCCTCCTATTAACAGAGTAGGAAATTGTGGGTTGATCTGCAGTTATTTTGATTAAGAAAGCAGGATATGAACTCTGCTTCTTTGCTGGGGTACTTGGCACTGCTCCTTCTCTTGCTGGGACATATTTTGCGCCTTTACAGCCTGGCATCTAGGCGTACTGATCAGACTAATGTTTGGCTTTATTGGATACATTGACCAGCCTGATTGATATTCTGGTACATACAGGTTACTTGGTCATGGTTGCTCACCTCTGAACCTCAGCTTCATCACCTGCAAAGCGCAACTAATAGCACATCCGCTTTGTGGGGTTTTTATGGATTTGGCAAGCGTCATAGTGCCTAGCACGTGCTAGAGACTCGGGTGATGCAGTAATTACCCAAATTTGCATTTTCAGTGGATCCTTCCCACCTGGAGAAGGTGACTCACAGCCTTGGGGGAGGAAGAGCAGGACAAACAGCAAGGGCAGCATGGGCCAAGGCAAGGAGGTGAGACCTGACATGCAGGGGGGCCTCATGCTGGTATCACCAGAGGGCCCAGAGTGAGCCAGGATGTGGGGAGAGACTGGCCGGTCAGTAAGACCAGGCCAAGAAGGGCCGTGTGAGGGGGCTTAGCTTTTACCTTGTGGTAGAGGCCATCCAAAGGAGAAAGTGGAAGATGGGTAGGTATAGACTTCTCCCTTAGGAATTGTCCTCGGGGTCTGTTTATCTCCTGGCAGGGTCCGTTCAATGAGTTGGCCCCTCCAGCACATTCTAGGGAGGACTGGCCATGTCTGACCTTCTGGAGGTACAGCCCTGACCTCCTGGCCACCTCACTGAGGAGAGGGCTCATGGGGGAATCAGCCTCACTCTGCATCTGTCCACCAGTCCTGCACCCTGGACTCCAGGACCACTCACTTGCAAGAGACACATCCAGCTGCCAGAGGAAGTGACATTTCCTGACTCATGTGGCTAAGAATGAGCAGAGTATTGCTGACCATTCCAGGCGAGGAGCTGCCACAGAAGATCAGGATGGGCACAAGCCATAGAAGATCAGAAGGAACAAAGGTCAGTCCACGTGGGAGTTCACATGGGCGCCTCACAGTCACCAACATGCCCTCGAGTTTCCCTTCCAGCCCAACACACACTCCACCTGCCCACAGTCGCCTGTGCCACCATCACACAGCCCCACAGAGCTCCACACATCCTCAAACACACAAACTCCCTACCTATAAGCAGATGCCTGTGTGCCCAGAACCCTCCTGCTCCAATATACATGCACTACAAACCCCAATAAAATCACAGCCACAGTCTTGAATACAAAAACACACCCCCAACGGCCCCCGATAATCAAACACCTAAATCCTCATATCCCACAAAAATCCACCCAACCCCATATAACCCCCCAATGCAAACACACAAACCCTTCAACAATAGCCAAATACATTCAAACCAAACTCACATACTTCTTAATATAAGACACAACCCCCAAAATCCAAATGTAACACATACAGTCCCCCCACAGCTGTGAACATCCACGTACATACAATGCCTCAGAAGCTGAGACAAACACAAAATACCATCAGAGAGACACAATGTTTCCAACCTTCTCCTAAATACTCCCCCCACAACACATGATGAACTCACACCCCCAATACAAACATACACCCATCTCCCTCTTGAGATACTATAAGCAGCCTCTGTCACATCCCCTGATTATACACACACAGCTAGCAACCCCAATTTACACTGACAACCCCAATCTCTGCAAATTCCTCCACACCAAAAATACACTCCCTAAACTCTTACCCTACAGGATGAGCATATGTATAACCCCTATACTCTGAATACACACAGATCCAACACACAAAGCATTAAAATGCATACCCCTACCTCTTCTCAAATGCCTGCACACAGAGCCTCAAAACACCCAGAACCAGCCCCACCACCCAGCCGCACCATGCTACACAAACCGTACACTCATAAAGGCACTCAGGCCCCTCATCTCTCCCCAGATCACACATACACAGTCTCTACACAGCTTTACTATTACCCCAAACCATCCTATACCCCAAACATACATCCATGAGTTCCCCACACAGCCCTAACCCATGATAGAGGCAGCTCTACCAGGGGCATCATGGCACCCCGAGCGGGCAAATGCCGCTGAGGTAAGTGCCTCCTATGTTGCTGCAATTCTTGCTGCTGTTGCAAAGCATCCCTTGACCCCACCGAGGCTGACTGGGACACCCTAAACAGGAAGTGGCAGCATATGAGTCAGGGAAGAGGAAAACTCCATTCCAGGTATTCCCTGTCACCATCCATTGCACCAAAACATCGGATGACCAGCATGAACAAGAAACAGAGACATGTAACTATACCATGATAGAAATGCAAATTTTTCCAGAAAAAATTTCTCCAAGGGAAGGGGGAGAACTATGTTCCCCCTAATTATAAAGCCATGCTGTTACAATTCAAAGAAACGTCAGATACAGTACAACAGGCATTGGACTGCATCCATGTTGTAGCTAGATATGAAAAAGATAATTTTTCTGAAGCCCCAAATCTCGCTTGCCAGTAAAGGCACATGGGCCCCGCTGCCCCATCGGCCAGGAACCCAACAGAGGACCCTTAACAGATATAGGGACTTCTGGGACCCTTATTGGTCTCCACCAAGGGGTGGTGCTTTCACACAGCTCCATCCTTCATGAGATGACTAACAGACCTCCCTGTATTGGCAGCTCTGGAGATCGGGGTCCCTAATGACAACATAACCTTGGGACAGCCCAAGCACAAGTTAGAAATTTTTGCTCAGGCGTTACAGACTCTTCAGCAGACTGGAGTGATGGGCAGCTGTCACCTCTCCGAATCCTGTACCCTGACCTCTGCCAAGGCCTCTGCCTTAGGGACCTGGCAGACCCCTGGAGCGTGGCCCTCCTCTGGGACAATTGCCCATATACTTCTCTAATTATCCTTGGGACACACATAAACAACTTTTCTTATGGCTCTCATTGACAACTGGAGCTCAAATTACAGTGCTTCCTGGGAAACCCTTCAATTATAAGCAAGGGCCACACGTTAGATTACAACGCATAATAGTCAGGGGAGTAGAAAGCATTCAACTTCCATTGAATGTCACTACTGAAACAATCTTTATTAAAAATCTTTTAGTGGTGGTAGCCCCTTTGGCCCTACCCTTTCCCGTTACAGCTATGGATGCCTTGATGTACTGCAACGCCATTTGGAACAAACCCAAATTCCTGGTCTTCCTGGTGGAAGCTGAATATTGGGAGCCCATAAGACTGCCACCTAAGACAGTAAATATCCCCCAATAACATGTATGACAGGGGGCTGTGGGATTGCAGCCCAAAATTCAAAATTTATGACAAGAAGAAGTCATTAAACACACCATTTCTCCTTTTCAATTCCCCCATTTGGCTGCTATTAAAGCCTGCTATTAATGAGTGGTGCCTTATAAGCAACTACTGAGATATAAATGCTGATCCCCACTATTAAGACTCCCATTTCCAACATTGTCCAGTTAATTAAGGATATCCAAAGGGCTCCAGGGAATTACTTTGCTGTGACAATCTAGCTATTATGTTCTATTCAGTACCAGTTATTGACGAGTCCCAGCTGCAGTCTACTTTTACTGCAGAAGGCACCCAGTATGTTTTAGCCTGTCTGCCTACTGGCTATCTTAACAGCCCAGCGATTGCCCACAGTCTTTGCTGGCAAGACCTGGTGTCCCCTTGCACCGTCTGGCACTATACTGATGTTCTAATCCAGAGCCCCTCAGGAGATTGGTGCACGAGGCCCTAACATGGTTGGTGACCCACCTATAACATACAGGTGGGCTACTGCCCCACAGAAAATTCAAGGGCTGTCCACAACTATTAAATTTCTGGGCATTAACTGATCCTCTAAAAGCCAGGAAATTCCTTTTGCAGCTAAACCTCAGCTGTTAACTATTCAGCCCCCCAACACACTATAGCAAGCCCAACTCGTCTTACTTAGGTCTCTTCACACTTCGGAGGCAACAAATACCACACTTGTCCATCATTCTTAGACCCATTTATGCAGCCACGTATAAACCCTCCATTTTTACTGGCAAAGAGCTAAACAATAAGCTTTATAGCAGGCACAAAGGTCAATTAGTCAAGCCCTCCCACTGGTTCCCCCTGGTTGCTCCTTCTGGGCTGAGAATGGACTATGTGTCCCGGAGCCTTTGGACTAACACAGCTCCTCCTAGCTGCCTGTGGGCTTCTGGACCAGACGGCTGCTCTCTACACCACTACACCCTCTCAGAACCGATTTGGGAACTGGTTCATTGGTTTTGGTCTTGGTTTTGTGTGCACTGATGCCAGAATTTGCTTGCGTCTTTTGCGTTTTGGTGTACAAAATGGGAAATACTCCATCTACCCTGAAGGAGAGCCCTTTGGGGCCTATATTAGATAAATGGGTGAAACATAGCCCTGAGCCTATGACTAAGAAACACATGATATACTATTGTAATAGGGTGCGGACCCAAAATATAGGATCAGAAGGGCGGTAGCCCCTGAATGGCTCACTCAATTTTTATAGGATCTCGCAGTTAGAAGTGTTTTGCAAAACAGCAAGCTGCACCGGCAGTTGTTGCAACTGCCCACCGTCCCCCCATGCCGCCATCATATTCACCACCTCCTGCTTCCCCTACCCACGGGGATCAAATAGAAGTTTCTGTGTTAACCCCCAGAGCACAGGAGCCTGATTTAGTATCACCATCTAAGACTCCACAGGCCACCCAATTTGGACCGGGAGCCACTTCCACAGCAGGGCAATTTCCCTTGTGCTGACAACCTATAAGAGGCCAGGCGACGCCCTTGGACTTGAGGCGTCCGATTCTAGTTTCCCCACAGGAGCCCCAGGGAACTTTGACAGTGGGGAACGAGTTGATTGACTCTCCAATAGATACCACTCCCCAAACCCTCCCTGTTTACCTTAAGAGGCTTGTAAATATTAAACAAAGGGGAAACAAAGTCATCCTAGGAAAAACTTGCCTGTATCTTTGAGATGCAAACGTCCTTTCTGGTCTTCTCAGGAACCCTCATCTCTGCCATCTTTTTAAAATGCATCTTTTTAAAAGAGGGTAAAGTAATTTAGAACTTGACTTATCAAGGATAAATAAAAAAACTAAGTGTCTTTTCTGTAAAAATTCAGCCATCTAGACAAGTGAGTTTGATTTTTTCCATCTGTCAGAAACCTAATTTGAATCCAACCTCCTTTTGTAAACTGATGGGTTTCACATGGCTGTACCTGACTCCGTGCTGAAATTTGGAAATGACAACTATGACGTCTCTGTATGTTTGTGTCCTTGTATGTGTCTTTGTCTTTGGATAACATTACTGAGGTTGATTTGTGGATGAGCTCTATTCAATTGGCTTAAAGAAAAGTGAGCACTTACAAACCAAACTATTCTAAATACAAGAGAAATTGAGCTAAATGAGCTTCAGGTTCATGTGAACTGGGAAATATTCAGTATTAATTAAGACCTGGTATTAACTTTCGTTTGTTGATCTAATTAATATAGACACGCTGTTAAGAGTCATCAACATTAAGTATAATACTTTTATTGTGCCTAGGTTTAACATAAGCTAAATAAAATCTTGTTCTATCTATTGCAAATTTGTCAGCAAGGAAATAACCTGATGTGAAGAAACTTTTAAGGAAAGAAAATGCAAATGAAATAAGAGCTTTAGGTGAACTTTTTAAAATACTTATCTTTTAGGAAGGTCTATCTAAAATTAGTCTCTCCAGATATTTGACCACTTGAAAGTCAGAATTGTGCTAAAATAAGTGACAGAAGGTTTATGGAAAGTGGACCCTGAAAAAAAGAGCTCTGTACGTGGTCAGGATTGACTAAGTTTAAAATAAGTTTAACTGAGTAAATAAATTTTAAAAGTAAGCTGGTGCAAAACTTGAATTTCGCTTTTCTCTCTGTTAAGAAGACAAGGTTTCTTAAGATTTTGGACTGCTTTTGATACCAGATTTTAAGTTTTTCTACCTTTTAAGAGATGTGTTCTGTACTTGCCTTTGAAATCTTTTATTGTTACTTTGGCTAACTGAATAACTATTGTTTCACAGTGACATGTGATCCTATCTGACAGTTTTAAACCCTTTTCTTATTTTTCGGACAAAACTTCCCAAATCAAATTATAATGAAGTTCCTTTGACCTCTAGCTAACTTTGGGGTGCTTCAAAGGGCCCCTGAAACACCCCAAAGAGAGATATTAACTAATTAGGTTGACTTGGTATGTTGAATTACACGGGAAGTGTTGTCAAATAAGCAATAAATCTTCTTAGGTTATATTGTATGCCAAATGATACAGGTATTCTACAGATTATATGGAGTTCCTAAAATTTGGTATGTCCTGGTAAAATGTTACCAGTCAGAATTCTCTTTATTATCTTAAAGTGTTGCATGTCACCGCAGTAACCACGTTACTTTGTCAACTGCATCATAATCAGATTTAAACGTGCCTTCTTAAGTCTTTCGTCATTGTACACAGTTATGGTTTCACTCTGATGCCTTTGCAAAAATGCTTCCCCTTCAAGAAGATTTATAGTAGGGACCTTTGGATAAATACAAGTTTCTGGTTTTCAAACCATAAGGGTGAACTGGGTAAGAACTTGAAGAATTCTAATGGGAAACCTGATGGCTTCATAAAGCTGTTAACAAAAATGATTAGTTGCACTTGACTGGGTAAACTGGTGACTATGGTTATAATTTTTATGGTTTCTATCTGAAAAATGACTGTTTTAAATCTGTGTTTTCCAGGTGTAAGCAAAACCCTCCCCTTAAACTAACTATGACTTACAGTAATTTGGTAAATTATACCCTTGTAAGCAGAATTGAAACATTTATCTTTTTCTCTCTACCTGGTTGATCCTGCCAGTAGCGTATGCTTGTCTCAAAGATTAAGCCGTGCGTGTCTAAGTACGCACTGCTGGTACACTGAAACAGCGGATGGCTCACTAAATCAGTTATGGTACCTCTGGTCGCTCGCTATTGCAATTGGATTACAAGTAGTTATACTGATCATTGTTCTTTGTTTCCAGATTGTTTGCTCTTTGTGTCTCCCTGCTGCACTGTGTCTTTGTTAACGTTACTAGCTGCATTACTTATATCCTGTCTATTTTATAAGATTGGTGTCTCTTACAGTACCCAGTATGTAACCAGGCCTCCAACAATACTTCCATGGGTAGACATCTTGAGGAAATAGATCACATTTATAACATAAAATAATTGTAATAGTGTGATTCTAGGTATGGGAGGAAGCAACAAGGGAAAATGTCTCCTGGATCATTATTAGATAGAGGATCCAGAGGATCTTTAATTATCAATAGGGCCTAATCCAAAAACTAGCACCTGGAGTGGCATATCAAGAATTCTCCCCTGACCTGGGATGAGCCTCCCAGCACCGTGGGACAAAATTTGATCCTGAAATGTCTCCCAGATATTGGTCAAAATCCTGACCAAGAGAAGAGGATCTGAGAAATGGAATATTTCCTGACACATCAGTCATTAGAGATTGCAGCCCTCCAACGTGAGCCGCTGAGCCATGACGAAACTCAGGATATGAGAATATAGGATACAGGCCCTGGGTAGCTGAGGTACATATCAAATGAATGATTTCAGTGAGCCCAGACTCTTGCATCTTCCCATACATAGAAAACTGCTAAATTCCTTAACTTGAGATGCTGCCTCCCAGGCTTGAAGCTCTCAAAATTCCCGTCAAATAGATCATAACTCTCAACTTGTAGGCTGAGAATATTTTTTTAAGGCTACAGGTGTAAAGGAGACACTTTCCAGAGAGGAACAAAAAAAAAAAAAACAACGTTTGGAACACTGGCACCGATGGTGGACACTCCCGGAAAGTTCCATCTGACGAAGCAATTAGAAGGGCCGTCACCCCTTTTTCCACACGACTGTGGAATGGACATTGACAGTAGGGAATTGTAACAGGGAGGAGCCAAATCTGACTACACGTTGGATCTGTTTCTTTTACTTTAACCTTTGTCTTCCGCTGCTTTTGTTCACTAAAAGGATACTGTCTGTAAGTAATGGCCTGCCTCGGGGAACCCTGTTCCTCTGCCTGAATGTTAAACCAAAGTGCCTTTGTTCAGGGAAACATAAGGACTCTGTCCACCTGTGGATGGCTGCAATTAAGAAGAAATTAACACAGCCCCTCCCTGAGGTTGGCCATTCCAGGGGATATTCGCAAAACTTATGGCCCTTTTACTTTACCGCCTCATCTCCTCCCCATCTCTGTGCTATAAAAGAAACTGGCATCCAAACCCCGATAAGATGGTTACTTTGAGACTTTAGTCCGCCATCTTCTCGGTCTGCTGGCTTTCCGAATAAAGTCATATTCCTTGCCTCAACACCTCATCTCCGATTTATTGGCCTGTCGTGCGGCAAGCACAGCAAGCTTGGACTTGGTAACATCTTTACTCAGGACACGGTGTCACAAAATGGGACACTGTTTTCTGTTTGTTTGTTTTGTTTTTGTTTTTTGTGTTTGTTTTGGGCTGTGCCACGTGGCTTGTGGGATCTTAGTTCCTCGACCAGAGATCGAACCCGCGCTCCCTGCAGTGGAAGCTCGGAGTCCTAACCAATGGACTACCAGGGAATTCCCATGGAACACTGTTACCTTGCAGTCATGGTCCTCACCTTTGTGAGACAGAGGTAGTAGTGTAGCAGGATTGAGAACGTTGTAAAGTTTAAGATAAAGATTAGGTGGTGAAAGCAGGATTTCACAGGAAGTGAATCTAGTGACACTTGCAGTGAAATGTTGTCAATTCAGAGTTAAGAAGACTGTGGACAATGTGTGGAGTTTGCAAATAAACTTCATTTTCTAGAGTCAAATCTGCCAAGGCTTCCACTAAATTTGCAGTTGTGGCTATAACCTTAAGACAACTGAGATAGGCATAAGCAACTGAATCAAGTTGCATGCTATAATAGGCAATAGGCCTATGTTTACTACCATGCTCACATAGTTCCGCGGGGCCTGATTATGCCATTCATGCACAAATAAAGTAAAAGGTTTCGAATAACCTAAAGTTAATCTATTAGGTAGAGATCTCTTTGCTAACTTAAAAGGGCTAATATATTTTGCCTCCAGTGGAGATCTCACCTTAAAGTTTCCGGATCAACCTGAACCTGATCATTTGGGTAACCCTAAGGCAGGCAGCTCTTGCAGTGCTTGTTTTAGCCTTATAAAAGCCTGCTTATGTTTCTCTTCCCAAGCAAAGGATTCAGGAACTAAATCTTTAATAAGTTCATAGAGGGGAAGAGGTAACAGAGAAAAATTTGGAACCCAGAACTTGCAATAACCAGCTAAACCTAGAAATCCACAATGCTAGCACTTAGTTGTGAGTCTAGGAAGTTCCTGTATCAGCCTAATTCTCTCTGGAGATAGCTGAATTCCTTCAGTGCTTAGATTATGTCCTAGGCAATGAACACTGTCTAGAGATAACTGTAATTTTTCCTTTGTGTTCTTTCTCAGCTAACTGTTGCAGCAAATAAATGGAATCTTCTATGCATGCCTTATGGAATCTTTACAGTAGCTGAGTACAGCAGGAGGTTATCTCCATATGGTAAAAAGGTTGATTTCTCAGGGAACTAGAGGGTACTTAAATCTTGGTGAAGTACTTGGGAGAAAAAAGAAGGGGTCCCAGTGAACACTTGAGGCATAAAAGTGCAGGTATATTGTTGATTGTTCCAAGTAAAGGCATATAGATATTGGCTGTTGGGTCTCCGGGATGCTGAAGAAAGGTGAACAAAGGTCTCCAACAGTAAACCATTCCAAGTCAGTTGAAACTTGTGACAGAAGGGTGGCTAGGTTTGGAACAACAGGAAAACAGGGAATAACTATTTTTATTAACAGCTCCCAAGTCCTGGACAAATCGCCATCCTGCCAGGTTTCCAACCAGGCAAGATTGGCATGCTGCAGGGACGAGTACAGGAATGACTACCTCCCGGGAAATTAAGTCTTCTACAATAGGTGTGAGACCTTGTATGACCGCAGGCTTTAATAGTTGTTGAGGAAACCTAGGGAGAGGTTTAGCTACATCTATCTGAATCTTCATAGGTTTGCATTTTTTTATTCTTCTGATGTTAACACTGTCAGAAGTAGCCCCCAAATTTGCAGGCATCTCCATCAAATTAGAGAACTTGTGCTGAACTTCCTCTTTTATGTCCAGGACAGATTGGAAGGAACATAAATAATCAGGTTCAGGTTGATCAGGAAATTTTAAGGTGAGATCTCCACTGGAGGCAAAATGTACTGGCCCTTTTAAGTTAGAAAAGAGATCTCTACCGAATAGATTAACTGGGGCTATATTGCATAGCAAAAAGGAATCTTGGTTGAGATAAAAATTCTCTCTGAACTTTATTAGGTACTCCCACTATGGAAACATCCTCTTGACTCAGAGGGACCTGTTGTTCTTTGAGGGTGGGATTTAGAGTAGAAAGCACAGCTCTGGTTAGGGCTAGGGGTAGGGTGTTAAAGGGTTAGGTAATTATGTTTACAGTTAGGGTTAGGGTTTAATGTAGATTTCAAAGTAAAATATGAGAGTGGGGTTTAAAGTAGAAAGCATAGCTCCAGTATCAACTAAAATTTGGCAGTTTTTCATTAATTTTCATTATATTTTCCTCTGGGCTGTTTAAGGTAATTGCTGGTAATAGTTCACCAGAGAACCTCTGGAGTTCTGCCAACTAGGGGAGAGGGTCATGGGGGGGCCCTCCCTTTGAGACAGATATGAGAGCATTTGTGAAGAGTTTGCATAGGACCTTTGAGGACACCTTTTTTTCCAGTGTCCTCACTGATTACAAATGAAACATCAACTTTGGGTCATCGAATTGATCATGGACCCCTAAGAGGTTGTAATGGGGGAGGCCCAGGTGTTCTTTTGTGTCTCTTGCCTTAGAGCTGTTGTAACTGTAAGGCTATGAGCTTGGTGGATTTCTGTTTGTGATCTTGCTCCAAGGTCCTTTCAAAATGCTCAGCTATAGTCAGGAGTTCAGTCAGGCCTACAGCCTCCCAGCCTATTTTCTGCCCTTTTATCAATCCATTAATCTCAGAAGATAATCCATTTACAAAGAGGGCAGTTAAAGTAGGCTGAGTGGCCTTTTTATTGCTTGGAACCCCAAATGCTGTAAAAAGAGAGCCTACAAACTGGCTCTAAAGTCTTCCACAGATTCACCCCTCTTTTGTTTGTATGAGTGAATAATAGGCCAATCATTATTAGGCCAATTAATAATAGACCAAGTGTGAGCAGGGAAGATTTTAGGAATAGCTTATAAAAGGTTAGTTGTTATTCTGCAAGCCTTTTTAGGTTGAGGATCTTGAATATCATCCTAGGGATTATGTCATTTTGCTTCCCGCGTCCATTCTGGGGCTTCCCCCAGTCCTACCAACATGTGTACAAGCGGATAAAGATCTAGCAGTTTGGGGACATAGGCCGTGACAGTGACTCTAAATTCTTCAAAAAACGTTGGGGGTTCCTCCCTAGGTTTAGAGAATTCTTTGACTATAGCTCTCAGTTCAGTCTTTGACCAAGGGGTAAAGGACACCTGAGGGGGCTCACCTGCAACCTCAGGTAGTTTTACTTTAAATGGCAATTGTTAAATATTCTCTTTGGAATAGAAAAGTATTTCAGACAGAAAATGAGTAAAACAAGAGTACTCAGGTGAAAAAGGAAAGGGGGGGACAGTAGGAGTTAAATCTGCATTCACATCCGTCCTATGGTCTTTTGTTTCAGGTACCTTTTGTCTCTTTAATTTTTCATTAGCTTTTTGTTCTAAGTCTCTAAACGAAGCTATTTTGGAATCTTGAAACCTTCTGTAAACTTTTACATACCAATTAAAGCAGGCATCTCATTCTCCCTGTCCAATTTGGGAACCCTTGCTCTCTAGTGTTTTCCTTAAATGAACGATCTTGTCTAACTGGAACATTCCCCACAATGAACATTGTAATTCTAGATCAATATTAGTATAATTTTGCCATCTTTCTAAATATCTACAGCCTCCAGGACCATAGTTCTCAAATATAAAATAAGCAGGTGTGCCAGAAGCTGGCATTCTCAACTCTTTGGTGATAAAGGATCTCATTTCCTTAGCTAGCCTTTGTCAACCCAAAAGAACACACAAAAGAACTGCGCCTTAATAGATCAGCAGTAACAAAGAGATGTTACTATGTCCTGGCCAAAAGAAGGCCTGGTATGCACCACCACCAATTCCCAGGGATCCTTGGACTGAGGAAAAAGATCCAACCAGCAAATCCCAAGGAATGGGGACTGCAAACTGATGCCAAACAAAATGGAGAACTATAGCCGCCACCAACAGTTCCAAGCATGGAAACTGAGGGCTGATTCCAAACAGATGGGGAAGTGCAGACTACACTGTCAGCAGTGCCCAATGTGGAATCCAGGGAACAAAATTAGGGGCTAGGGTTTACCACTCAAAAATATACTGGCAATAACCAAGAGATGTTACTGTGTCCTGGGAATTTCCATCTGAAAGGCTAGGGGTGTGGCCTCAGGGAGAATCCTCTACCAGCCAAACTGACCTGCCCTGTAAAGGAAAGCCAATTAGATTGCGAGCACAAACTCAATCAAAGAGAATGGAGCTCAAACCAAGAGGAGCTTACCAACAACCTTCAGGAATGGCAAGAAAGACAGTGAACTCAAAGGAGTTGTGGGCACCACACCTGTTTCTCCTTGTCCCAAATGTTATCAGAAATTTGCTTCAGATCCCATCACTGCCACCAATATATTTATCTTTTTCTTTTTAAAAAGATAAGCATTTAATCATAAAATCATCCTGTTAGCAGGAGGAATCATAAGAGTGGATTTTAGAAAAGTGCACATACATATTTTTATACAGAACATTTCTGGAGGGATACATATTAAACTGTTAGTGGCCACCTCTGAATGCCACCAATGTATTAAAAAACAAGATTTAACTGAGTAAATTTGAAGATTTACTTCGAATTTTGAATAAATTGGCTTTATTAAACGATTCATGAATCAGGCAGCATCTCATCTGACAGAAAGGGAGATACTCCAACGGGTTACACAACATGGAAGGCTTTCTGTTTTTTGGCCACGCCACATGGCATGTGGAAATCTTAGTTCCCCGACCAGGGATCGAACGCATGCCCCGTGCATTGGAAGAGCAGAGTCTTAGCCCCTGGACCACCAGGAAGTCCCAGAAGGCTTTTAAAGTAAAGAGGGTGGGACAAGGAAAGAAAGTCATCATCAAGGGAAAAAGTGAAAGTTCACTGGAGGAAAGTGAAACTTCAGGTGACAATGGCTTCTCATTGGCTAAACTGCAGAATTTTCTATTAGCTATTTCTATTCTCTATTTCTTGTTGCTGGCCAGGAAGGAAGTCTTCCCTCCTCCAGCTGGGGTAGTAAAGTGGTTGCGCTTCCTGTTTGGGGTCAGTAAATGACCTCTTCCTGTTGGGGTAATTGATGATGAGTGACACGGCATGAGAGCTCCCTCTACGGGCCTTCCAGACTCCAATTCTAGTTGAGGTTTCCTTTTGTTAACATTCACAGCATGTTTTATTGGCAGGAGGATTCACAATGAGGGAGAAAAGGCCACAAGACTCACCATAAAGAAGGCTCAGAAATTCCTGGGTGGGTCCAAGGGAGGCAGAAGGTGGCTGTGGGGTCAGCTGGTGGCCACAATGATCACATGGTTCCATCTGATGGGTTTGCAGCTCGATGTGGAATAGTGAATAAAAGGGTCAGTTCATCCTAGCAGAGAAACATGAAACTGAGATAAGCTTCCCACTGCTAGAAGCATCTTGAGCCTTCAGAAAAGAACAGAGAACATGTCTAAAGGGTTTGGGAACATCAGAGCCATATCTCCTCAGAGTGGGACTCCCTAGGCTCTCCAGGTCTCAGTCCCCAACTCTCCCTCAGGGACAAAGCCTCCCCACCTCTGTCCTTGTCAGCTCATTGATCCCTAGAGGTCCTGCCTATCCCTGAGGACTTAGGTTTCCACGGAGACAGGTTGGTTGAGACCTAGTGATACAGTTGACCAGCCTGATATGCAACAGTTCCCACCACCCTGGGGCAGTTGGGCTCAGGGACACATGGCTCTGGACCCCATGTGGAGGGTGTCCTTGCACGTCAGCTGTGCCCCAGAAGAGCCAGTAACGCCTGGAGCTGTCCAACTGATTCTCAGGGTATTTTCCTGGGAGAGCCCTTGGTCATCTGACCTCCTATCCAGGAAGCCCCGTGACTTTCTGACTGCTGCCTGTCACGCCGACAACACACCTGTGAAGGTTCTGCTCTGCATGGCCATCTGTCCACCAGGCCCCCCCTTCTAGGGACCCAGATGCTAGGACCACACAAATGCTGAAGGAGTGTCCACCTGCCTAAGGTACAGACACCCCTGTATCCATCTGCATGATTTCTACTGGGAATCAACAACATTTATGGGGATTCTTTGGCCCTAAAGAACAGACCAACCTGATAGGAGCAATGCAATGATTCACAATTACCAGGGTCAATGCACACATACAGGGGCCCATAGCCCCAGATGCCCCACTCACAATTCACATGGGTGTCCCATACGTACCCACCGATGCCCAAATATTCTTGCTTCATACATACATACATCCAAACACGCACATCAGTGGTGTGCTGGTAAGTGCTAAAAAGCTCTCCGAGAAAGGTGGGAAAGACTTCACTTATGCTATCTACATGGTATAAATATTCCCAGCATGACCAATTTCAAGCTACCCACCTGACATCACTGAACACAGAGCTGGGAAGAGATATGCACCATTGACTATCCCAGGATAGTATGAACCAGTTCCAGCACATCCCATACCTTTTCCTATGAATTTGTGCACACAATCCACTTACACCCCAAGTAGAACCCTCAACTCCCATCACAGATATATAACCAAAAGGATACCACATACACATATGTGTTTGTACATACACACACACACATATATATATATATATATATATATCCTGAACACACACATACCTCACCCTGAATAAATACACAGACCACCTCTTACTATCTAAATTTTTACAGATGAAACCTTACTCACCCTGAATATTCACATTCCACTCTCACAAATATATATACACACACAACATGGGCCTGAAAACAAACATGTGCAACCAATATGCCATCCAGATGTACACACTGAGTACCTAAACACACAGGCTCACCAAGTACACAACTGTCTCATGTGCAACCCAAAAAAGACCCATATGCAGTCCCACAGCCCTAAAATACATATACTCCAGGATTCCTGCACACACACATAACCTACACCGTCTACTGGTTTCCAAACACACAAACTAAACTCTCACATCCCCCAGAATACATACCCCAGAAGCCCCAGGAACTCAAAAACACACACAGCCACAAATAACCTATACTTATCAAATACAGCTGACCCTTGAACAACTTGGGGGTTAGGGCGCCAACCCTCCATGCAGTGGTTCTGCATCCATGGATCGTGTAGTAGTCCTGTAGTATTTACTGGAAAAAAAATCCACTATAAGTGGACCCGTGTGGTTCAAACGTGTGTTGTTCAAGGGTCAACTGTACATATAAGTCCACCTCACTAATACTGAGAACACACACACAAGCAACACCACTAAATTCTTCAGGCATTACATTTTGAAATAGACACATAGAGGACTCTAAGCCTCCTGATACACTCACAAATCACAAATACACACACCCACAAACTCCTCATGAGTATACACCCCAAATGCTCAGACACACTCAAAACAGAAAAACACCGACAACCTCTGCAGTCTTACTAATATACATACACAATTCTCACACACCTACGGACACACACATGCAAATATTCCCAAGCCCTGAACATACAGATCCCCTCCCAAACACTATACATTATGCTACCTCTCCAGAATACAAGCTCCCCACCACTACCCCAACATATAAACTGTATATGTGTGTGTGGGTGTTTATATATATATATATTTCTACCCTCACCCTGAATATATAGACAGACCACCTCTTACTCCTACCAAGCACATGTATAAACACCCTAGCATTCTCCAAAGAAATACACTTTGAATACTGCTAACAACTCCATACCTTATGAACAAACTTTGATAATGCATGAACCTGATGATGGACACACACACAGATTAGAATACACAAGTAAGATACATGGAAGTATCTCCAGCAAACCATTTATGAAACAACTTCCATATATCAAAGTATCCCTAGCTATTAGGAGCCAGCTCACACATATGCAAGTACTAACAAATACCCGTATCACATATTTCTAATACATAGAAATGCAATTGTCCAACTTCCCTGTAGAAACATAGAACCCCACCTCTTTATCAGATACACACATACTCACTTCCCAAAATACATAAGCTTAAGAGGCTCCTACTGAAAATTACAAATGCACAGCCTCAGCAAATATTCCTCCAAGTGGCCATGCCCCTTGAATACACACACAAACTCATTTAACACATAACTCTCCACAAGTCCCAAATAGAACCACAATTACCCAGAACACTACAAATATGCAATAATATCACCCTATATGCCCTTTGTTCCAAATACACATACAGTACCACACTACTGGCATATACATAACCCCACATTCCCGACCTCTCACACAGAATTAACTCTGCCATCTTGCAGAATACAGAATCATACAAACACAACATACCTACATATACAACATCCACCAGTCCCATAAAATAGTCACAGTCACACATCCAAATATAGACAGCTCCTGAAAATGCACACACACAAACACCCCATAACCATACAACATGCCCTGAATACACAAATGATCATCCTACATTCCCCAAATACACAAAATAAACAGACTGGACACCCAAAGTAATATACACCACTACTTTTCCTGACATTGCCCTTATGCATATGCAGATAATCCTTCCAAATCCACCATTAGACACACATAAATCCCCAAATTCATGGGTGAAAAAAACACATGGAAACATATTCCCCAAACACCAAATTACAAACACCTAACCACCAACTCCTTGAGTATGCCTGCGTCACATCTCAACACCCTCCAAGTACAACACTCACTCTTACACACTCTCACAAAAACACAGGCATGACCTCCCTTCAAACACAAACATCCACAGACAAAACCAACCCACACATTTGACTACATATCAGATTCCCACCAACCAATTAAATATGTACAGACCCCATCTATGCTTGCAAATCAATCATGATTTGACATCAGACTACAAATACATGTTTATTACCACATTCAGCGAAGTTGCTCCCATCATTGACAAAAGAATGCAGTTTGAACATAAGTGTTGATTGATGTTTTTATGATAAGAAGGAAGACACTAGTGAAACCATGAGTGTGTTCCTTCCATCTTCACTCATTTTCCAATCACCTGAGCTACACCTTTGGAACCAGATGAGGGTTTTCAACTCGCAAGAACGTCCCTCTAGCTTTTGTACTCTTCAGAACGCGCAGCCTAGAACGGCACCTGTTGAATAGCTCACACACACTATTTACCCCCCACTGTAGGCCCCGCAATCACTGAACCCTTCATGCAGCCGGCTCCCCAGTGGTGCCAATAACCCTGGGGTAAACCCCTCAAGAGAATCGAGCTCTATGGGGGCGTGAATCCACATTGTGGGGAGTCTCCTTACACGGACAAGGGCACAAATAACCCACAGGGTGAACAACAGCGCAGAGCCGTGACACCTGAGGGGTGAAAAGTCCCCGTACCCCTTACCTCAGGGTTCCTATAATTGACTCCAGAGGCGGCCATGACAGGCCCCGCCCCCGCCGGACGGCCGTTGGGGGCCCCACCCTCCGCGCTCGCGCATGCGCTCCTGTCTTCCGGAGCCGACTGCCCCAACAGACGCCGGGAGCCGTTGGAGGACGGCGGTCCGCGTGCCCGAGAGCCCCGCCCCAGTGGGCGTGCGCAGGCGTGCAGGCGAGGGGCGCGCGGGGATCTGTTCCAGGAGGTCTCTGCAGGAGAAGAGAGAAATGCAGGGTCGGGCACGCTGCGGAGCATCTCTGGCGACGCTCCTCGCCGGGAACCTTCGTGACGGTCTCTTCTTAAAACCAGCTCTTGTGAGATGTGCACTCGTGATTTTTATATTGCACACGTGAAACCCATGCACTTAGCTACAAAGAGTTCTGGAGAGCTCCGCTCTAAGCACAGTAGCCTCAAATTGGGGCAAGTGCTTTCATGCCCTTTGGACTGCAGTTCCTTGGTTCTTGTTTATGCCTTTCAAAAAACAGTAGGTCCTTTTTCCTAGCAAGCCTGAAGTTTCCGTTAAAGAACAATTCTAGCAAAGAATTCAGACCTGGGAAACACTCTTAAGATACTCTCTCCTGACTCCGTTCCTAGAGTTTTTCCAAACGCATTTACTCTACTAGAATATTTTTTCTCAGTGTATTTAATACATGGAGGTTTTTCAATAAATGTTGATTCACAGGTGTTTCCTTTGTACGGTTTTTTTTTTTTTTTTTTAATAACTTTGAGAGAGAGTGGACAATCTGGGCCAATTTCAACACAGCAGGTAGTATGGGAACAATTTTACTTTCCCTCCCTCCTTTTTTGTAATATCTTGCAGACTTTCAGTTGGCATTAAAAAAAACAACAACAACAGAAATAGTAGCGGGATCAACTTACTGACCTGACTTTGTAATACTTCCCAAAGAAACTTCAATCATCAGATCCTCTTTCTGGTCAATTGCAAGATTAGAGCATTTCTCACGCAACAGGATGCCTCTGAAGACCCCTCACATCTAACAGCACTAAGCGCCTCCAAGTGCACAGACTTGAAAACTCCACAAGACACAAACATGGTATCTCTTCGTTTCTTTAATGTTTCGTGATTGAGTGGAAGATGAACTGTCTTCTGAGGCTTGTGATGCATGTCCAGAGTTGTTTCTTCTCAGTAGTCAATGCCTGCCCCCAGCCTCTGTGCAGGAATAGTCAGAGATCATGATCCAAAGGACTTTTAGATACTCCCTTCTGTGACTGGTCTTCCCAAATTACATTTGGGCTAATTTGATGATGTCTGTCTCTGGGGTGTAGGATTTTGAAGTGGTACAAAAGTGATTGCAGAATTGGGACTGGCTAATTTTTGCACAGTGCAATTTTTGTATCAGTGGCCTTGAGAAGAGTCCTTCAAATACTGTATCAGAATTATGAGTGAGAATCTTGTAAATAATTGGTTGAATGACTGAACAAAGGGAGGAAGCAACAAGGAAGCCTGCCTTTCTCGAGTGCCTGGGTACAATATTTTGCCTCACCATCCCTCTAGTATGAAGTTATTGGTTGAAAATCATATGAGTTTTCCTTCATTGTAAAAGCTCCCGTACTGAGCGATATTCCCAAACTGTTTATTTTTTTCAGTCCCCGACAGGAGTTTCTTTAGATATAAAGTTCATTTAGAAACTTTATGTCTAAAGTTTCTTTAGACATAAAGTTTCACCATGATGTTGCTTGAAATATTCTCACCTTATCTTCTCATCTTCTTCTGAGTCAGTTTTTCCTGACAAGGGGCAAGGAACTTCTTAAGCACCAACAGGAGTCTTTTTCACACTGTGGAACAGTCCTTCTAAACCTCTGTTTCCTTCCCCAACACCCCACAATCAGTTGGAGTTCTACTGCAGCTACAGCAGTGAGAGAATCTCGTCTCCCAAGAGATTTGGTTGCCATCCTCTGAGGTTTTCAGCCTTCATCTCCCTTGACAAGTTTCCAAACAGTCCTCTCTTCTCACAACACAGAACACGAATACTCTTTCATATCATTTTGATAGTGGTAAACTGACTGACATGGATTCTCAATATGAAAATAATAATCAAACAAGTTTTGTAAAAGGAATGCTACCATGATTCCCATGCAGATGGGGCCATATGCAATGATGAGCCTAGATTCTAAAGAGCAAGTGTATGTAATGCAGACAGGAAATTAACAAACTTGTAAGCAGGGCTTGCAGGCTAGGATTTAGATGGAAGTGGGCTTGTATGAATGGGGATTGGACACTGGTGGATAAACTCTTGGCATTGTGTCAAGGTGCACATCCATCTCATGGGTAGTGGACTTTTAACACCTAGAAAAACCAGGGCTCTAGGATGTTTAGTCCCTTTAACATAAGGAAAGAGAAGAAGATTTTCTGCCTTCTTGTTCCTTACTTCTGTCCTTACCCCTACTAAGCCAAGATGTTCAGTGCTATATGATGGCTCTTCCAAATCCATTTCATCCAAAGAGGCTGAAGATTTTGTGTATGTTTACAGTTGTGTTTTCTGTTGGAGCCAAGATGCACACTTGAGTCTCGTCACTCCAAGTTCTCTTTCTCATAAGGATGAGTAACTGATAATAGCTTAGTGTGTTCTAATTTTTTGGTAGTGTTGCCAGATAAAATACAGATTTCGAGTTAAATGTAAATTTCAGATAGACAGGGAAAGAATTTGCAGTAAAACTATGTCCAAAATGTTGCATGGGACAAAGTTGTACTAAAAATGAATTCATTGTTTATGTGAAATTCAAAAGTCAAATTCAGTTAAGCATTTGTTACTTTTCTTTACTAGATGGAGCCACCCTATTCTTTCAGGTGCTTTGAAATTTAAGAGACTGTAGAAATTCTTGTTCTAGGAATCTAGTGCAGAAACAGAGGAGCCACGATACCCGTACAAAGACAATCATTGGAAATATCCTCAGATATATTGGAACATATATGAATTTTCAACTAGAAAAAAAATGAAGGCATTTTAAAAAATGAAAACAGATTGCCTTCGTTTTTAGTTGCATGACGTATCTCTGGGAAGATTTTAATGAAAGAGATAACACTGGTTTCCTCCGGGAAAGAGGATTGGGTTGACAGGGGAAAGAGGTGGGAGGAGGACTCGCCACTGCATGTTCCATTTTGCACAATTTAATTTTGAACCATGAGAAGGTGTTGCTCGCTTAAAATATTATACTAAAATCATTTAAAAGGTAAAAAACTAAATCTTTAACAACCATGGAATACTATGAGAAAGACATTTAGTGAATTCTGGTCTTGGACATGGGGGCTGCATGACGGTTTTTTGATGGACGGGGGCTTTCCAGCACAAAGGATCATTAGTAAGGCTGGTCCTGCTGGATGTTGGTTGGAGCACAAGGACCACTCCCTTAGGAGTGATGTACATACAGCAGTCAAAGACACTGGATCTGCTGAGACAATCCTGATTTCAAATACTCAGTTCCATGTGGCCATAAATACCCAAGTGTTTACCAGACTAACAGTTCTGAATTTTGTTCAGAAAGTCTAGTCTCTGTTGAAGTAAGTCAAGAGCCAGGTAGGAAGCAGAGTGTGTTGAGGGACACAAAACTAGGTTGATGGATAAAGAAGTGAAAGGAAGGGACCGTCAAGTCCAACCTCGGTGCCGTGAATCAAAAAAAGTCTATAAACTGCGTAAAGAGGCACACGCCAATTGTGTTGCCACTGTGTGAGGTGGAAGGAACTTCCGGTTCTTGCCTACCTGCCAGAGCCCTCGTGGAATGTCTCCCCACCCCCACCCTACCCAGACCCACGTGCCCTCTGCCCCTCCCCCACTGCAGAATGTTTAAATTCAAACCTGTCCCTCCTTCACTTGGATCCTGAGCGTCTGCTGAAGCAGGTCACTCTCTGGGTCCTGGTCTTGACTTTTCTCATTGAGGCTACCAGGCAGCAGTAGTCCGTGCCCAAGCCTGCAGGATGGCTTCAGAAGGAGGTAAGCCTATAGGCTGGGGGTGTGTTCTCAGAGACCCTGCCATCCCTCACATCCTTCGGGTTCACACGTGACACTTCACTGTGGGCACATAGTTGGACTGAAGTAGAGGGAGAAGAGAGCACTGGACGCACAAGGACATTTCACCTGGGGAGACTGGGGAGCCTGAAGAAACCTGAGACTGCACTGGGGAGGAGGGGTCATTGGAGGTGGATCAAGAGGAATTGCCCTAGCTATGGAGAAAGGATGGCAGCAGGCAGGTTGATTCTTTCTAGAAGGGAGACAAGCCACTTTGAAACGTGTGTGTAAGGATGTGTGTGATGTCCTGGTGGTGACACAGGGAGGGTCATGAGGAAAGCCTAGACCTGTATTGTGTTCCTGAGGCACCTGAAGCTTGCCTCACCATATCTTTCTAAGGGATTTGAACAGGAGCATACTGTATCTAAGGGGATCGTGGGGAGAGATGGTCTTGGTGAGAAAACTATTCAGTGGGGCTGTGTGTGGCCACACCTGCAGTGAAGTGTCCTCTCCGAAAGCTAGGCAGGAGGTTACTCTAACTGCTGCAGCCCACACCTCGTCCACTCTTCCCAGCCCAGAGCTCACTTCTCAGTTCAGGCAACTGTTGCTTTGGATTCAACAGGGGATGGGCAACCGTGTAACTTCAGCCAAGAGAAGGCTCAGATTCCTGAGTTGCTCTGAATTGTTCTTCCTTTTGTGGAATCGCAGTACTTCAGACCTACTTCATCTCGTCCAGTATCTCATGGTGGACCCTCAGGCTGCCTTGAGAGGAAGAGTTTGTTCATATTTCACGTCACTCCTTCATGGACAGGGAACAGATGTGGAGTGGGGTTGTTTCGGGTGGATTGTCTGTGAAGGCTGCTTCCTCTTTTAAAGGGGGAAGGAGTGTAGCCCAAGGGCAGGAAGACGATCTTCTGTGTTATTATTAAACGTCCTATGACACCTGTTCTGATTAATTAGGTGCACCGTGGTGCGTACTTTGTTCTCCTGAACAGGGATGTGTTCCAGACAACTTGATCGCCATGGCACCTGGCTTATGCCTGCGTCTCAGATTGTCTTTCCATTATTGGGAGCTGGCAGGGGAAGGACCACAGGCGGTCTGTACTCCCACGACCAATGTAACATGACAATTCCCTGGCCCTTGTTTAATCCTCTGCAGCCATCACTGGCTGTGAAATGACAGAATCTAAGGGACACGCACCTACTTCTCAGACCCCCCCAACCCGCGCCGCCTCCTAGGAACAGAACTCCTGAGTGATGACAGTGACTCTGGGCACTGGGGAGGGGGTGGCAGGACCTGGCCCATGTTACGTGTCTGCTGTGGGTTGTTCTGAGATGCAGGTGCATTCTGGGCCAGTGTTATGGGTTTGTATCAAGATTCCATTAGAGAGATATTTTCCAGCATTTTGTTTTGTTTTGTGAGGCTAGGAAAGAAAGAGGGGATTTATACTGAGCATCAGGAAAAGGAGGACTGAGGAGGAGGTGGGGCCCTAATATTTTACACAATACCTGTCCACAAAGGGCCTTTGGGTGCCTAGAACTTACCTTGGAGAAGGTCCCTACCTTTCAGTACGCCGGCTGAGGGGCATTTCTCACAGAGCGGATGTCCACCCAGTTCCAGGTCTTGGGAGACAGCCTGTGAGGCTTAGGTGCCAGGGGGTGCCTCAGGGAGGCTCTCCAAGTCAGTGCTTGCTGAGGCGATTTCTTCTCGGCAGACAGGGGTCAGGGACCTTGGTGGATGGGCGCGGGGTCACCAGTGGAATAATTCTCAACTGGAGGTCAGGGCATGAAAATCACTTGAAGACATTTGCACGCTGCACAGTTTCCCTTGTCCAAGTGTCCCTCACCTGTGGAGATTTACACTCTGATGCCACAGAAAGCCTCAGTCCCACGTGCCCATTCTCCTCCTCCATTCACTCCTTTCCTTTGCCTCAACAGCATCTCCAGTGCTGGGAACGGATGTGACCATGAACCCCGGTGCCTCCTTGTCTGCTTTCACGGCAGTGCCCTTCCCTCCACCCATTCCTGGCGCCCAGCACCGGCCACCCTGGCAGCAGCACTTGCCATGTCCCATCACCCCAGCATTCCCTCCTGGAAGCAGCCTGCTGCTGCCAGCTTTCCCCAGGACGCCTTTGGTGGCTAATGGTGGCCGTGGCCCCAGTGCCCCTGGGGCTTGCAACCTCACTGTCCAAGTCAGGTCACAAGGGAGGCCAGTGGAGGCCCCCCAGACTCAGACCTTTGTCGTTACTCAGGGCCCCCTCGACTGGAGCGCTCCAGGGGCCCTCAGCAGGAGTGCTGCATGTCCTGCACCCGTATTCTTAGCAACCCCTGTGATGGAGACCGTTGTGACTGCTCCAGCTGTTGGAGTTAGTCAGGCTGGCAAGGGAGGCTGGACCGCAGGCTTTCCTCCTCAAGCTCCACCACCAGCTGCCCAGCTGGCCCCTATCATTCGCCCAGTGAACTCTGGGCCATGGCCACATGGCACTTCCAGGGAGGGCCGCCTGGCCACCAACCAGTCCAACGCCTCGCAGGATGGCTCCTCTAACCCCCAGAGCGTGTACAGTAACTTCCGACGTTGGCAGCACATCAAGCCCCTGGCCCGGAGACACTTTCGCCTGAGTCCTGATGCAGAAGCTTTCTCCTGCTTTCTCATGTGAGTGAACGCTCAGGGGGTCCTGAGCTTATCGGAGCTTTTAGATAAAGAGGAACTGGGGATGGACTCGCACGTTAGGTTTCTAGGGATACTGGAAGGAAGGTGTGAGGGCGATGTCCATGCTATGAGAAGGCACATTGTCGGTCACATGGGTGGGCCTGTCAGCCCATGACATCATGACTGAAATGTGCCCTATCTCAACTGGCCCCACCACCCTGTGAGTCTCGCCAGCTTGCTCTTCCATGATTCTCATGGTAATATGGACTGAAGACTTGCAGTCAGAGAGGGTCGTGGTGTAAGGTGAGGAGCCAAGGAGTGGATGCCGCACTCTCCTGTGGTGCCGTCTCCTTTCATACAGGACTTGAGTGTACATGGCCAGGGGAGGTCACTTCAGAGGAGGGGGAGGAGGGCGGGGCCCAGGAGAGCGCTTTATGCATGCCTCCACTTCGTTGTGGAGAATTCCACTAGGAACAGGGTGATGGTAGAGCTCTCCTAAGGGCGTGGGCTCTCTCCCACTAGAGTTGTGAGCCTGGCAGGCATTTCCATCCTAATCCTCCGGTCCCTCGTAAAAGGGGACAATTACACTTCACTCAGAGGACTGTGCAGAAGACTCCTTGGGCTAATCTATGAAGTGTTAGCAGATTGCTTGGCACATGCCACGCCTCATTGATGATGGTGATTTTTATTATGAAAATGCAGCCTTGAGGAGGAAAAGAGCTCCCCAAGGCACAAAGTCCCAGCTCTAGCCTGGGAGTGGATGGTCATCCTTGAGTGAGTGTGAGGCGGTGACAGCAGTGGCCGGGAAGGCTTGTCTTTGCCCTCCCAGACCCCCGCCTCTCACCCTCCTGTTGCTCAGTCATGCTGTGTTGAGTGATGTGTGGTCCACATTGGCGGGTGGGGTCAGGCAGGTGGGGCTGGGCTGGGCCTGGAGACTGACCCCGAGGGCTTACAGCCCAGTGCTTCGATCCCTGGCCCGCCTGAAGCCCACCATGACGCAGGAGGAGGGACTGTGGAGGGCCGTGCAGGAATGGCGGCGCAAAAGCAACTTTGACCGGATGATCTACTACAAGATGGCAGAAAAGTGAGTCAGCGTCCTGGGCCCAGGGGCTGCGTGGAGGGTGAGGCGAGTGGGTGAGGGCAGGATCTGGCCGTGGGGGTGCTCATCAGAGAGGACAGAGGAGAAGGGCTGTCACCCAGCACAGGGTCCCCGCAGCCGAGAGGCCCTACTGTCCTCCAGAATCCCCTCCCTCACCTTGAGAGTTTGAGACTTCTGTCCTTCCTCCACCAGGAGCTCTGCCTTCCCCTGATTTTGACCTACCCTTGCCTTGACATGAAGGTCTCAGGACGGGGCAGGGTGAAGCTGTGTGTCCAGTAGGGGTCCAACTCCGGCCATATGGGCTGGGCCGGGAAAAGAGCTCCACCCACCAGCCTGCTGCTTCCTTAGTGGTGGGTGGCTGGCGGCCACTGACATAGATTTGGGACCACCTCTCCATGAAAAGTGCCCTGAGTGGGTACCCTGGAATCCCTGAAGAGGCTGGGGAAGCCAGCTGTCGTCAGCCCAAGGGTCTCCGGCCCTTCCACTGTTTGCTCCATGGTAATCCCCTGGTTTAAGAAACAAAACCAAACAAATGAGCGCCTCTCAGAGGAAAGAAAGGCCTCTCCTCTAAGCTCAGCATCCACATCGTCCAGCCTCTCCTGGGCCCTGTCTCCAGGTCTATGTTCCAGGACTCTCAGTCCTAGCCCAGGGTCCTGGATTCGGGCAAGGACCCCTGTGGGGAACACATGCCTGTTCCAGCCTCTGGCTGTCAGCCCTTCATGTGGTTCTGGATGGGGACAGGGGGCATGAGGAGGGTGCCCCCTGGGTCAGCCATGTGTCCCGTTGACCTGGTTCAATTCAGCGACCTGGGTCTATGCTGTTGAATGCCCTCCAGTGCTGGTGAGGCAGGAAGGGTCCCAGATCTTGTTATCACTTCCAGGAGCAGCTCTCTGCTGTGGACAGCACCTCACAGGGCCTTGACGGCCCCAAGGCACATCCTCTCCCAATGCCTCATTCTTGGCTGCCTTTGTTGGGCTCCAGAACCCAGGCCTTTTTCTCAGGGTGGCCTGTGCCTCCGTCACCCCCCAGGTTCATGGAATTTGCGGCCGAGGAGGAGATGCAGATTCAGAATTTGCAGTGGATGCAGCGCGCGCAGGACCTGCCTCCTCCAGCCTCAACGAAGCTGGATCCTCGGGGGCCCCCAGCCCCGAAAGTGGGCCTTCAGCCAGGCACCCAGCTTCCCACTGGAGTTGAAGGCACAGGTAACAGGGGCCTAGGGTTGGCCACTGTCCCCATGTGGATCCTTTTCCTTCAAGACAGGGGCATTGGTCTTTCAACCAAAACAGCCACCGAGGCGGGGGGTGGGGGGGGGGGTGGGGTCTCAGCTGCCCTTTGTCACTACGGGGTATTGACTTGGTCAGTTTTGTAACTCCTCTCACACCTCCCTGTCAAAGGACCCCACACTAAGTCTGCCTAAGAAGTGGGCTTGAAGGGGAGACCCCTAGAAAATTGGAGGTTCCCCACTTCCTTACTTGTGACTCTCTTAGATGACCCCCTAACCTCCCCTCTCCAACTGTGCATGAAGCTTCAGATGGTCCTGACCCCTCCCACACCCACATCAATGTCCCCCAAACAATGCCCTCACCAACGTGCGCTCGGTGGTCAGGAGGTGGACCGGGAGTCCCTCACCTTCCTTCCCTTCCTCCTGCTCTGCCTCAGCCTGTGCTCCCAGGATGTCCGGCCCCAGGGCCCAGCCCTCGCACCCGAAGCCACACAGATCCCAGCGGACCCCGGAGCCCAAGACACCCAAGGAGATTCCCCCTGAGGCTGTGAGGGAGTATGTGGACATCATGGAGGCGCTGGTGGGGCCCGTCCACTCAGCCACAGGCGAGTCACATGCAGAATGTGGAGAGGATGGAAATGAGCTGAAGCAGGAAGAGGACGACACCTACTCGGACCCGGGTCTCTTGAGCTACATTGACGAGCTGTGTTCCCAGGAGGACTTTGTCACCATGGTAGGCTGGGCCTGGAGCCTGGGGTCTACAAGATGCCAGGGCATGGAACTCTCAGCCCCCAAGGTCTGGGTTCTGCTCAGGCCGATGGGACTTAAGCTCAGCTCCTTGTTCCTGAGCCTGGTGTTAGGGGAGGTTTACGCAGATGTATGTGTGTATATGTTTGTGTCTGTGTGTATGCCTTTGTGTGTCTGTGTATGTGCATCTGTATATGTGCTCTTTTGTGTGTGACTGTGTATGTGCATGTTTGTGTGAGTGTGTGTGTGCTGACCATCCCCGCTTTGTGGAGGAGAGTGGAGGTGGGTCTCTGCTTTTCACTTTCCCTCCTGGTCTTCTTGTGTCACAGGCCACTCCTGGCCAAGGATGCTCACAGCCTCTTCTTTCTGTCCGAGGTGGAGGCAGTCATTCACCCTCGATTCCTGGCAGAATTGCTTTCCCCAGACCCACAGCTGGATCTCTTGGCCCTTGCTGAGGAGCTGAAGCAGGAGGAAGGACTCACCCCTGAAGAAGTGAGCCAAGGGAGGGAGAGGGACACTCAGGGAGCCAGGGGACTCCAGGGGAGGGGGCACCCCAGGTGATCCAGGGGACAGGGGAAACCAGGTGGCCCAGGGGAGCCAGAGGAGGGAGGGATCGCAGGTAGAACAGGGGAGACAAGGGACACCCAGGAAGACCAGGGCACGGAGGGACCCCAATGAGCAGGGGAGAGGTAGGGCCCCAGAACAGGAGGCCCACATGGCTCTGTGCATCCCTTCCCTGCCTCGGAGGCCTGGCATGGGGAAGGGCCCTCTCTGGGGTGGGTGCAGTGCAGGGTGATAGGAAGGAGAGGATGGGGAGCCGGGAGTGGAGGGAAGGACACAAAGCTGGGAATAAGGTGCAGGAGGATGGCAGGGATGCCACCGTGTCTGTATTTGGAGTCTAGTCCTGGGGTCACCCGTCCCCTCCTCCCCGCCAGGGCCATTGTCCCACTGCCCAGTGCTCCTCCTCTCACACGTGCGTGTGGAGCCGTCACTGTCCTCCTCCCTCCTCCCAGCTGGTGCAGAAACGACTCCTGGCCTTGAAAGAGGACGAGGGTTGGCCGGCAGCCCCGCGCCACAGTGCACCGGGAACGGGCTCAAGTCCTTCTGAGTCCCACGCCGGCCAAGGTGCCCAGAGGCACAACCAAGACCGCCATCTAGGGGTCAGTGATGAAGCCTGCCCACCAGGGATTGATTTTGAGGCTCTTCATAGGCCCATCCGAACAGACACTGGCCTGTTCGGGCCCAAAGTCTTTGTTCCCTCTCGAGGAAGTCAGGAGGTCTCTCCATTCCGGGCCGGACGGCCCTCCCCTCCCCAGGGTCAAAGGCGCACTGGCCCTCTACTGGGACCCAGGGATGCGTCTGTTCTCAGAGAGGCCTCTCATGTTCGGGAGGCCCGAGGGCCCAGGGACACGTCCAGTGAGGATGAGGAGGAGCTCCCCAGCCTGGCCTTCCTCTTGGCCTCTCCGCAGAGCCTGCTGCCTTGCGGGCTGTCCCAGAGTCCTGCCCCTGCCTCAGGCCTGGCCTCCCCTGGAGGTTGGGGGGCCCAGAGTGCTCCCCAGGCCCCCTCCCCTCAGAGAAGAGGCCTCAGCCCAGCTCCACCAGCCGCTCCCAAGTCGAGGAAGCGGGCTCTGTGTGGGCGCCCAGCCGCTGCTGAGAAGCCGCCCATCCCCGGGGCTGGCCACGGGGTCTCTGCGAGGCCAGCCTTGGCTCTGGGGCTGGCTCGCCCCTCACAGCCGAGAAAGAGAAAGCGTGACCCGTTTGTCACAGGGAAGAGGAGGAAGATGAAGAGGAAGCACTGCAGCCAGTAGGGAACAGCCAGGCCGGCCCTCCAGGGCGAGCCCCCCAGGGCGGCCCCCAGGGGAGCCTAGGGGCTCCTCCTCACCCCAGTGCTGGTCCTGGAGGATGTGGGGGGAAGGGAGGGAGGGCAGGACCACCAGGGCGGGGAGGGGGAGTGGGATTGTGGGGGGTTAGGGAGGTGGGGGAGGTGGGTGTTGGCAGGACCTTCGGAGTGATGTATGTAAATTGTGAATAAAGATAGTTTTGGTGGGAAATGCTCTCAGGCCACTGTCATCTTGTTCGTGTGGAGCTGCTCCACAGAGAGCGATCCTGAGAGGAAGGAAGGGTGAGGGAGGTCACAGGAGCTATGGATCTACAGGTGGCCAAACCTTTCCTCCACATAGACGAGGACACCTCAGGCTGCCCCTGGGAACGCACAGCTCTCACTTTCCCCAGGGACCCCCTCATCATCCCCTTCTCTAAAGCCTGCTTGGCTAGGGGCCTTCTGGAGCGTCTGTACTGTCTTCTGCATCCCTGAACCGTCTGGGGAGGGAGAGCTGCTTTTGTGCCTCTCAGCCCTCTGGACACTAACCAGTTTCTAGGACGGAGCCTGGAGGCGGCCCTTGTCGTTATGGAGCTTCTCTCTGCTTCCCTGAAGTGGCCAGGCGATGGCACTGGGGTGACCCTCCGCTCATCCAGGGTTTCCTGTGTGGGTGGCCTGACCAGAGAGGAAAAGTCTTGGCCATGGGGACAGGACTGTCTGCCTGGTCGTAGCGGGAGCGTTCTCTAGTCCCACTTGGATTATTGCAATGTGGAGAGTGGTTGAGGCAGCTACCTCTTAATCCCAATGAGGATGCAACAAGGGGAATGGGTGCGGGGAAATTCATGGGGCACCCGTTAAAGGTGTGTATAAGGGTAGTGACAGTTGGGCCCCGTTGTGGAACTTGTGGGATTTCTGTGCAGCAGCATCTCGTTCAACTGAGGGAGGAGGACCCATCTGGCTGTGGCTGTGGGGACTGGCCTTAGGGGCCTATGGGTGTGCAAAGACACCCCAGAACTACTGTCCCTTCCCTTTCCACCCATGGCTGGACATGTGTGTGTATTGGTATCAACACTGATTTGTATTCCCATAGAAAACAGTTCCTCCTGACAAAGTATGACCGTGTTTCACAAGAACAGCTTGCTCACAGGGGCAGCAGGGGTGGGGGAGAGGTGTCTGTGGCCCCAGATCTGGGTGGGAGCTGGGATCCATGCTGAGGAGTGTAGAGGCCTCAGTCACCGTCCTGTGGTTGCCGGCAGAGACTTTGAATCATCAGAGCAGGGGAAATGACCCGCTCATAAGGGTGAGATGAGCAAACAATGAGTGGCAGGGAGCAGACCCCTGCTGTCTCCCTGAACTGCCCCCCCTCACGGCCTGCTTAGCCCCCGTCATGGCCTGTGCTGGCCCACCTCTGAAGCCCCTTCCTCCTAATGCACTCAGATGCTCTGATCCTTTGTGGACCCGCCCTGGGCGTCACCCCCCCTTCCCTGCTGGCCAAAGCCTCTTCTCCAGGTTCTGAGTTCTGATTCCTTCCCCAGGACCCAGGCGGGGGTTGGGACAGCAGAGACTCCCTAATTCTCCCTCCTCCTCCCTGAGATCTTGACAATCACCTTTGTATGTTTCTATGATTTTAACTACTGTAGATACTTCATGTGAGTGGCTATGATATGTCCTTTTATGAGTGGCTTATTTCACTTAGCATAATGTCTTAGAGGTTTATCCATGTTGTAGCATGAGACATGGTTTCCTTTTATTTCAAGGAAGGAAATATTTCATTGTGTTTATAGACCCCATTATCCCTTCATCTGTTGATGGACATTTGGGTTTCTTCACGTCTTGGCTATTTTGGATAATGCTACGACGAATGTGGGTGTGCAAATATCTCTTTGAGATCCTGCTTTGAATTCTTTTGGATACATACCCAGAAGTGGGACTGCTGGATCACATGGTAGTTATATTTTTAATTTTTTGAGGAAACTTCATATTGTTTTCCGTAAGGGTTGTCCCATTTTACACCTCTCACCAACAATGAGAAAGATAGCCACCATCAAGAACTTGGTATATATCCATCTTATAAAAATGTTTATGCTTTTAGCAGAGCTGTAGATAATCAAAATTATGTATAATAACAATATTTTTGGTTATATTTGGTGTCATGTAAATCATATTGCCTTTGGCTTCTTCTTTCAACATTCTTCCTTTAAGAAAAATTGATATATTAGATGTTCTTTAATTTTTTAATTATTTATAATTTTGCATTGTATGCATACATTAAAAATAATTTATCAGTTCCCTTGTTGGTGAACTTTTATAAATTATAATGTGACAGGATAATCAGTTCCAGAGGAAAAGTTTTTCCTTTCAGAACTTTGAATATTTATTCCATCGAATATGGCTTTTGTTACTGTTTTTTCAAATTATGCCATCAATACACCCTTTCATGGTGGGTGATCAGTTTCCTTGCTAATTGTTTTTTGTAAGACTGTCTGTTGTCTTTTGTGTTCTCCAGTTTCTTGACGTGTGATTAGTTTCAGGTTAAAAAAATTTATCCTCCATGTGATCTATTTTGCTTCATTAACTGATAATACACATTCTTCATCTCATCTAGAACACAATATTATCTTTTTCATATGTTACTTCTACTCATTCTCTCCTGTCTCTACTTCTAGAACCCTGGATGTATGTATATTAGACCATCTTATATATTCTCTGTGTCTTCATCAGCTTGGACGGCTATAACAAAATGCCATAGACCTGGTGGCTTGAAAAACAGACGGTAATTTCTTAACAGTTCTGAAGGTTGGAAGTCCAAGATCAAGGTGCCGTATTCAGTTCCTGGTGAGAGCTCTCTTCCTACTTTTCAGATGGTTGTCTTCTTACTGCGTCCTCACATGGCAGAGAAAAAGAGGGATCTCTCTTGTGTCTTTTCTTTTAAGGGCACTAAACCCATTATGAAAGCTCCATTCCCATGCCCTAATTACCTCCCAAAGGCCCTATCCCCAAATACATTGAAGGGTAGGGCTTCAACATAAGAATTGGTGGGGGGGATATACGTCCATAGCATTCTGCCCCTGGTACCCAAAATTCGTGTCCTTATTGTATGCAAAATACATTCATTCTATCCCAACAGCCTCAAAAGCCTCAACTCATTCCAACATCAACTGTAAAATTTAAAGTCCAAAGTCTGATCTAAACACCATCTAAATCACATATGGGTGAGACTGGAGGTACTATTCATCCTGAGGCAAAATTCCTCTGTAGCTGTAAATCTGTGACCCAAACAAGTTAAGTGTTTCCAAATACGATGTTGGGACTGGCATATAATAGACATCCCTACTCCAAAAGGAAGAAATAGGAAAGAAGGAAGGGGTGACAGTTTCCAAGCTAGTCCAAAGCCTAGCAAGGCCAATCCCATTAGATCTTAAGGTACGAGAATAACCCTCTTTAGTTTGATGCTTTGCCCTCCAGGCCCGCTGGGGTGGCAACATCATCCCCACAGCTCGGTGGGGCAGCCCCACTCCTTCAGCTTGGTGGGGTGCCACCCACACTGCAGCTCTCTGTAGGGCCTCCACCTACACCATGACTCTCTGTGAGGGCGACAATCTCACACTTTGAAACTGAGGCCCCCTGGGCCTGTGGTGGGATTGACAGACCCGATGACCTCGGAATCACCTTTGGGGTCCTTCTTCCCTTTTCTTCAAGAGGAGTACACATTCACAGCCAAATTGCTCTACTCTCCCATTCTGTAGAATCCAAGAATTCTGACAGCCTTCCTCATTCTGCCTGGCTTTCTCTGTCCCCTTTAGTTCAAACTGGCAGTGTCCCTTCTCTATCCCTGGCCTCTGCTGAGATGACTAATTAAATTAATATCACACCTATGATCTCTTCTTCAAAGGGTTGCTCAGCTACACCCTTAGAGTTTCTTCAGAACAAGCTTTCTCACTTTCAAATATGGATAGGCTGAGAAGTTTCCAAATCTCTAAGTTCTGATTTCTTTTTGCTTAACAATTTGGTCTTCAATTTATCTTTCTCCTGATGTGTTTTACTAGGAGCGGTGATGAGGAACCAAGCTACTTCTTCCAAACTTTGTTCAGAGATCTCCTCAGATGAATATTCAGTTTCATCACTTACAAGGTCTACCTTCCAAAAAACGCTAGAACACAGTTCAGTCAAGTTCTTTGCCACTTTATAATAAGAATTGCCTCTCCTCCAATTTCTAATAATGTGTTCCTCATTTCTGTTTGAGACCTCACCAGAATAGCATTTAACGTCCATATTTCTATCTGTTCATGATTATTTCTGTATTCTCTACAAAGATGGAGACTTTCTCTCCAGTGTGCCTCTTTTCTTTCTGAGCCATCACCAGAATCACTTTTAATAGGTATAGGCTGAAAGGACTTTATGGCGATTTCAGCTCTTTTTTAGCATGCACTTCAAATCTCTTTCAGTCTTTACCTACTATCCAATTCCAAGGCCACTTCCACATATTTAGGTATTTGCTACTTCTTGGTACTAAAATATGTCTTAGCTCAAAGGGCTATAACAAACTACCACAGACTGGGTGGCTTAAACAAAAGACATATATTTCTCACAGTTCTGGAGGCTGCAAAGTCCAAAATGAAGCCACCAGCAGACTCTAGGTCCATAAATTTCTCTTTCATAATTTCTGACTGTTTCTTTTCTGCGCTACATTTTAGCTAATTTTTCACATCTATCATCCATGTCATCGACTTCCTCTTTATCAGTATCTGATTTAACTTTTCCCCATTCACTTTGATATATAGATGTGTGATGTTTGTATGTTCAGTTTCATCATACATATAAAATATTCAATTTCAATGGTAAAGATTTACTAGCATAAATAATTTTACTGCTTAAGAAAGAACATTCTTAACTGAAACTGGCACTTTAAATGCAAGTGTATGATAGTGAATACAAGCCCAACTAGTACAGTTTGGTGCCACTCCTAGATTTGGGTTAAGGTGCCAGCAGTTCTGCCACCATTGCTTTTGCACCATCAGTGCATATGTCAACACAATTGTTCCAGGGTAAATCATGAGATTAAAAAAATTTCACCAACAGTTTGAATATTACAGCATCATCTTGTTTGTTAACACGCATGAAGATCGTCAATGACTATCTATTGCTACTACTAGACAAATTCAAGGAAAACAGCAAACCCAGTCATTTTTTGTTTCCATTCCCATTTGAAAAGCTGTAAGCAACATTTTTTTGTCCTTTAAAGGGCTCATATGTCTATGTTTAAGATATTCCATTCCTCTCTCTCTTTTTAAAAATTCATTAACTTATTTATTTGCTTTTGGCTGTGTTGGGTCTTCGTTGTTGTGCGCAGGCTTTCTCTAGTTGCGGTGAGCAGGCTTCTCATTGCGGTGGCTTCTCTTGTTGCGGAGCACGGGCTCTAGGCGCGCGGGCGTCAGTAGTCGCGGCACACGGGCTCAGTAGCCGTAGTTCGTGGGCTCTAGAGCGCAGGCTCAGTAATTGTGGAGCACGGGCTTAGTTGCTCGGCGGCATGTGGGATCTTCCCAGACCGGGGATCAAACACGTGTCCCCTGCATTGGCAGGCGGATTCCCAACCACTGCGCCACCAGGGAAGTCCCAATTCCTCTCTCTTTAAACATAAAGTGATTGGACTTAAAGCAGTGCTTAAAGTTCACTGGTACTATAATCCTTGTTCAAAATTGCTCTGTGGCATAAGCCACAATGCAGTGAATTGTTGACACCTCCAAATCCCAGGGAGGCCCCTGAGTGCTCTCTCAGGAGGAAATTGAGGTCAGGTGTATCTGATGGCCTGTGTGCTCTCTGTGCTCCTGGTGATATGTGGGGGCTTTCAGGTGAGTGCAGTGGGTAGACTCATGGACTCTTAGTCTTGGCTGCTGGAGACAGCACTGTGGGGTTTATTTTTCCACATTTGCCTCCTTTTGTGTTGCCTTTCTCCCAGTTGCATTTACCCTGATTAGAGGGAAGGAGGAGATGTCAGTACCTGGGCAGGTGGTTCTCCAGTAGCAAATGTCAGGGAGGGTTGTATGGGCAAGAGCCATAGGCACTGTCTTGGCAATCTTGCTGTGCACTGAGCAGTCCAGATGAATCGGGTTCTTGACCAGAAGTCCATGAAACCTTTGGCAATCTGTGCAAAATTTGGGATCTGAGGATGGGCTCAGAAATTTCAGCAAGGATTTGGGGGTATCCTACCTTCCAGCTGTTTAAGAGCCCCTGATTTGGATGGCAGGAAGCACCAGAGAACCTTTGCTCACATTCTATACAGCTGTCCTGTGTATGACACACCCAGCAGCAAACCTTCTCTGCTGTGACCTCAGGGCAGGCCCCATCCACCCCTGAGGCTCCTGCCCTGTGAAACATGAGGGTGTAATGCAGGCTGATTGTCAGTGCTTGGCTCCTGGCTTGCCTGACTCAATGTATGGAGCATCTGTTCACCTTGTGCTGGTACCATTCCCAGAATCAATGGGTTCACAACCCAGACCTTCATGCTGAGTCTGGGGGCAGCTGTGTCCTGAGAAGCCATGTCTTGTCACTTGGCCCAGGGAGCACCTCCTCAACGGACCACACTTATCATATGGGCCTCCTGCCCTCATGACCTCTTGTTTTGTTCTGAGGCAGGTGGTTGTGATGGCCAGTAGTGTGGGGTATTGTAATCCCAGACCAGACACTGGAGGCTGACTGACACCACAGACGTGGAAAAGGACGTGGGCTCAGGCAATGGGTCCCTCCATCAGACACCAGCTTTGTTGAGTTTCTGCCTCTCCTCCCTGACACCTGGACCCTGCTCTCAGAAGCTCACATTCCTGTTGTAGTTGCCTCACCAGGGGGCAGTGACGGGCTTTGCCCTGCTGAACTATACCCTCGGGGTAGGTGGCCACAGCCTGGCTTGTCACACACTGGGGAAATCCTACACTGGGCAAGTCAGAATTGTGGCTTGCTGGGCTTGGAACCCAGGTGGAAAGGTAGATGCTGGGCGCCTGAGGGACTGATGCCCCAGCCCCAGGACAGGTGACTTCTCCCAGGATAGGTTGCCCACGGCCCCCTATGGCCCCCCACCCCTGCAGAGGTGCTGATAGATGCCCCCTGCAGGCCACAGCCTCTGTGCATAGGATCTGCCCAGTATCACATGAGAAGCCGGGGCCAGGAGCCTCGCTCTCTCTGAGAGCAGCTGGTCATCCCACACTGAGGGGCGTCTTCTCGGACAGAGGGCACACAGCTGACCTGCAACTGACATATGGACTCTTCCCTGGGCTTTACCCCTGAATTTACCTCCATTCTTGTCTCCTGTCTCGTGGCCCCTGCCTTTTCCCCCAGACACTGGAGATCTCCAGGCTTGGGTGGAGTATGGTATGTTGTCAAGCTCAGTGGTGTCCACCTCACCAGCCCACTGGAATCAAGCCCCAGGAAGCCTTTGAGAGAGCAAGACTAAGGACTTTAAGAAGACTAGGGTTAATGTTAAGGAGCATAGATTGTAAGATGAGGAATTTCACTAGTGTTTTTCAATCCATAAGAAGAATGAAATAGGAATTGCAGAATTGAAACTTGCACAGATATCAAGAAATAATAGTTTACAGGCTTCAAGAAATAATAGTTTAACAAATGACACATTCATAGAATCAGAGAAAGGACCACCACCCACAGGGTGTGCAAAGGAGGTGCCTAATCCCAGGAGCAGCATGGCCACGGCTCGTCTGAGAGAGAGGCATGTGCTGGGCAAGCTTTTGTATGTAATATTCACCAAAGGGAACCTTGGCCAGTGATACCAGGGAAAGGCTATCATGGTGAAGGTGCACTCATCTCCAACACCCTCCCTTGAAATCAAAGTATTGGCTGAAGAAACAGACTTGACAGAGACTTTGGCCGCCTGGCCTGGGTTCTCCCTACAAAATGTCATGTTTCTCCAAGAACAGGGCACAATTTTCCGAAAGGAAAATTGAAAGGAGTCACAATTTTCCGAATCACAGACTGCATATCTTAACGGTACAGCTATTACAAATTTGCACCTTTGTTTGAAGGGAATTGTTAAGTGGTGGGTAGGGAGTGATGTGTTCCAGGGAGGATTTGGGCCCTCTGGCTTGCAGGTGACCCTCTTATCAGACAGGGCAAATCTGCCAATAACTCATCACTGCCTTCATTCCTCAGGTGGTAGGGATACAAAGGGATTAAAAGGGGTGTGGGCAGAGGACAGCCCTCACTGACAGCACAGAGCCATCACCTACTGTCTCCTCAACTCCTCTGCCCATATAGCCACCGAGGATGCCAGCTTCTTGCTTTCACAGCAGCTGTTGATAGCACACCATCATCCAAGGAGTTCTTGAGCACCAACTTTGCACTACTCAGCAGTATAATGGAGAAATCAAGGATGGTCCATGGAAATAGCTAAGGGTCTTGTTTTAGGGCAAACGAGCTTATTCTGCAATATGTGCTTCTTAGTTAATTGGGGTTCGAATGTCCTTTCTTTTATTAAATGAGGTTGATAATGTTTGAAAAATAAAAGGTTGGCCACCCCATGAGAAACTATGCTTTTATCTGAGTGGGGTTGGGGAGCAAGAGGGAGTAATGAAAATTTTGGTTGTTGAAGTAGTGAGAGGACAGGGCTAACTTGTTCAAGACTGCCTCCCTGCAGGAGGAAGGCCGGCCTTCCTCAAGACTTCATGGACACTACCCATAGCCAGGGCTTATGGCTGTCATAGCTGGTGACTCAGCCATGGGCCTACTGAGCAATACAGCTGCACCCGCAGCTTGGCTCAGCCCTGACTAGCAGGAGAGAGGCTGGGCCTCCCTCCCCCTGAGTGCTCGTTCCATGGAGAGGGACTGGACCTGGGTCCTGTGTGTCCCAGTGCTGGTCCTAGTCCCTGCCCACACGGGACCTGGGCTTCTCTGATTCTGCAATATAAACACCAGAGCCCAAAGTTCTGGTCCCTCTCCTGGACCCTGGATCCCTACTGGATCCCTGTGTGCTGGCCCAGAAAAAAGTGTGCAGTGGGGACCCACAAACTCCCCACCATTCCCGTGCCTGTGAACTTCCCCTGATAAACATGGCTCCAGCTGCCAGGGTTACATATTTTCAGGGAATTCACTTATGGTTACAAGTGCAAAAGACTGAGAACTACTATGTAAAATTAATATTTCAAAACTTCACTCCAGTGATATGACAGTCTCTAGATCCATCCATGTCTCAACAAATTACCCAATATCATTCCTTTTTATGGCTGAGTAACATTCCATTTTATATATGTACCACATATTCTTTATCCATTCGTCTGTAGATGGGCATTTAGGTTGCTTCCATGACCTGGCTAATGTAAACAGTGCTGCAACAAACATTGGGGTGCATGTGTCTTTTTGAATTATGGTTTTCTCTGGGTATATGCCCAGGAGTGGGATTGCTGGATCATATGGTAATTCTATTTTTAGTTTTTTAAGGAACCTCCATACTGTTCTCCATAGTGGCTGTATCAATTTACATTCCCACCAACAGTGCAAGAGGGTTCCCTTTTCTCCACACCCTCTCCAGCATTTGCTGTTTGTAGATTTTCTGATGATGCCCATTCTAACTGGTGTGAGGAGATACCTCATTGTAGTTTTGATTTGCATTTCTCTAATAATTATTGATGTTGAGCAGCTTTTCATGTGCTTCTTGGCCATCTGTATGTCTTCTTTGGAGAAATGTCTATTTAGGTCATCTGCCCATTTTTGGATTGGGTTGTTTGTTTTCTAATATTGAGCAGCATGAGTTGTTTATATATTTTGGAGATTAATCCTTTGGCCGTTGATTCATTTGCAAATATTTTCTCCCATTCTGAGGGTTGTCTTTTCATCTTGTTTATGGTTTCCTTTCCGGTGCAAAACCTTTGAGGTTTCATTAGGTCCCATTTGTTTATTTTTGTTATTTCCATTACTCTAGGAGGTGGATCAAAAAAGATCTTGCTGTGATTTATATCAAAGAGTGTTCTTCCTATGTTTTCCTCTAAGAGTTTTATAGTGTCCGGTCTTACATTTAGGTCTCTAATACATTTAGAGTTTATTTTTGTGTATGGTGTAAGGGAGTGTTCTAATTTCATTCTTTTACATGTAGCTGTCCAGTTTTCCCGGCACCACTTATTGAAGAGACTGTCTTTTCTCCATTGTATATCCTTGCCTCCTTTGTCATAGATTAGTTGACCATAGGTGCTTGGGTTTATCTCTGGGCTTTCTATCTTGTTCCATTGATCTATGTTTCTGTTTTTGTGCCAGTACCATATTGTCTTGATGACTGTAGCTTTGTAGTATAGACTGAAGTCAGGGAGTCTGATTCCTCCAGCTCCATTTTTTCCCCTCAAGACTGCTTTGGCTATTCGTGGTCTTTTGTGTCTCCATACACATTTTAAGTTTTTTGTTCTAGTTCTGTAAAAAATGCCATTGGTAATTTGATAGTGATTGCATTGCATCTGTAGGTTGCTTTGGGTAGTATAGTCATTTGCACAGTATTGATTCTTCCAATCCAAGACCATGGTATATCTCTCCATCTGTTGGTATCATCTTTAATTTCTTTCAACAGTGTCTTATAGTTTTCTGCATACAGGTCTTTTGTCTCCCTAGGTAGGTTTATTCCTAGGTATTTTATTCTTTTTGTTGCAATGGCAAATGGGAGTGTTCCCTTAATTTCTCCTTCAGATTTTTCATCATTAGTGTATAAGAATGCAAGAGATGTCTGTGCATTATTAATTTTGTATCCTGAAACTTTAGCAAATTCATTGATGAGCTCTAGTAGTTTTCTGGTGGCATCTTTAGGATTCTCTATGTATAGTATCATGTCATCTGCAAACAGTGACAGTTTTACTTCTTCTTTTCCAATTTTTATTCCTTTTATTTCTTTTTCTTCTCTGATTGCCGTGGCTAGGACTTCCAAAACTATGTTGAATAAGAGTGGTGAGAGTGGACATCCTTGTCTTGTTCCTGATCTTAGAGGAAATGGTTTCAATTTTTCTCCATTGAGAATGATGTTTGCTGTGGGTTTGTCACATATGGCCTTTATTATGTTGAGGTAGGTTCCCTCTATGCTCACTTTCTGGAGAGTTTTTATCATAAACGGGTGTTGAATTTTGTCAAAAGCTTTTTCTGCATCTATTGAGATGATCATATGGTTTTTATTCTTCAATTTGTTAATATGGTGTATCACATTGACTGATTTGTGTATATTGAAGAATCCTTGCATCCCTGGGATAAATCCCACTTGATCAATGAGTATGATCCTTTTAATGTGTTGTTGGATTCTGTTTGCTAGTATTTTGTTGAGGATTTTTGCATCTATATTCATCAGTGATATTGGTCTGTAATTTTCTTTTTTTGTAGTATCTTTGTCTGGTTTTGGTATCAGGGTGATGGTGGCCTCATAGAATGAGATTGGGAGTGTTCCTTCCTCTGCAAATTTTTGGAAGAGTTTGAGAATGTTGGGTGTTAGCTCTTCTCTATATGTTTGATAGCATTCACCTGTGAAGCCATCTGGTCCTGGACGTTTGTTTGTTGGAAGATTTTTAATCACAGTTTCAATTTCATTACTTGTGATTTGTCTGTTCATATTTTCTATTTCTTCCTAGTTCAGTCTTGGAAGGTTATACCTTTCTAACAATTTGTCCATTTCTTCCAGGTTGTCCATTTTATTGGCATACAGGTGCTTGTAGTAGTCTCTTGGGATGCTTTGTATTTCTGTGGTGTCTGTTGTAACTTCTCCTTTTTCATTTCTAATTTTATTGATTTGAGTTCTCTCCCTCTTTTCCTTGATGAGTCTGGCTAATGGTTTATCAATTTTGTTTATCTTCTCAGAGAACCAGCTTTTAGTTTTATTGATCTTTGCTATTGTTTTCTTTGTTTCACTTTCATTTATTTCTGCTCTGATCTTTATGCTTTCTTTTCTTCTTCTAACTTTGGGTTTTGTTTGTTCTTCTTTCTCTAGTTTCTTTAGGTGTAAGGTTAGATTGTTTATTTGAGATTTTTCTTGTTTCTTGAGGTAGGCTTGTATAGCTATAAACTTCCCTTTTGGAACTACTTTTGCTGCATCCCATAGGTTTTGGATTGTCGTGTTTTCATTGTCATTTGTCCCTAGGTATTTTTTGATTTCCTCTTTGATTTCTTCAGTGATCTTTTGGTTATTTGGTAATGTATTGTTTAGCCTCCATGTGTTTGTTTTTTTCCCCTGTAGTTCATTTCTAATCTCATAGTGCTGTGGTCAGAGAAGATGCTTGATATGATTTCAATTTTCTTAAATTTACTGAGGCTTGATTTGTGACCCAAGATGTGATCTATCCTGGAGAATGTTCCGTGCGCCCTTGAGAAGAAAGTGTATTCTGTTGTTTTTGGATGGAATGTCCTATAAATATCAATTAAATCTATCTGGTCTATTGTGTCATTTAAAGCTTCTGTTTCCTTATTTATTTTCATTTTGAATGATCTGTCCGTTGGTGTAAGTGAGGTGTTAAAGTCCCCCACTATTATTGTGTTACTGTCGACTTCCTCTTTTAGAGCTGTTAGCAGTTGACTTATGTATTGAAGTCCTCCTATGTTGGGTGCATATATATGTATAACTGTTATTTCTTCTTCTTGGATTGATCCCTTGATCATTATGTAGTGTCCTTCCTTGTCTCTTATAACATTCTTTTTTTAAAGTCTCTTTTGTCTGATGTGAGTATTGCTACTCTAGCGTTCTTTTGATTTTCATTTGCATGGAATATCTTATTCCATCCCCTCACTTTCAGTTTGTATGTGACCCTAGGTCTGAAGTGGGTCTCTTGTAGACAGCGTATATATGGGTCTTGTTTTTGGATCCATTCAGCGATCCTGTGTCTTTTGGTTGAAGCATTTAATCCCAACACGTTTAGGGTAATTATCGATATGTATATTCCTATTACCATTTTCTTAATTGTTTTTGGTTTGTTTTTGTAGGTCCTTTTCTTCTCTTGTGTTTCCCACTTAGAGAAGTTCCTTTAGCATTTGCTGTAGAGCTGGTTTGGTGGTGCTGAATTCTCTTAGCTTTTGCTTGTCTGTAAAGCTTTTGATTTCTCCATTGAATCTGAATGAGATCCTTGCCAGGTACAATAATCTTGGTTGTAGGTTCTTCCCTTTCATCACTTTAAATATGTCATGCCACTCCCTTCTCGCTTGTAGAGTTTCTGCTGAGAAATCAGCTGTTAACCTTATGGGAGTTCCCTTGTATGTTATTAGTCGTTTTTCCCTTGCAGCTTTCAATAATTTTTCTTTGTCTTTAATTCTTGCCAGTTTGATTACTCTGTGTCTCGGCGTGTTTCTTCTTGGGTTTATCCTGTATGGGACTCTCTGCACTTCCTGGACTTGGGTGGCTATTTCCTTTCCCATGTTAGAGAAGTTTTCGACTCTTATCTCTTCAAATATTTTCTCGGGTCTTTTCTCTCTCTCGTCTCCTTCTGGGACCCCCTAATAATGTGAATGTTGTTGCATCTAGTGTTGCCCCAGAGGTCTCTTAGGCTGTCTTCATTTCTTTTCATTCTTTTTTCTTTATTCTGTTCTGCAGCAGTGAATTCCACCTTTCTGTCTTCCAGGTCACTTATCCGTTCTTCTCCCTCAGTTATTCTGCTATTGATTCTTTCTAGTGTATTCTAAGTCTTTGTCAAAAATTTCTTGCATCTTCTTGATCTTTGCCTCCATTCTTTTTCCGAGGTCCTGGATCATCTTCACTGTCATTATTCTGAATTCTTTTTCTGGAAAGTTGCCTATCTCCCCTTCATTTAGTTGTTTTTCTGGGGTTTTATCTTGTTCCTTCATCTGGTACATAGCCCTCTGCCCTTTCATCTTGTCTATCATTCTGTGAATGTGGTTTTTGTTCCACAGGCTGCAGGACTGTAGTTCTTCTTGCTTCTGCTGTCTGCCCTCTGGTCCCTTCTCTTATTTTAATTGAGCATTTTATGACTCCATTTTTTCTCCTCTCAATATTTCATGTATATGTATATATATACATATATATATATATATATATGAATATATATATAAACATATTTAGTGATATCCTTGATTTTGCGTTATATATTTACAACTAATCTAAGTTCAATTTCATATAACATTATACTGCTTCATGGGTAGTGCAACTACTTTGTACCAGAGTATTCCCAATTCTTCCCTCCTGTTTCTTATAACATTGCTGTCATTCATCCATAAGCTATAGTCCGTCACTGAATACATAGTTATTATCACTATTTTGAACAAACTGATGTTTGTTAGATTAAGAATAAGAAAAATAAACGTTTTTATTTTACCTTCAGTTATTCTTTCCCCAAAATTCTTCCTTCCTTTATATTGATCTGATTTTCTGTTATATATCATTTTCCTTCTCTATGTAGAACTTCTTTTAACACTTCTTGCAAGGCAGGACTACTGGCAAAAAAACTCTTAAATTTTGTTTGTTTGAAAAAGTCTTTATTTCTCTCCCACTTTTGAAGGATAATTTTGCTGAATACAGAATTCTAGGGTGGTGGCTTCTTTATTTCAACATTTAAAATATTTTACTCCACTCTCTTCTTGCTTGCATAGTTTCTGAAGAGAAATCCAGTGTAATTGTTTTCCTTGCTCCTCTACAGGTAAAGTGTTTTTTTTCCCCCTCTGGCTTATTTCACGATTTTCTCCTTATCTTTGATTTTTTTTTTGCAGTATGAAAATGACACGCCTAAGTGTAGAATTTTTGGTATTTATCTTGTTTATTGCTCTCTGAGATCTCTGGATCTGTGGTTTGATGGCTGTCATTAGTTTTGGAAAATTATCAGTCATTATCACTTCAAATATTTTTTATGTCCCTTTCTCTCTTTTTTTCTCCTCTGGTATTCCCACTGCTCATATATTACATCTTTTATAATTATCCCACAATTCTTGGATACATTGTTGTGTTTTTTCATTCTCTTTTCTCTTCACATTTCATTTTAGAAATTTCTTTTGGCATATCTTCAAGCTCATGGATTCTTTTCTTGGTTGTGTCCAGTGTACAGAGGAGTCTATCAGAGGAATTCTTTATTCTGGTTACAGTGCTTTTTATTTTTAGCATTTACTTTTTAAAAATTTTTTAAAAATTGAAGTATATTTGATTTACAATGTTGCACTGTAGCATTTACTTCTAATTCTTAGATTTTTTTCATTTCTCTGCTTATATTACCCCTTTGTTCTTGCACGTTGGTTACTTTTTCCACTAGAGTCCTTAGTATTATAGTTATCTTATATTCGTGGTCTGAATATTCCAATATGTCTACCATAATTGAGTCTGCTTCTGATGCTTGCTCTGTCCTTCAAACTGTTTATTTATGTGTGTGTCTTTTTTTATGACTTGCAGCTTTACGTCGAAAGCTGGACGTGATGGACTGAGTGAAAGAAACTGAAGTAAATAGGCCTTTAGTGTGAGATTTTATATTTATCTGGCTGGTAGTTACGCTTCTTACTATTTGGCATAGCTATAGGTGTCAGAGGATAAAAGTTTTTCTCATACCCTTGTTTTTGTCCCCCCTGTTGTCTTTGGACTTCCCTAGAGACTTCTTAAATAAGGTCTAAGGCATGCGTTTCCTTTAGTTGTAATCCCCTCTTATATAGGAGCTCTATTAGAGGTGGTGGTGAGGTTTGTGGTGGGTAGGATATATTCTGTAGTCTATAATTAGGTCTCTGTGAGCCTGCGTCCATGGACCCGAGACCTTCACAACTGATTCTCTGTACTACTCCCTCCATGAGTTGAGACAGGAACGGTTGAGGGCGATGGAGTTGGGGATTACCCTTTTTCCACAGTCACTTAGGCTATTAAAAACAACCCTATAGATTACGTTCTGTTAAAATAGTTTCTCTTGAGGGCAGGCTTTTGTTAAGTAGAATAGAATGCTCAGAGCATATTTCAAAATGGTTACATTCTCCCTCCCCCAACCCCTTCCCCCGACTAAAAGCAGGAGGAGATTTTCTCTGATCTGTGCTTTGAGAACCTAATAAGGCTGCTGAAGGAAAAATCATGAAAGTGTGGGGCCTCCCTGCAACTGGAGTCCCCTGGAGTTTTAACTCTCAAGCTCATTTACGTCAACCCTCCAGCGCTTCATCAATTAAAATGTAAGTTCTCCTGCACCACTACTGGCTCTGGCATCTAGCTTCCACTCCTGGGCTTCACTCAAGTAAGCTGTGACTCTGTGTATCTGCCTGTTTTGCCAATTTTGAGGGCAGTGGTTTGCCCTGTGACCTCAATTCCCTGATGAGTCTAAGAAAAGTTGTTGAGTTTTCAGTTTGTTCAAGTTTCCTTGTTTTGAGGAAGGGAGTGATGACTTCCAAGCTCCTTATATCCCAGACTGGAAACTGGAACCCTGTAGTTGAGTTTTGTTAGTTTCTTCTCACCTCTGTAGCTTGTCTGTGCTTGACTTTGGCAGTGAGCACCAGTAGCCCATGCCAGTGCACCATTTGGGAGGGCAGGGAGTCCCTGATGACAGACCTTTCAAGTCCCTCTCTCTGCCAATGACTTCAGTGACCCTCCAGACCCTACTCCCAGGCTCCCTGGCTCCTCCTGTCCTCTGCTCAGCCCTTTCCCTCCACCTCTGCCTTAGTCTCCCTATTCAGCAGTGGGTCTCTGGGGCTTGCTCTTGGGGCAGGTCACAGTAAGCGTTTACCAGGTGTCTGAAGAGAGGTCAGACAGACTAACAGGCATGTGGGCACAGCCTGCAGGAGTAGGAAGAACAAAGATGTTCAAGTTCTCTCAAGAGAGATCAAGGTTTGAATTCCTGTTCCTACTACTTCCTACCTATGTCATCTCTGAAAAGCTACTTAACCCTACTAGGTTTCAGTTTATCTTTAAAAAGCGGCTAAACCAGGATAATACTGAGAACTAGGTTGGTTTCAGTTAATGGGGAAAGTGGCTAGGCTGGAGCTGAAATTAGGTCCATCTGTTGTGTGGATGAGTTCTGTGTTGGGATCCCTTGGTTAGAGGTGTGAGAACATCCAGGAGGGGCAGAGAATCACCTAACTCCAGCACTATGGTGTATGAAGGCGAGGACCCCAGGGCCCAGCCAGCCTGAGGTTGCTGTGTTTGGGAGGAAAATAGGAGCTTAGGACCAGTGGAGTGGCTACTACTCCAGCTGAACTGCCTGAGCTCCCCTGATCTTGTGGAGAGTCACTGACATCCCAGGGGCCTGAGCAACCTTGCCTGAGACCCCGTAGCCGAGTTTACCATGAAGGGAGGGAATATTTGTCTTCCCCCTTCCAGAGACTGCTGGGCTTTTAACGGCTGATGCTGGTGGACACAGAGCTAGGTGTGGTGGTACCTCAGTGGTAGAGCTCCAGCCAGAGGGATGGCCAGAGGCAGGGAGTGCGGCAATGCCTAGACAGGTGTGGACGCTGGGAAGACACTTTCTTGAGGCCTCCCAAGATCATCTTGGGAAGGGAGTTCCTGGGCAGGGTCCTGGCTCCAGCCAGTGGCATCCCAGTGTTCATGTGCATGTGAGTCCATTTGTGCTCACCTGCCAGTGAGGGTTCAGGATATTTGGGCAGTGCCAGGATTGGAAAGAACTTGCACTGAACCCTTTGAATGGCATCTAGTCCATATTGGATATGTGCTAAATGGGAAATTTACCACATTACCATGGGTTAGGAAGGCTGGGGCGGGTGCATTGCAAGGCCTCCTGGGATCCCGATGGCTGCACAAGGACTCTGTGTCAGGCATATTGGTAGGAAGGATGACTAGAGCATTGCTTCAAGGCTTATTGCCAGACCACTAAGTCCTGAGTCAGCTAAGCAGAAAGGAGACACCAGGCTCCAACTGCTGGAGGTGTGTGGACACCTTGGGTCAGGCTGGCCTGGGCCCCTACACAGAAGAGAGCAGTGTCATGTGGGTTTGGGGGGCAGTGCGTTGGGCCCTTTCAGACTGTGGAGAGCGGGAGCATGGCAGTGGGTGAGGAGGGTGCTGGAAGTCGACTCTAGGAGCAGAGGTCTGAGGACTGCCAGCCTGCACCTCAGCTCACAGCCTGGCTTCGGGCCTCCTCTCTCTCTTTCCCACTCACTTTGCTAGACCCGCCACATTCAACAGCCCTCTATGCTGCAGGCTGGAAGCCCCATCCTCAAGGCCTGGGTCATGTACTCCAGTCCAACTCAATTGTCCCGCACTCTGGGAACTTCCCTCTACCTCCGTGGGGAGCTGGTCCTTGTTCCTCCAAATCCCACGAGTGACGGTTCTTTACTTTGGGAAAGATCCTTACTCCCTTGTACTACAGACACCTGGCAAAATGTCTTACTTCCTATTAAAGGCTGAATTATGCCCCCCACCCCAAAATACATATGTTGAAGTCCTAACCCCAGTACCTCAGAATGTGACATTTTTTTTTTTGGTTGCACCATGCGGCATGTGGGATCTTAGTTCCCCTACCAGGGATGGAACCCGTGCCCAATGCAATAGAAACGTGGAGTCTTAAACCCCGGATCTCCAGAGAAGTCCCCAGAATGTGACTTTATTTGGAGTAGAGCTTTTAAAGAGATAATTGAGTTAACATGAGGTCGTTAGGGTAGCCCCTAATCCAATATGATTGGTGCCGTTATAGGAAGGGAGAATTTGGACACAGAAACACACAGAGGGAAGACAATGTGAGGACACAGGGAGAAGATGGTCATCTATCAGCCAAGGAGAGAGACCTTAGACTTCTGGGCTCCAGAACTGTGAGGTGATAAATTCCTGTTGTTTAAGCCACATTGCCTGTGGTATTTGTTATGGCAGCTGGAGCTGACATATCCTTCCTCTGAAGGCCTGTGCACCCCCATGGCAGGAGTGGTGTCTGCAAGTGAAGACACCTTTCTCTCTCCCCAGCTGGACTCCTTCAGTGTCCTCACTCCTGCTTTCCTCCTGGGATAGTCTCCCTGCCCGGTCCTGTTTCCTTGTCCACGGAGTCAGACGACAGACCTCAAGGGAAAGGGTGAGTGCTGAGGATCAAGGCGGGCAATAGGGCCCCAAGACAGGAGCAAAATGACTCTTTCATTAGTTTTTATTTGTTTTTTTCATGCTTGGTTTGTGGGGTGGCAGCAGTTGGACAGGAAAGCGAAGAAGGGCCCACTGAAAGGTGATGGGGCTGCGGGAGGGGAGAGGCAGAAGGTTCCAGCGAGGAGACTGGGCCCTGAGGCAGAGAGCAAGAGCAGAGGGGCTTGGGGGATCACTGCAGGGCTTTCCATACGGCCCCAAGCATGAACAACAGCAGGGGCCAGCTCTGTGGAGGCACAAAGGCTGTGCCAGGCCCAGGCGAGCCCGCAGCCTGCAGAGTCTGGTATGGAAACAGGGTCTGAGGAGGAGCGGACGTGGGCTCAGGGAGAGGTGTGAGTCTCTGGATCTCGACGATCCAGTCGGTGAAGTAGGTGACGTTGGTGAAGATGCCGGGGTAAATGGGATGACGGCAGTCAAAGCCCCAGCTGGACAGCCCCATCAGAACCCAGGCACTGGCGAAGTCACAGATGAGGGGCCCCCCGGAATCGCCCTAGGAAAGAGATGGGAGTTCATGTGGGTGACTGAGCCAGGTCTGAGAAGACCAGGTAGCAAGGTGGGGCTTATGAGTCTCTGCCATCCAGGCTCACTCAGGTGCACCTCTGTGAAAGTTCCAACACCAGCGTCCCACTGCCGAGCAGCCCTATTAGGCCATGCAGGCAGGCAGTGGAATCGTGCTATAGGAAGTTCCTGATTGACCCTCAGGACAATCATTGATCTAAACCTATCAACATATGGACCTCTGTGCCCAGCGAGGTCCTGGTGGTCCAGGACAGGGCATTATCCAAGGCCAAGAAGGGACAGCTGCACCATAGGGCCCAAGAGAGCTGCTCTGTGAGTAAAGCCTGGCCAGCTAAAGCTGCGTCAGTCCCCAGCTCTTGCAATACCCTGAACTGCAGCAGCATGTGCCCACGTGGGTCCTCCTCCTTTTTCATTCATTTAGTTAGGCCTTTAATTTTTCTCTCAACTTCTTGGTTGAACATTTTCAGAAAATGCCCATACCCAGGCCTGGTGGAGGCAGCCTGTTTTGCTCGGGGAGAAGATGGGTGGTCCCCAGAAAGCTGCTGGAGTCCTAAAATGCTGTCAGGACAGGACAATCTGGTTGGAAATCCCCTCACTCATCAGCCAAAGTGAAGGTCCCATCCTTGGGGGTGGGGGTGGAGGAGCAGGGGCCATAGCCATGCTTGCTGCTCCTCCACTCACCTGCCCAACGCGCACATCAAGCATCCAGGGCAGCCTCCGCCTTTGGGCACAGCGGTGAAATGACAAGGCTCTTCTTTTGTGGTGCTTTTGTAAATAAGCCAATTAGCCTGCCATTGTCAGATGTGACATGTGGAAACAAGCCATGGAAGGGACAGGACAGGAAGGGAAGGGCACTTCATAGGGTGGAGGCACAAAGCTTTCCTGTGCTGAGACTCCAGGCAAGAAACAACCTAACTTTCTGATGCAGGAGAAGGGGAAGCAGTAAGTGCAGACGGGGAGAGGAGGGTTGAGCCAGGTGTGGGGGAGGAAGAGCAGTGATGTGTGCGGAGCAAGGGGGATAGATGGGACATGGGGTCACAGGGCCTTATGGTGGGGGGTTAGAATTGACCCCCATGGAGAACTGTCTAGGTTATGTCTAGCACCTGGATCACTCTGGTGCTGTGTGGAGAATGAACCAGTTGGGAGGTAGCTACAGGAGAGAAGGTGAGAGATTACTGATGGGGAGGGGCCAGGGCAGTAAGAAACAGTCAGATTTGGGGCAATATGTTGAAGGAGGCAACAGGACCTTTCAAATCTGAGCCTTCCTCACCAACCAGGGAGGAACTGCAGAGGGGAAGCAGCAGGCTGAGCACGGAGCCCTGGGGTCTCCAGCATTTAGAGGTGGGAGGGGAGGGGACCAGGTGCACAGCAGAGTAGCTGGCTAGTCCTGGTGCCCAGGAAATGGGAGTGAGACTTGCTGAAGTGCTGAGTGAGAGGAGGACTCAGGTCCACAGGTGGCTCTGGCAAGACAGGCTCTTGGGGATGTTGGTCATGTGGCTCTGGTGGCACACTGGCGACACTCCTGGGTGGAGTGGGTTAGATTCAGTGCTGCTGTGAGTCTTTTGGGGAAGGAAGGCAGAGAAACTGGGCAATGGAGGAGGGAGAGTGCTGTTGCACGTTTACACAGGAGCCAGGAAAGAGGGAGACAGAAGACATGGAGCAGGAGAGCCTTTGGGCACCCAGAGCTCCAGGACAGACTGGCTGGGATGGGCCATGAGGCTCAGGAGAGATGGAAGATGTTAGGGTGGGGCTGGCAACATGAATGGGCTCTAGGCTGATTGATTGCTTTGGCGTTCTCAGTGAAATGAGACGATCTCCAGCTGAGGAGGGGGTGGGGGAAGTGGCGGCTTGAAGGAGAGAGAAGGGTACATGGTGTAGCTGGCCAAAAATAACCCTCAAAGATGTCCATCCTCATCACTGGACCCTTTGGCTATGTTACCTTACGTGGCAAAAGGGACTCTGCAGCTGTGATGGAGTTGAGCATCTTGAAATAGGAAGACTGTCCTGGATTATCTGGGTGGACCCAATGTAATCAGAAAGATTCTCATGGGGAAAGAAGGAGGCAGGAGGTCAGAGTCAGAGGAGGAGATGTGATGACAGAAGCAGAGGTAGGAGCAATGTGCTTTGGGGACAGAGGAAGGGGCCATGAGCCAAGGAATGCTGGTGGCCTCGAAAAAGCTAGCAAAAGCAAGAAAACATTCTCCCCTAGAGTCTCCAGAAGGAACCAGCCTGGCCAACAACTTGACTTTAGACTTTTGACCTCCAGAAATGTAAGAGAATAAAGTTCTGTTGTTTTAGCCACCCACTTTGAGGTGATTTGTCACTGCAGACCCAAGAAAGTCATACACGGGGTCTTCTTGGAGATTGGGAATGTGCCATCATCACCTCAGCTCTTCCCCTCTGTGCTCCCTAGCTGGGGTGCCCTTGGCCCTCCCCACAGTGTACCCACCCCAAGCTGTTCAAGGCCAGGGGAAGGCCTGGTCCCTGTCCACTCCAGGCCTCAGGGATTCATGCAGATGAGCCATGTGGTTGTCTATATTATGGTGGATTCTGGGCCAGTCCGGGGGAGATGGGAAGGGCTCCAATAGCCTCCTGGCCCCTGGGGAGCTCTCAGAAGGCAGAGGAAGGCCCAACACTAATGTATCCCATGCAAAGTGAGATGCACTTTGCACTACTGAAGACACACAGCAAACTGTGTGTGTGTGTGTGTGTGTGTTGGGCAGGGCCAGAGCAATGAATTCTACCTTGGGTGAGAGGACAGGTCTAAGACAGGCCCAGAAGAACAGGTACAATCCAGATAGAGGGAGGCAGACCAGGCCAGGAGATTGAAAGCCAGCAGGTGTTAAGCACCTACTGAATGCAAGGCACAGTACTGAATCTTCTATAAGGACCTTATTAAGTGGAGGCCATTAGCAACCCCATTTCATGGGTTATCTAAGGTCATAATCACTAAATTACAGACTGAAGACTGGACCCAGGTCTGTCCTGCCCCACAGTCTGAGCACTGAGTGCTCCTGGGGTCTGTCTCTCCTCAGACTTGTTTCTGGGTGTCCTGTGCTGGGGGAGGGCACTTCAGTGAGAGAAGAGAGCCCTGGTTGGAGGTTGGGGACCAGAGCAGGCATGTGACAGAAGATGAATCTAGATGGAACCTCTCAGACAGGCTGTGGTGACTGAAAGGCTAAGGGGGGCAGGAGGGGCCACGTGCTGGGGCTCCTGGGTGTCCAGCTCAATGGTGTCCTCAGCCTGGGGAGAAACGAGAGGGGGTGGGGTCAAGAGGCAGAATGGATGTCCAGCAGGCAAGCAGACAAAGGGCTCCGGCCCTGAACTCCATGGGCATGACCTCTGCAGGCTGGACGGGAGGTCTACGGTGACAGCCAGATGGGGACTCGGGGGACTGAGCCCTTTATTTCACCTGCAGGTGCAGCTGACTCTGTGAGAACGACGGCCCAAGCTAGACAGCCATGGGTTGTGCACTGGGAAGCAAGAAAGCTGGGTCTACCTCCTACCAGGAGGGCAGGTGGCCAAGCTTCTTCCCTCTGGCTCAGCAGCTCCACTGGGCTGCCGTGAAAACAGCTGTCCATGAGGCCTTCTCAAGGACCAGGCGCATCCCATCCCTCCTGTGTGCATTTCCTGGGGTGCCAAAGCATATTACCACAAACTGGGTAACTATAAAAACAACAGAAATTTCTCTTCTCACAGTTCTGGAAACCAGAAGTCTGAAATCAAGTACCTCTCTGTCTATCCCTCAGCCCACTCTAAATTCAAAATGGTTTCATCTCGAGATTCTTAGCTAATCACATCTGCAAAGACCTATTTCCAAATCAGGTCACTTTCTGAGATTCCAAATGGTTACAAATGTAGGGGACACTATCCAACCCACTACACCATCCTTTCGACAATCCCATGAAGGAGGCCTCAGAATCTTACAGTATAAATGAGGACATGGGCTCAGAAAGTGAAAAGACCTTCAGGGCAGAGCAGTGTCTCTAACTCCAGAACCCTAATACTCTCCCCTCCACTCCACAATGCCATCTATGTAAGAGCTCCGCACATGATGCCAGCTTGGGAGGCTGGGCCCTGAGGTGGATATGGTGGAGGTCAGGTTAGGCTTGGAGTCAGAATACAGGGGACCAGGTTGTGCTGCCTTATTTTAGGGTAGCTACTTTCCCTCTCTGGACCTGTTGGCCCACCTCTAAAATTGGGCATTACAGAGAGAGGAAAGAAATGTTTACAATTCAAATATCCAACAGTGGACTCATACCTGTAATATGTAAAAATACACAAAGAGCCCCTAAAGGAAAAGAAGACAACCCAACAGAAAAGTGAGAGGTGGGAAAATCTTGAAGGGAAACTTTAGAGAAGATATCCAATGACAATAAACATATTAAAGTATATTTAACTTGTCATCAGGGACATGCAAACCACCATAAGCTATCAAAATGAGAAAAGATGGAAAGTGCAAAGTGTTGGCGAAGATATAAACTCTCATCCAGGACTTCCCTGGTGATCCAGTGGTAAAAAGTCTGCCTTCCAATGCAGGGGACGCGGGTTCAATCCCTGGTTGAGGAACTAAGATCCCAAATGCCGCGGGGCAACTAAGCCAGCGTGCCCCAACTAATGAGCTCGTGCGCCTCAAGAGAACCTGCATGCCACAACTACAGAGCCCATGCACTCCGGAGCCCCACTCACAACAGCTAGAGAGAGAAAACCCACACACGACAACTAGAGAGACGCCTGAGAACCACAACCAGAGAGAAACCGGAGGAGACCGCGCACCATAACGAAAGATCCCGCATGCCTCAGCAAAGATCCCTTGTGGTGCAACTAAGACACGACACAGCCAAAAAAAATAAGGAAAATAAATCAATAAAATAAATAAATATTAAACTCTCATCCACTGCTGGAATGAGTGGAAATGGTGCAACCACTTTGGAGATGTTAGGAAATATCTGCCAAAGCTGAATATACACATACCTTTTAATTCAACAATTCTACTCAAGGGTTTCTGTGAAATAGAAGATAAAATATTTGGAAGTGAAATGAAATGAAAAACTTGGAAACCTCTAAAATACCCATCAAGAGTAGAACTGATCATAGAATTCAATTCACACAATAGAGTCCTGTAGAGCAATGAGACTGAACAAACTATAACTACATTTAACAGTTTGGATGAATCTCACAAATATAAAGACACGAAAGATTGACAACTGGAAATAAATTCTATTTATGGAATATTCAGAATCTAATCTAAGTTGTCAAAAGTGAAGATAGTGGTTTCTGTTGGGTGTTGGTGATAGGAAGGAGGTGTGAGTGGGACCTCTGGGGTATTGGTCATCTGTTGCGTAACTATGTGAAAGTTCATCCAACTTATGAAAACAGCATGAATATATTCTTTTGTATGTATGTTATACTTAAATAAAAACTTTAAGGTATGCCTCATAAAAAGATGCTGTTTGAGGGTGCTGCCAGTAGATGCCCTTATGTGCAAGGGGCTTAGAAAGGGGCTATCCTGGGGGACACTGCCAAGGAATTGAGCCCAGGAAGACATGTGGAGGGAGGAAATGGGAAGTCCCAGGGGTCTCCACAAAGACAGTAGAGGCAACACAGCCCCTCCCCTAGGGAAACTGAGAACAGGCAAGGGAAGAACAGAAATGACCTTACTCACTTGGCAGATGGCCTTTCCTGTCGAGAAGTCCCCAGCACACAGCATGTCCTCATGCACGGAGAAGTTCTTGCCTTTTCTAAGTCCATAAAATATATTACAAAACTTGTTCTCAATGAAGCCCACCTTACCCTCCTGGAGATGGAAAGGTTCAAGCAGAGGCGCTGCGAGGATAAGGAGGAAATCAGTGAAGGGTGCTGTGGCTTAGCTACAGGCTACTCTGCCTTACCATTCACCACTTCAACATGGACTTTTCTCAGCACAGTTGAGCCTTCAGCACTGTTTCAGTCTTCTACCTATGCCTAGTAAGCCCTCCCCCTTTTCTCAAACTTTTCCAAACTCATCCTATTCCCTCTACCTCCCTCATAGCAATAGACCACACCTCTCCTATTCTACAAAGGAAAAAGGCAAATCCCACCAACACATGCCACTCAGTGGTGCTTAGCAACCATTCACCAACCTACCTACCCTTTCACAGACCATCCCATCCACTCTCCATTTGTCTATCATTAACCTTTCCATCCATCCACCAATTCCTCTATCCATCTACCTATCTTTCCTCTTTCCTCATGTCCCATTCATCCACTCACGCTTCCATCCATTTGCCCATTTACCCATCTTTTGATCCATCTCCACTCACTCCATCTATCTCTGCCTACCATCCTTTCACCCACCCACCCATCTTTCCTTCCACCCACTCATCCTCCCACCTACCCTTCACCCATCCACCCTCTCATCCAATCACTCATTTATTCCTCTGTCCTTGTGTTCAGTATCTTTTAGACACTAATGATACACAGGAACATTCTTAGTTGGGGGAGACAGGGATACCGAGCAGGGCCCTGAGGGGCTCCTGGGCACAAAGGCTTTCTGTGTCCCCCATTTCTTTGATTACAGGAAATAGACTTCATTCAGCCTCCATGACCTTCTCTGAGTTCCAACGGGCAGATTCAAGCAGTTGTTAATCAGGGAAGGGAGGGGATGCGAGACCAGTGAGAAACAGTCAAGAGAAACACAGTGCAGCCTTGGGGCAAGGTCCTGGCTCCCCAACAATGGATATACAAAACAATATCTTTGAGCTGTTTTGCAGATACTGAAACCCCCTCCAGGTGGGAGAAGTTAATGATTAACAATGGTATGCTGCCCACAAGCAGGTAGACCCCAGACCAGTTGGAACCTGAAGGTTGATGATGCTGACTCCTACTTACCTCACCACCACCTCATCAGCAGAATGTCCAAGAGCTGATCATGCCCTCTTTGAACCATTACTATGAAACTTCTCACTATCCTCTCCAAGTAGAGACACAGTTTTTCGAGGCAGGAGCCCACTGTGTCCCCGTTTGCCTGGCAAAGTAATAAAGCTATCCTTTTCTACTTCACCCAAAACTCTGTCTCCAAGATTCTATTTAGCACTGGTGTACAGAGAAGCTGAGCTTTTTGTATCAACAGGGTAAATGAAGTAAATAAGTAGAATTGTTTTAGATCTAATAAGTGGTGTAAAGGAAATAAAACAGGGACATATGCTATTAGAGGTTGCCTGTTTTAGCTCATATGATCAAGTAAAACGCCTCAGAGGAGCAGCTGAGTTGTACATGTAAAGAAGTGAGTCACGACAAGGTTAGCAGGGAGAGCAAGTGAGGCCAGGGAGGCAGCCAAGGTGAAGGCCCTGAGGTGGCGATGGCCTTGGCATTTTCAAGCAGGAAGGAGGCCTGCTGGCTGGGATGGTGTGGGTGAGGGATGTAGTAGGAGATGAGCAGAGAGGAATTGGGGCCAACATTACACAGGGCCTGAGAGCCAAGGTAGGGAGTTACGACTTTTTTCTAGGTATAAATGAGAAGGCACTGAGGGTAATGAGCAGGGAACTGGCATGACTCCTGCTTTAAAGAAAACACTCAGACAGCTATGTGGAGACTAAAGTATAGCACACAGGGTGGGATCTCAGAGACCAGTCTGGAGGTCCAGGCAAGCAATTATGGTCTATAGGACCAGGGTGGCAGCAGTGGGGTACCTACCAGGCGCCTGGCCCTGCCCGGGCCACAGGCTGGGATATTAAAACAAGAAAGACAGGGTTTCTGTCCTCAAGGAGGAACAATCTGTGTGTGTGTGTGTGTGTGTGTGAGAAATGTGGTGTATCTGTGGTGTGTATGTGTTGTGTATGTGGTGTGAGAATGCTGGGAACGTGGTTGTTTGTCCTATGATTAGGGAGTGTTCATGACATACTAGTAGGCAAGGGCCAGGGATGCTGGCACATCCCACCCAATGAAGACAGGGTCTGTTCAAAATGCCTGTAGCACCTCTGTTGAGAAACACGGTACCAAATTATGACCCTACAAATAATTAAAATATATATTCTTTTTCCCCTTAATTTTGCACCATAAGCATTTCCCCCAACCATAAATACTCCTTTCTTTAATAAAGACTCTGGCTCATAAGTCTTTGCCTACATTTCTCCTCTTTCAATCTTAAAAAACATAATTTTTTTCCTGCGTTATGCAGTTCACCTAACAAGCTTACAAAGTAGATAGCTGAGCTGCGTTGGGAGAAGAGCAAAGTGAGGTTCAGAGAGTGAAACACTCTTAAGTCATAATCATTCTAACTTCATCAGGCAGGCTCAGAGGTCAGAAGTCGTACGTGTGTTTTCCTTCCACTTTTCCCAAGCTCCTCTTATGGCAATGGGAAATCAGGGTGTTTGTTTGTCAGTGGCCTGCAATGGGCCAGGCCCCAAGCATGACCTTTGAGTTGAATCAAGTCATCTCAGATCCATGGTTGATTAAAACCTTGGAATCCAGAACCAGAAAGACTTCAAGAACCCAGAATCTTGATTCCAAAAGTCAAAGATTCCCAGACTTTCAGTGTAAACCTTTGCACTTAGAGAACACTGAAGCTTTACAATCACACACTTTCAGAACTAGAACTAAAATGGTCCACTCCTCTAGAAATGACGCATAGTGGGCCAAGGTCCAGTGCCTCTTTGCTTGGGGACCCCTCAGGAGGAGCCACACCTCCCTTCTTCCCTCCTTTGTCCTTCTCCCCTTCCTCCTCCCCACCCTCATCTGCCCCAACCCGACTCTCCTACACCCTCTCACTTTCCTCGTTGAGCATCCCCCAGCCAGTTATCCAGCAGGATGAGTTACTGGGTAGCTGCATGCCAGGGACTGGGAGGCAGGCGGGGATGATGTAGGACGTGAAATTCACAGGAAAGAGCAGCTGCAACATGGCTATGTCACTCCCGAAGGGATGTAACTTCTCAAAGTCTGGGTGCATGATAATCCGGCTCAGTGACATCTCTCGGGTGTGCTGGGTGTGCTGGTGCAGCTGGGTGCTTCCTAACAGAACCCGGTAGTTCTCCGGGGCATGAGATTTTCTGGAGGAAGAAGGGCACATTGTCACCATCATCTCTGCGTGTGGGCTAGCTCTTTCCCTGCATCCTCATCTAACTGCCCACAGGCCTCTACCCCACATGATGCTAGACAGCTTTTTTCTCCCCATTTCTAGCGTTCAGGAGTCCTTCTTTCTTGGGGCTAATTGATATTCTACTTACAACCTCAGACACACGGCTTCTCCATCACACACTAGAATCAGAGGAGCATTGAATCCTTGTGCTGGAAAGATCCTTGGTGGTGTATCAAATGAAGGTCTTTGATTGTACACAGGAGGAGTTCTGGCTCAATCCCAGCTCTAACTTTACCCTTCCCAAGACTCCCTACAGTCCACCTTCTGGCCCCACATTCTTCCTGACCTCTCCTTTCTTTAAACACCTTCCTGACCAAGGGCTGCTTCTCCACTTAGTTATAAGGACTCACAAAAGATTTGTTAAATAAATGAGCAGATGAGTGCAGGAAACAGAACCTTGCCTTGTTCCCTGAACACAGGTGCTGAAACTTCCCACCTCCCTGACTGTTTGCACGGCTCATCCACCTGGAGACCCACTCATGCTCCCCTTGCCCAAACCCTTCCCCTCCAGCAAGCCCCTCCCTCTCCATAGCCCTTCTCCGGAACCCCCAGCCCATGCGTCTGCCCTTCTCACCCATGTTGGGCCTTCTCTTGTGACAGGATGGAGCCAGGGTGAGGTGGGGACTTGCCACCCCTGATGTCACAAAGGGGCTTGCATGGATCGTCGTATGGAGTAGGCGCCAATAGGACTCTAAGTTCTGAAAGTTCCAGCTCCCAGACCTGGGCTGTGATGCCCCAACTCCCTGGGGACCCCTCCTCATCTGTTCAGACCTAGGCACTGAGCCAGGCCCAGGACGGCCAGGGGAATTAGACTCCTGAGCAGCCATGTCACTCTCCCAGGGAGCCCCAATTCCCACCTATGCAGCCTGGCACCATGGCTCCCCACAACGCACACCAGCGGCCATGACTACTCCTGGGCACACAGTTGTGCAGGAGTAATAAGAAGAATTGCCCAGCTGCTGGCCATACATGCGGTCCCAGGTCCCTGCCTAGAATCTGACACCTGGAAATGTGGGGACATTAAGAAGAAGCTGTGATCTGAGATTGGTCCACACTGCATGGCAGCCAGGATGGACACTGCCACTCTCCTGAGGCACATCTGTGTTGAAGGACAGGCACAGGGGCTGATGGCAGAGCATGAGGCGGATCTGAGCAGGTGAGCAAGGAGGACCGTCCAGGTGGAGGGTACACAGGCCAAAGGCAGGAATGACATGCATCTGAAGGCCACAGACTGCCCCAGAGAAAAGCCCAGAGGAGCTGACGTGGGATGCCCATCACCCCTTTTCTCCTCTTCCCCCATATCCCCCTCCCCTGCCAGTGCCTGTGCTGGCACCCTGGAAGGAGGACTTACTTCAGAAAGCAGTGGGCAGTGGAAACGACCCAGTGAGAGTTAATGAGGACAGCTCCACAGATATGTGAGCCCTGGTACTGCAAGCTGGCCTGCCATGGCCACTGGCCAGCCACCACGTCCTGGCCACCGTAGATCTTCCCCATCACCTTGGGTTTCCCGCACACTGTGGAGACTCCCCTGCCACCTACGATAGAGACACTAGTAGTACCCCAAATGCCACTACCAGGAAGGCCCTGTCCACTTCATAGATGGGAAAACCAAGGCCAAGCGTCCAGTGGCCTAGCCAAAATGACAGCGCTACCTGGACTCTACTTTCACTGGCTGCCCCTGAGAATTGGACAGAGCAAGCCCTGTGGGGATGAGGACCCAGAGGTCTGGTGGGATGGGGCAAGGGGGGACCTAAGGTAGCCACAGCAGCTCACAGCAGCATCTCCAGGGAGAAGGACATCCCCGAGTGAGGCTGCCAAGGGCTGGGCACGTCACAGACCTTATTTCCCTCAACTAGCACACCTCAATGCCTACTCTTGTAGATCAAAGAACTAAAGGTCTCAGAAGTTGCCAACATTACTTGCTCAAGATCATGGCTTCTAAGGGCCTGTGCCTCCTCCATGTCACCCCGGTGTCTTAGGGAGGGAGATTTGCAGTCTGTGGTGCTGTGTGAGCTGGGGAAAGTCATTCCCCCTCTCTGACTCAGGATTCTACATTTCTAAAAGAAGAGGGAGTGGGCTAATGAAGACAGCCCTGGCTCTAGGACTCACACCTGGGAGGGCAGGGGGTGTGCCCAGGCACCCTGAGAGCGGGCATCTTGGTCTAGGGCCTGCGCTTCCAGGGCCTCACGGAGGGGAATGAGACCCGCGGCCCTGGACTCAGGGCCTCTCATTCATCAGTCCTGGTGCTTTCCTCCACCCAGCCACCCAGCCTCAGGGTCAGACCCTGCTATGTCCCCACTTCCACAGTCCCACAGAGGTCCCACGGTCCCACAGAGGTCCCACGGTCCCACAGAGGCACTTCCCACCCAGAGGCTCCACAGTGGGGAGTCGGTGACCCACCTGTGTTGAGAGGGTCTCTGGGCTGCCTGGTTGTTGGCCAGGGCAGAGAAAAGATGAAATTCAGTGACTCAGGGCACCCAGGCCCTGGTCACAGCTGGCCCCCTCAGGCCCTGCAGTTTAGCCGTTTCAGCCCTCAACAGAGGCCCCAACGCACCTGTGGCTCCCGGGGCCAACCGCTGCGCTTCCGGAGTCGGAGCGCTGCCCTCCACCGCTCCGCCCGCGCCTGGAGCCCAGCCGGGGGCGGCCGTGGCCGTGGCCGGGGACCCTCGCAGCTCCAGGGTGGCCACGGGCAGCAGCAGCAGCCAGAGAAGGGCCACAGGCTGGCCTCGGCCTTGGGCGATCCACGCCTCCGTGCCCATTGCCAGGGTTGCTGACTCCCGCCTGACCCCACCCTGGCCCTGCCTGACCTTGCCCTGACCCCGCCTCAGCCCAGCCCTGATCCCACCCTGACCTTCTTAATAACCTTTTAAACAACTCTACTAAGATATAATTTATATACCATGAAGTTCACTTATTATTATACAAGGGACAATTCAATGATTTTCTGTACATTTTAAAAAATTTATTTATTTATTTATATTTAAATAAACTTTTTGTTTTAGATTTATGAAAAAGTTGCAAAGACAGTACAAGGAGTTCCAAGATCCCCCTCACCCACTTTCCCCTAATATTAAGATCTTATATTACTATGGCACATTTATCACAACTAGTGAGCCAATACTGAGACATTAATATTAACTGAGGTCCATTCTTTCTTTTTTAAAATTTTTTTAACCTTAAGGTGTATAGCATAATGATTTGACTTCCATGCATCATGAAATGATCATCGGAATAAATTTAGTGAACATCCATCATCCCACATAGATACAAAATTAAAGAAATGGAAAAAAAAATTTTCCTTGTGATGAGAACTCTTAGGATTTACTCTTATCAACTGTCATGTATAACATACAGCAGTGTTAATTATATTTATCATGTTGTCCATTACATCCCTAGTACTTATTTATCGCATAACTGGGAGTTTGTACCTTTGACTGCAGCTAACCAATTCCCCCTCCCCCAATCTCCGGCCTCTGGTAACCACAAATCCGATCTCCTTTCCTATGAATTTGTTTGTTTTTGAAGTATAATTGATGTACAATGCTATGTTAGTTCCTGTTACACAACATAGTGATTGGTTATTTCTGTACATTTCAAAATGATAAGTATAGTTATGATATGTCACCATACAAATATATCACATAATTATTGACTATATTCCCCACAGTGTACATTTCATACTCATTTATTTTGCAACTGAAATTTTGTACCTCTTCATCTCCCTCACCTATTGCTTTCTTTCCCCCAACACTCTCCCGTCTGGCAAGCACCTGTTTGTTCTCTGTATCTATAACTCTGTCTCTGTTTTGTTAGGTTTCTTCATTTGTTTTATTTTTTAGATTGCATATATAAGTGTAATCATACAGTACTTGCCTTTGTCTGACTTACTTCATTTAACATAACACCCTCATGGTCCATCCATGTTGTTGCAAATGGCAAGATTCCGTTCTTTATCAGATATGTGATTTGCAAGATTTTCTCCAAGTCTGTAGCTTGTTTATTCATTCTTTCAACAGTGGCGCTCAAAGAGCAAAAGTTTTTAATTTTGATGAAGTCTAATTTACTAATCTTTTCTTGTATGGATCATGTTTTTGATGTTATATCTAATAGAGCATGAAGAGTTTCTTCTATGTTTTCTTTGAGAAATTTTAGGGGTTGTTTCTTACATTTGGATCTGTGATCGAGTTTTAGTTCATTTTTGTCTAGTGTGATGTAAGTTTCTGTTTCTTTGCTTTGGGTTTTTCCTGTGGATATCCATTTATCCCTGCACCTTTCCTTGGTTAAAAAAAGAAAGGTTAGTCTTTCTTGTATTGAATTGTCTTGGGACCTTTGTTGAAAATCAATTCATAATAAAAATGGTTTTATTTCTGGACTCTTAATTCTGTGCCATTGAACTGTATTTCTTTCCTTGTGCCTGAAACCCACTGTCTAGATTAATACGTATTATAGTAAAATTTGACGTCAGGTGGTGAAAGTTCTCCAGCTTTATTCTTTTGCCAAACTGTTTAGGTTATTCTGCATCCTTTGCATTTCCATATGAATTTTAGGATCAGCTGTCAAATTCTACACAAAAAGAGCCTGCTAGAATATTCACAGGGACTGCATTGAATTTATAGATCAATTTGAGGAGAATTGCTTTCGTTTTTTTACTTAAAAATTTATTTATTTATTTATTTATTTATCTATTTTTGGTTGCTTTGTGTCTTCGTTGCTGCGTGTGGGCTTTCTCTAGTTGTGGTGAGTGGGGGCTACTCTTGGTTGCAACGTGCAGGCTTCTCATTGTGGTGGCTTCTCTTGTTGTGAAGCATGGGCTCTAGGCACGTGGGCTTTAGTAGTTGTGGCACACGGCTCAGTAGCTGTGGCTCACCGTCTTTAGAGCGCTGGCTTGTAGTTGTGCCTCATGGGCTTAGTTGCTCCGCGACATGTGGCATCTTCCTGGACCAGAGCTCGAACCTGTGTCCCCTGCATTGGCAGGAGGATTCTTAACCATTGCACCACCAGGGAAGTCCGAGAATTGCTTTCGTGATAATATGAAGTCTCCTGATCTATGAACAAGAAATGTTTCTGTTTATATAGATCTTTAATTTCTCTCAGCAATGTTTTGTAGTTTTCAGTGTACAGATCTTGCAGCTCTTTATTAAATTTATTTCTAAGTATTTTATTCTTTTCCATGCTACTGTGAATGAAATCATTTTGTTAATTTCCTTTTCATATTTTTGTACTTAGTATATAGAAATGAAATTAATTTTTATAAGAAATGTTTCCTGTGACCTTCTTAAACTTGTTTATTCATTCTAGTCTGTTTTGTTTTGTTGTATTTTGTTTTGGTAGGATCATTGGTGTTTTCTAACACATAGGATCATGTCCTCTGTAATAAAAGTTCTAATTCTGCCATTTAAAGTTGGATGCCTTTAATTTCTTATTTCTCTCCTACCTTCTTTTTTTTCTTTTTCCCTTCTTTCCTTCCTTCCTTCCCACCTTTCTTTCCTCCACTTCTTAGAGACTATATTTTAAGGACCTTGCTTTTCAAATATGGTCTATCAATCTTTGTCTTTAACTTTGTTTCATCTATTCACATTCAATGTGATTATTGATATGGTTGGAATTACATTTTCCACTTTGGTATTTGTTTTCTGTATGTCTCTTATCTTTCCCCCGACTTTTGAGACAGGCTGGGACCTGAGACCCTTTGCTGCAGTGCTACAGCAGATTTCTATAAACTGGTGTATGCATGGGTGAGAGTCCCACCTGTGGGTTAGGTTCCTACAGATGAAATACAACTGTCTGGTTTCCAGGCTTGATCACCCCGGTGGGCAGTGGACAGGGTGCACCCTCCTTCAGTGGCCCTTTCTGAAAGCTTGCAGGTTGGTGCCTGAAGAGACAACTGCAGGGTCAGGTTGAAATGGCAATCTCTCTCTTTCTCTTTCTCTTTTACAGTCTTTTCTGTCCCTCCTCCCTTTACCTCTCCCTTGGTCCTTATACCTGCACTCCCATCCCCTTTATCCTGAAAACTTCTTGTTTGTGTCTAAGTTTTTGTCATTGGTATTTTTGTTTTATGAGTTTTGTCTGTCCAACTGCTCCTACAAGTCTCTGCTAACATTGTGGGCATGGTGAAGCTCTTAAACCCTGAAATACAAACGGATCGCACATTGTCTGAGACTCGACTCCAGCCTTGGGTTACTTAGTGGGATTTTAAAGAACAAAAAAAGAAGAGAGGGGCTTACACCTCTCTCCTCTGCCTTTGCAATGTAACTATTGTGCCTGGACTCTCAGGGACTCCCTGATCCATCTGTAGTCCCCCAGACTGAGGGAAAAAAAGAGGCCTTTTTAAATTCAAGCAGGAAAACTAAGAGATCTCTGATTTTGTAAAAATTAACTTGTGTGGCTTAAGCTTGTGGGTTTAATTAATACAGACCTGTCTGTATTATCAACATTAAGTATAATACTTCTATCGTACCTAGGGTTACTGGAAGTCAATAAGTGCATATTGTTTCTGTGATAGAATCTGTTAGCAAGGAAAATAACCTGATATGATTAAACTTTTAAGTAAATATAACTGGATAAGAGTTTTTTAGTAAACTCAATGGGAATAATCATGTTTTCAAAATGTCCATCTAGAACAGTCCCTCCAAATTTTGGTAACTTGAAACTAAATTAAGTTAAATGATAGGAATCCATTGAGTATCCAGGCCATTTCAAATAAGATGAAATATTGGAACATCAATTGCTAAACAGGTCTAAATTTACCTACTTTTGTTTTCTTGTGAGAGGGAAAGTAAGGATGTTTGGGTTTATTGGACACATATCTTACATCACATTAAGGAAAGAAATTGTGCTTTGGGAAGATACATGGGATCGTCCCAAGAGTTTATGGGATATTCCAATCAGGGAATGCTAATGTAAAAGACATTTCATTGTGACATAAGGAAGGTAGGATGTGTGCTTTCAGAAAAGAAGGTATGTGGAATGGAAATGTATTTTGTTAAATGGAAAAATGTGATTTTGTCCTACAGCTGGTTATTTCTGAATGGAAAAAAGAAGGGACAAAATATGGCTACAGAAAGTTACAGAAGATTTGCAGAAAAGGAACACTGAGAAGAGAATTTTTTATGTGGTTGGAATTTTCTAAGGTTGGATTAAATTTAATTAGGTAACCGGATTTTATCAAGAGTAGGCTGATATAAGACTGGATTTGGTTTCTTTCTCTCATAAGAGAACAAAGATTTCCTCGAATGCTCCTTTTGATAACAGATTGTGTGAGTTTCTGTGCCTTTAAGTGATCTGCGTTTACTTTTGGAATCCTTTTTTTTGTTTTTTCACCTTAGCTCAAGGAATAATTGTTTCACAGCAGCCTATGATTCTATTTGACTGGATGTTTTAAAACTTTTGGAAATTTTTGACAGATTTCCCAAATATCAAATTCTAATTGAAATTCTTTTGACTTCCAGTTAACTTTGGGATGCTTCATGGGGCCCCTGGAGCCTCCCAAAGAGAGATCCTAAACTAATTGGGTTCATTTGGTGTGTTAAATTACATGGGAAACATTGTCTAAACTCATTGTTGCCTGTGTCAGATGGAATCATCAGGCTCTCCCCAGTTTTATCATAGCTGTCAAACAGATAGGGGAAAGGGTTTTAGGTTTTTCTGCTGTCTAGTTCTCTCACCTTATTCTATGTCCAAAAAAAATCCCCTGTGGGAATACTCCCAACGTAGGCCCTTAGGTCCTGACCCCAATGGCATTTTCCATTGCACCCAACTCCAATTCCTCCAGGAGTTCCTTTTTTGCACCTCTAGGCCCCCTTTCACTCAAGGCCTTGGTAGCCCATACCTTGTTACAGATTACCTATTGGGTGGCCACTTCCAAGCAGCCCACGTCCTAGGTTTTATAGATGCTCAAACTCGAGGAATACCTCCAGCATAGGGAAACATTATAGGACAAAAGCCTCCTGGTAAATGTCTCTGGGACACTGGACTTCATTTCTAGGAGCACTTTTTCTCGGTTGCATGTTATTCAACATGGGATGATCCTCTTCTAAGCCAGAAGAAACACCTCTGGAGAGTATCCTTAAAAATTGGAAACTTTCAAAATAGACGGGCTGAAAAGGGAAACATTTAAACTCTATTGCAACATTGCCTGGCCCTTGTATAAGTCGGGGAATGGAGAAAAATGGTCTGAAAATGGGTCTCTATAATACCGTGTTGCAATTGGATCTCTACTGTTGCAGGACAGGAAAATGGACTGAGGTTCCCTATGTTCAAGCCTTCATGGTCTTGGGAATTCCCTGGCGGTCCAGTGGTTAGAATTCTGAGCTGTCACTGCTGAGGGCATGTGTTCGATCCCTGGTCGGGGAACTAAAATCCCACAAACCACATGGGGCTGCCCCCACCCCCCAAAATAAACCTTCATGGTCCTTTACCAAAACCCTGCTCTATGGGTCTCCTGTAATCAAAAGCCTGGGGAATCAGAAACACTCCCGACATTTTAAATGATCCCCTTCTAACTTTCTCCGACTCTCAGGGGGGAAACCAAGCTTCACCTACTTCCCTGGAGCCACCTACTCCTCCGGAGCCACCTACTTCTCCGGGTCCCTCTGACCAATCCCAATCTCTGCCTCCTTATGTCCCTTTATATCTTCCGTCGCCCCAGGAGGGACAGACTAGTCCCTCCAGGGTAACTCGTAGTGGAACTTCCTGTCACCCAGGATCAGGTTCAAAGTTAGCCCCCACCTCTGCCCCACAAAGCCTTTACCCCTTCAGGAATCAGCTGATGGAAACTGAAGCACTACTGGAGTGCATGTCCCCTTCTCAATGAGAGACTTAGGAATTTGTAAGGAGAATTTTGACAGGTTCTCAGAGAACCCTGACAAGTTTAGGGATGAATTTATCAGGCTGGGGTTGACATTCTCTCTCACCTGGCAGGGCATCATGGTTATTCTGGCCTACTGTTGCACCCCAGATGAAAAGGAGCGTATACTGAGAAAGGCCAGGTAACACTCAGATGGCCTATTGGCCACCAATCCACACCGCCAAATTTTTCAGGTGGGTGGGGATCCAGTCGCAGAACATGACCCACACTGGGACTATGAAGATCATGTAGGCCAGGCTAGGATGAGACATTATATTACTTGTCTATCAGAAGGACTGAAAAGGTGTATGGTGAAGTCTGTAAATTATGATAAGGTCCGAGAAGTTGCAAAGGAAAAAAGATGAAAACCCAACAGTCTTCCTGAGCCGAGTGACAGAGGCATTCAGGAAGTGCACCAGTACAGACCCTGAGTCCGCAGAAGGGAGGACACTACTGGCCATGAATTTTATCACCCAGGCTACTCCTGATTATCAGGAGAAAATTACAAAAGCTTGAGTCTGGGCCCCAAACCCCACTGTCAACCTTGGTAGAGGAGGCTTTCAAGGTCTATAACAACCACGACTCAATGGAGGAGTCCAATAAGGATAAGAGGCTAAAAAAGAAAACACAACTTTTGGCTGCTCTGATCCACCCACCATCTCAAAGGGACGCTGGAGGGCCAAGAAGCCTGGACAGACTGCCAAGAAGCTGCCTGGGCTCGAACAAGTATGCCTTTTGTTGGAAGGCGGGGCACTGGAAGGGGGAATGTCCTGAGTGCTTTCCTGTGAGACACCCAAGGGGCAACCTTGACTGGCCCCAGTTCCTTACAATTCTCTCTCCAATGAGAGATTCCTGCACACCAACTGATGGAGCCTGAGTGCCTTCCCAGCTCCAGATCCCACTCGATCCATCCTCATCACTCCAGCAGAGCCTCGGGTCAACCTCGATGTGGCAGGTAGGAGAACTGAATTTCTTGTAGACACTGGAGCCACCTGCTCTATTCTGACTTGGCCAGCTGCCCCCTTCTCCAACAGAGACTGTACTGTGACAGGAGTTGATAGACAGCCAAAGGTAAGGTGATTTACATCTCCCCTTGCCCACAGAGTCAGGTCCATTATTATTATTCACTCCTTTTTGTATATGCCAGAATGCCCTGTCCTCCTCCTCAGAAGAGATTTGCTAAATAAGTTAAGAGCTAGTATATTCTTAGGAGGTAGAGAATTCAAGCAGAGAATGCATCTGTTAGTAGCCCCAGATGACCCACCTGCTGGTCATCAAAATATTCCCCAAGACATTCCCCAAGAAATTAGGGAACAAGTAGATCCTGCAGTTTGGGATACCTCAGTGCCAGGAAGGGCAAAACCTGTTCCCCCAAAAAACATAAGGTTAAAGCCTGGGGAAAAATACCTCTGGAAAAGATCTTTTAAAGCCTGAGGCCCTGAGGGGAATCCAACTGCTGCTCAGCAAATTCCTAAAACACAGACTCATTAGGCCCTGCCAATCCCCTTGCAACACCCCGGTCCTCCCCATTCAGAAGCCTAATGGGGAATATCGGTTTGTGCAAGATTTACAAGCAGTGAATGAGGCACTCATCCCTATTCACCCATTGGTGCCAAATCCATACACCTTCCTCACCCAAGTGCCAGGGAGCACCCAGTATTTCTCTGTTTTGGACCTCAAAGATGCACTTTTCTGTATTCCTCTACATCCTGAGTCTCAATACCTTTTTGCCTTTGAATGGAGGGACCCTGACACCCTGGAGGCTACCCAATATACGTGAACAGTGCTTCCTCAGCGATTTGGGACAGCCCCCATCTTTTGGAAACATGTTAGCAAGGGAACTGAGGGAACTGAGCCTTGAGAAGGGAACTCTGCTACAATATGTTGATGATTTATTGATAAGTAGTGAGACCAAACAAGACTCAGATCAAAATACCATTAGGGTCCTAAATTTTCTGGCAGAAAGGGGATATAAAGTCTCTCCAACAAAGGCTCAGATCTCACAGCAGTGGGTTCAATATTTAGGATTTGTTTTGACCCCAGGGGCACAAGCCCTGGCCATAGATCAAAAAACAGCAATTAGTGCATTACCATCTGCAACCGCAAAGAGGCAACTTCGAGGCTTTCTCAGGATGGCTGTGTTCTGTTGTGTCTGGATTTCAAATTACGGCCTTATAGCAAAACCCCTATATGAGGCTCTAAAGGGAGAAGAAAGAGAACCCCTTCAATGGAATAAGGACCACCAGTGGGCCTTTGAGACTCTAAGGACTGAATTAAGTAGAGCACCAGCACTGGAGCTTCCAAATTTGGACCAACCCTTTACCCTATACATTCACGAGAAGTCAGGGATAGCACTAGGAGTCCTGACCCAAAAGCTGGGACCAGATCAGAGAACAGGGGCTTACTTTTCAAAACAACTGGACTCAGTGGCCCTGGGATGGCCAAGCTGCCTGCGGGCAGTAGCAGCCACAGCCCTGTTAGTTAATGAGTCTTCCAAGCTCACCCCGGGACAACATTTAGATGTGTTAACCTCTCATCAGGTACAATCTGTGCTGGAAGTCAAAGGACATTGGTTGACTGGAGGAAGGTTAACAAAATTACAGGCCCTCCTAATGGACACCCCCAACATTACCTTAAAGGTGTGCCAAACCCCAAACCCATAAACTCTGCTTCCAGTGGTCAAGAGTGGAGACTTATTGCATCAGTGTATAGAGACCATAGAACAAACTTACTCCAGTAGGTCTGATCTTCTAGATGAGCCTCTAGACAGCCCTAGGGTCGAATGGTTTACTGATGGGAGCAGTTTTGTAGAAATGGTAAACTGAAAGGTGGTGTATGCCATAGTTAGCCTAGATGAAGTCATAGAAGCCAAGGCCCTGCCACCCCAGACATCAGCCCAAAAGGCTGAACTAATTGCCTTAACGAGAGTTTGCAATTAGGGAAGGATAAGAAATTAAATATTTTTACTGACTCTAAGTATGGGTTCCATGTGTTCCATGCTTATGCTGCCATTTGGAAAGAAAGAGGAATGTTAATCGCTAAAAGTTCCCCCCTAAAACATAAAGATTTGATTTTGACTCTTTTAGAAGCAGTGCAGCTCCCGACCTAGGTAGCAGTAGTCCACTGTAGGGGCCATCACAGGGAGGGGCCTTTTGTTAGCCAAGGGAACAGCCAAGCTGATCAAATTGCAAAACAGACAGCTCAATTGCAGGAACCTGAACAAGTTATGGCCCTAGTGATTGGCCCCCTGAACTCCCTAGCTCCCCCACTATTCCCCACAGGAACAAGAAAATTCTGAGAAATGGAGTTATGAGCAAGGAAGCACAGGTTGGTATAGAAAGGAGGATAGGGTGCTAATCCCTGAGGCCTAACAATGGAAACTCACTAAGAGCTTACATGATGCCACCTACTATGGGAGGGGTGCACTATGGGACTTGATGCAAAAGGCTTTTTCAGGGAAGGGGCTTAAAAGAACAATAAAACAAGTAATGCTTGCCTGGAATTTATGTGCCCCTAATAACCCACAGACCTATCTACTCCCCACTTCTTTACTCAGGCCAATTCAATGCCGGGGGACATGCCTGAGGGAAGACTGGCAGTTAGATTTCATGCAAATGCCCTCACGATCAGGATATAAATATCTTCTGGTGTCTGTTGATACTTTCACAGGATGGGTTGAAGCCTTCCCCACCCAATCTGAAAAGGCCATGGAAGTGTGTAAGTCCCTTTTAGAAGAAATAATTCTCAGTTTGGATTTCCAAAGTCCCTCCAGAGTGATAACGGGCCCTCTTTTATAGCCAAAATCACACAGGGGCTCACAACGGCCCTAGGGATAGACTACAAGCCGCTTCTTGGCACCCTCAGTCTTCAGGGAAGGTAGAGAAAATGAACAACACTTTAAAGAAAACTTTAGTGGGATTTCCCTGGTGGTCCAGTGGTTAAGACTCCTTGCTCCCAATGCAGCAGGCCTGGGTTCAATCCCTGGTTGGGGAACTAGATCCTGCATGCCACATGTAAGAGATTCCTGCATGCCGCAACTAAAGATCCTGCATGCCACAGCAAAGATCCCATAGGCAGCAACTAAGACCCAGCACAGCCAAATAAATAAATAAACAAATAAGTAAATAAATAAATAATTTTTAAAAAATAAAGAAAACCTTAACAAGGGTCTGCCAAGAAACTCATGAACCCTGGACCAACTTGCTTCCTATTGTACTCTTCAGGGTCTGTGTAGCCCCCAGGAGTGGTCTGAGGCTTAGCCCATTTGAAATGACCTATGAGAGGCCTTTTCTTACTACTGATGTTCTACCAGATGAGGAAGTGAACCAGACCCTGAGATATACTATTAATCTAGAACAAGTTCAGAAGGCAATCCAGGATTATGCTCACAAGGCACTGTCAGCTCCCACTAAAGATATAGAGGAAGGAGCAGTTCCTTCACAAATAAACCCTGGGGACTAAGTTCTTCTTAAAACATGGAAAGAGGGGTGCCCCAAAGACCAACAATTGCCAAGATGAAAGGGCCCTTATAAAGTAATTTTAGCCACCCCTACTGCTGTCAAACTTCAAGGGATATATATCTAGTTGCGTACATTTGTCCAGACTAAAGTTTTACCTCCAGAAACCCCACAGGTCACAACAGAAGAACAATACACCTCTGAGTCAGTGGAAAATCTGAGATACCTATTCAAAAGATAGGCACCATCGACAGATAAGTAAAATGAGGTAGTGGGTTGGACTCCTATTTGAAGCCTTAACAAGACTTGGAACCTCTCTTTTTTCCTTGGCTGATGCGGTTCTTGACAATTGTCTGGCTTTTGTCTCGCAGAACAAGATGGAGCTTGTGCGATAACTAATACTTCCTGCTGCACATGGATCAATGTGACAGGACAGGTAACAGTTAATATTAAGGAAATATACACCCAGGCAGAGTGGCTTCACAATTTCAACAGGGGCGATATTGCCTCCACTGTCTGGTCAACAGTTAAAAAAGAAGAAGAAGAAAGAAAGAAGCCCTCCCAAAGTTAACCTGGTTCCTTCCCTTTCCAGACCCTTTAGTGGCTATTGTTGTTCTTTCTAGCCCTTGTTTGTTTAACTTTTTGGTTAAGTTTGTGCCTTCTAGGCTCTAACAGTTTGAAGTAAGACTCATGAGGGCTCAAGGAATTCAGCCCATTCCAGTGGAGAGTGGCCCAGCTCCCTACAGGTCGTTGGAACAGTCAGCAAGGGATTTCTATACCTCTAGGGTAGGCTAGGGTCTGCAGACCCTGTCCAGCAGGAAGAAGTTTCAAAAGAAGAGACCTTTGGCACCTCACCCCTTAAGAATAAGGGTGTAGAGTCTTTCAGGGGGAAATGAGACAGGCTGGGACCTGGGGCCCTTTGCATCAGTGCTGCAATGCTTGCATCTGGACAAACATTTCCTCAAGCCAAAAAATACAAAGAAACTATAAGGGACTAAAAATAACTGCGTGCATGCTCAGTTGGGACAAATTATGGACAAAAAATACAAAAAGACCAAAAAAGCCCAAATGCCACTTCTGAAGAGCCAGGAGAAAAAACAGGGGGTTGGGAGCAAAAACAGGGTACTGTGCATGCCCCCTGCACACAACATCACAAAGGGGTGGGCAAACCACCTAAGCCACCCCTCTGGCCCGACCCCTGGACACACCCTTACCCTCACCCCCATATAAGGAACCAGCTCGCCCCCCCCTCAGGGAGCAGGTTAACAAGGGAGACTGTTGTTTGTTCTGGCTCCCCCCTTGCTGCAGCAGGGGCTCCAATAAAGCCTTGCTTGAATTTCTTGTCTGGCCTCTTATCATTTTCTATTGATTAAGGAGGGCAAGAACCCTGGTCAGTAACACTTTCACTTCTCTACTTCTTTCTTTTCCACTATATAAATTTTTTTATTGTGCCCTGCTAATTCCTTTGTTGATTTTGTAGCTGTATTTTTAGTTACTTACATAGTGGTTGCTGTATTAGTTGGGGTTCTCCAGAGAAACCGAACCAATAGGAATCAGGAGAGAGGGGGAGAAGAGGGAGAGAGAGAGATTGATTTTTATTATGAGGGGTTGACTCACATGATTATGGAGACTGAGAAGTCCCATGATCTGCCATCTGCAAGCTGGAGACCCAGGAAAACCGGTGGTATAATTTCAGCCTGAGTCTGAAGGTCTAAGAACCAGGGGAGGCAATGGTGTAAATCCCAGTCTAGGGGCAGAAGAAGACAAATGTCCCAACTCAACCAGGCAAATAAGAAAGAAAAAAAGGCAAATTCTTCCTTCTTCTGCCTTTTGTTCTATTCAGGCCCTCCACAGGTTGGATGATGCTCACCCACCCTGGGGAGGGCAGTCTACTGAGTCCACCAATTCAAATGCTGATTTCATCCAGAAACACCCTCACAGACACACCCAGAAATAATGTTTAATCTGGTCACCCTGTAGTGCAGTAAAATTGACACAAAGATTAACCATCATAGTTGCTATAATCATTACAATGTGCATCTTAATTTACCCGAATCTACTTTAGATTATTAAGTTTGGTAATAGAGAAACTCATCCAATATAGTTCCATTAACTTTCCCTCCTTTGTGCTGTTATTGTCATTTTTATTACATCTCTATGATATATCATCAATACAATATTTTAATTTAAACTTTATACATTCTTTAACCTTTTTAATTCAGTTAGTAGAAGATAGGGAAATATATTTATGCAGTCTTTTACAGTTACCCTTATATTTACCATTTCCTTGCTCTTTATTTCCTCCTGTAAATTTGATTTAACATCCTATATCCTTTTCTTTCATATGGAAAGACTTTCTTTAGTATTTCTTATAAGGCAAGATTGCTAGCAATGAATTACCTCAGTCTTTGTTAATCTGAAAATACCCTTATTTCAACTTCATTTTGAAGGATAGTTTGACTGGGTATGGAATTCTTGGTTGACAGATTTTTCCTTTTAGCACTTTGAGTATTTTATCTCACTGTCCTCCTTTTTTTTTTTCTAATGAGAAGCCAGCTATTAATTGGAATGTTGTTCCTTTATGTAAGATAAGTCTTTTTTCTCCTGCTGCTTTCAAGATTCTCTCTTGGTCTTTATCTTTGATTTGATATGTCCAGATACAGATTTCTTTGATCCTACTTGGTGTATGTTGAGTCTCTTGAATTTTAGATTAATTTTTTTAACATCTTTATTGGAGTATAATTGCTTTACAATGTTTTGTTAGTTTCTGCTATATAAAAAACTGAATCAGCTATATGTATACATATATCCCCATATCCCCTCCCTCTTGTGCCTCCTTCTCACTCTCTCTATCTCACCCCTCTAGGTGGTCACAAAGCACCTAGCTGATCTCCCTGTGCTATGCAGCTGCTTCCCACTAGCTATCTATTTTACATTTGGTAGTGTATATATGTCCGTGCTACTCTCTCACTTCATCCCAGCGTACCCTTCCCACCCCGTGTCCTCAAGTCCATTCTCTATGTCTGTGTCATTATTCCTGTCCTGCTCGTAAGTTCATCAGAACCATTTTTTTTTTTTTGGATTCCATATATATGTGTTAGCATACAGTATTTGTTTTTCTCTTTCTGACTTACTTCACTCTGTATGACAGACTCTAGGTCCATTCACCTCTCAGAAATAACTCAATTTCATTTCTTTTTTATAGCTGAGTAATATTCCATTGTGTATATGTGCCACATCTTCTTTATGCATTCATCTGTCAATGGACAATTAGGTTGCTTCCATGTCCTGGCTATTGTAAATAGTGCTACAATGAACATTGTGGTACATGTCTCTTTTTGAATTACAGTTTTCTCAGGGTATGTGCCCAGTAGTGGGATTGCTGGGTCATGTGGTAGTTCTATTTTTAGTTTTTTAAGGAATCTCCATACTGTTCTCCATAGTGGCTGTATCAATTTACATTCCCACCAACAGTGCAAGAGGGTTCCCTTTTCTCCACGCCCTCTCCAGGATTTATTGTTTGTAGATTTTTTGATGATGGCCATTCTGACCAGTGTGAGGTGATGCCTCATTGTGGTTTTGTTATATTATTATTGTTCATCAAATTTGAAAAAATTTTGGCTATTGTTTCTTAAAATTTTTTTTACCCATTTCTTCCTCTGCTTTCCTTCTGGGATTCCCATTATGCATATATTAATATGTCTGATGACTCTCTGAGAGTCTGTTCATTTTTCTTCATTTATTTCTCTTTCTATTTTTCAGATTGGATCATTCCTATTAATCTATCTTCAATTTCATTTATTCTTCCTTCTGTCATCTTGAATCTTCTGTTGAAATTAGTGAATTTAAAAATTTTCATTTTTGAAGCCTTCAACTACAGACTTTCTACTTGGTTCTTTTTTAAAATAATTTCTATCCCTTTATTAATATTTTCTATTCAGTGGGTCATTACCATCATACTTTTCTTAAATTCTTTAAACATGGTTCCCTTCTCTTTTTTTTTAGACATATTTATAATAGATGTTTTCAAGTTTTAGTCTGCTAAATCCAATATCTAGAGCCCATGCAGTTTCTATTTTATGGGTTTCAATTTCTTGTCTCTTAATGTTTTTTGTTGAAAATTAAACATTTTAGAAAAAATATTACAGCAATTCTGCATTCTGATATGCCTCCTCCTACCTCTCAGATTTGTGGCTGTTTCTTCTTTTCAAAAATATACCTAAATTAATTATATGATATCTGTCTCCCTGCTGATGTCTCTGTTCAGATTTTTAATTTTTAAAATTCTTATTTTTATGTAACCCTATCTTTTTAGGGGTTAACCCTGTGTCAGCATAGCTTAGCAGTCAATTGAAAATGTTTACACTAAAACACTTTCCATCAGTAAGGTTTCCACCCTTTCCCAATGTATCTGTATGTGGGTTGGAGAATGTATTCAGAATTCAAGTTTGCTAGCTTTTGCTAGTCTTTCTAGCTTTTATTTTCTATTGGACACCACCCTGTCTCCCCCATGCCTGCACATAAGCTTACATTCAGCCAGGAATGTGTAGATAGCTAAGGTTGTCTCCAATTTTTTCCCAGCATGTATGCAGCCTTACACATGTGTTCACACATCCAGACCACCAAGGACATGTGGGAGTTTATTATGGCCCACTATAGTGGTCTCATTTTGGGATTTTTCTGTTAAATTTTTGGTTAGTCTGCCAGTCTGCTGTTAACCTCAACTAAGATCATGACTTCATACTACCTGCAATGTTGCCATTCCTCATTGGTTTCCACCAAAATTGCTTTCTGATCTAGAGTTCTGTTCCAAATCAAGTCAGACCTCTTCAGCAGTAAACTTCTGATTTTCACAGCTTGCCCCACCCTGGCAGAATGACTGTTGCTCATGAAACCAGGGAAGGGGGTGTTGGTAAGAAATGACACAGGCAATAATGCCACAGACTCCCACTGTTATTGCTCAAGGTTTAGTAGGGTTTTTTTTGTTATTTTTGTCTTTACTTCAATAAGCACGTCTCAATTTACTGATACCATAGTTAGTTTTTAGAGTCCTGGAATTGTCGCTTTTGATAATTTTGTCCAGTTTTATCATTGCTTTTCAGGAAGAGGATTTGATAAGCTCCTCATGCCATTATTCTAGAAATATCACCAATATTTCTTTCCAATAAACAAAACAAAAAACTATCAAGAGTGAATATGTTTAAATACCCAAATACAGTGCTTTTTACTTCCTGGAATAATTAAAGTCTTCTGTACGCAATTCCAATTAATTTCCATCCTTTAAATATAACTTGTGTGGGCATGATCTGGCCAGTTTACCTCAGCCAACACAAAAAGAAATCACTGCAACCATAACCAATTATTTGTCTGAATAAGTTCATTGAAAGTAAGATGCTCTGGGGAGGACACCATCTGATCACTACAGCACAGTCCTATTTTTGTGCACCACACTCCTTGCTCTAGCACTCTTTTACCCTTTCAGTATTTAACTCTCTTTTTCTTACATAACAACATATATATATATATATGTTTAAATTAATGGTGTGGTTTTGTCTCCTGATTATATTCTGAATGACATAAGATGAGAGAAAGGTAAGTGTATGGGAGGAAATTTATTTCTAGTTACCATGGGCATGTCTGTTGACACATGGAGCTGACTGGAATCAAGTTGGAAAGGAAGGTAAATTGAGTAAGATTTTTGTCAGAGTCATATTATTAAAAGAGGTCATCAACCTGCACTAAAAAAAAAAAAGCATTTATTTTGAGACATAAAACAATCCTTGTGCCCCAACCATCTATGTACAGGAAATTGGCTGAGAAATCTCATTACTCCAAGAAGCATAAGGATATATTACCTGATGCCTTTTTAAGAAGTGGTCAAATATAATGGATATCATCAAAAAGTCTATAAATAATAAATGCTAGAGAGGATGGGGAGAAAAGGGAATTGTACACTGTAGATGGGAATGTAAATTGGTGCAGCCACTAGAGAAAAGAGTATGGAGTTTCCTTAAAAACTAAAAATAGAACTACAAACGATCCAGCAAATCAACTCCTAGGTATATATCCAGAAAAAATGAAAATTCTAATTCAAAAAGACACATGCACCCCAATGTTCATAGCAGCACTATTTACAATAACCAAGACATAGAAGCAACTCAAGTGCCCATCAACAAAAGATTGGAGATTTTTGAGAAGATGGCGGAAGAGTAAGATGCGGAGATCACCTTCCTCCCCACAGATACATCAGAAATACATCTACACGTGGAACTGCTCCTGCAGAACACCCACTGAACGCTGGCAGAAGACATCAGACCTCCCAAAAGGCAAGAAACTCCCCACGTACCTGGGTAGGGCAAAAGAAAAGAAGATAAAACAGAGACAAAAGAATAGGGACGGGACCTGCACCAGTGGGAGGGAGCTGTGAAGGAGGAAAGGTTTCCACACACTAGGAAGCCCCTTCGCGGGCGGAGACTGCGGGTGGCGGAGGGGGGAAGCTTCAGAGCCATGGAGGAGAGCGCAGCAACAGGGGTGCGGAGGGCAAAGCGGAGAGATTCCCGCACAGAGGATCCGTGCCGACCAGCACTCACCAGCCCGAGAGGCTTGTCTGCTCACCCGCCGGGGCGGGCGGGGGCTGGGAGCTGGGGCTCGGGCTTCGGTCGGATCCCAGGGAGAGGACTGGGGTTGGCAGCGTGAACACAGCCTGAAGGGGTTAGCGCACCACAGCTAGCCGGGAGGGAGTCCGGGAAAAGTCTGGAGCTGCCGAAGAGACAAGAGACTTTTTCTTGCCCCTTTGTTTCCTGGTGCGCGAGGAGAGGGGATTAAGAGCGCTGCTTAAAGGAGCTCCAGAGACGGGCGCGAGCCGCGGCTATCAGCGCGGACCCCAGAGACGGGCATGAGACGCTAAGGCTGCTGCTGCCGCCACCAAGAAGCCTGTGTGTGAGCACAGGTCACTATCCCCACCTCCCCTCCCGGGAGCCTGTGCAGCCCGCCACTGCCAGGGTCCTGTGATCCAGCGACAACTTCCCCGGGAGAACGCACGGCGCGCCTCAGGCTGGAGCAACGTCACGCCGGCCTCTGCTGCCGCAGGTTCGCCCCGCATCTGTACCCCTCCCTCCCCCCGGGCCTGAGTGAGCCAGAGCCACCAAATCAGCTGCTCCTTTAACCCTGTCCGGTCTGAGCGAAGAACAGACGTCCTCAGGCGACCTACACACAGAGGCAGGTCCAAATCCAAAGCTGAATCCCAGGAGCTGTGCGAACAAAGAAGAGAAAGGGAAATTTCTCCCAGCAGCCTCAGCAGAAGCAGATGAAATCTACACAGTCAACTTGATGTACCCTGCATCTGTGGAATACCTGAATAGACAATGAATCATCCCAAATTGAGGTGGTGGACTTTGGGAGCAAGATAGATTATTTTCTCCTCTTTTCCTCTTTTTGTGAGTGTGTATGTGTATGCTTCCGTGTTAGATTTTGTCTGTATAGCTTTGCTTTAACCATTTGTCCTAGGGTTCTGTCCATCAGTTTTTTGTTTTTGTTTTTGTTTTTTACTTTTTAAAATTTTTTTCTTAATAATTTTTTATTTTAATAACTTTATTTTATTTTATCTTTATTTTATTTTACCCTCTTTCTTTCTTTCTAATTTTTTCTCCCTTTTATTCTGAGCTGTGTGGAGGACAGGCTCTTGGTGCTCCAGCCAGGCATCAGGGCTGTGCCACTGAGGTGGGAAAGCCAACTTCAGGACACTGATCCACAAGAGACCTTCCAGCTCCACGTAATAACAAATGACGAAAATCTCCCAGAGATCTCCATCTCAACACCAAGACCCAGCTTCACTCAACGACCAGCAAGCTACAGTGCTGGACACCCTATGCCAAAATACTAGCAAGACAGGAACACAGCCCCATCCATTAGCAGAGAGGCTGTCTAAAACCATAATAAGGCCACAGACACCCCAAAACACACCACCAGATGTGAACCTGCCCACCAGAAAGACAAGATCCAGCCTCATCCACCAGAACACAGGCACTAGTCCCCTCCACCAGGAAACCTACACAACCCACTGAACCAACCTTAGCCACTGGGGACAGACACCAAAAACAACGGGAACTACGAACCTGCAACCTGTGAAAAGGAGACCCCCAACACAGTAAGATCAGCAAAATGAAAAGACAGAAAAACACACAGCAGATGAAGGAGCAAGGTAAAAACACACCAGACCTAACAAATGAAGAGGACATCGGCAGGCTACCTGAAAAAGAATTCAGAATAATGATAGTAAAGATGATCCAAAATCTTGGAAATAGAATACAGAAAATGTAAGAAACATTTAACAAGGACCTAGAAGAACTAAAGAGGAAACAAGCAATGATGAACAACACAATAAATGAAGTTAAAAATACTCTAGAAGGGATCAATAGCAGAATAGCTGAGGCAGAAGAACAGATAAGTGACCTGGAAAATAAAATAGTGGAAATAACTACTGCAGAGCAGAATAAAGAAAAAAGAATGAAAAGAACTGAGGACAGTCTCGGAGACCTCTGGGACAACATTAAATGCACCAACATTCAAATTATAGGGGTCCCAGAAGAAGAAGAGAAAAAGAAAGGCACTGAGAAAATATTTGAAGAGATTATATTTGAAAACTTCCCTAATATGGGAAAGGAAATAGTTAATCACGTCCAGGAAGCACAGAGAGTCCCATACAGGATAAATCCAAGGAGAAACACGCCAAGACACATATTAATCAAACTATCAAAAATTAAATACAAAGAAAACATATTAAAAGCAGCAAGGGAAAAACAACAAATAACACACAAGGGAATCCCCATAAGGTTAACAGCTGATTTTTCAGCAGAAACTCTGCAAGCCAGAAGGGAGTGGCAGGACATATTTAAAGTGATGAAGGAGAAAAACCTACAACGAGGATTACCCAGCAAGTATCTCATTCAGATTTGATGGAGAAATTAAAACCTTTACAGACAAGCAAAAGCTGAGAGAGTTCAGCACCACCAAACCAGCTTTAAAACAAATGCTAAAGGAACTTCTCTAGGCAAGAAACACAAGAGAAGGAAAACACCTACAATAACAAACCCAAAACAATTAAGAAAATGGGAATAGGAACATACATATCAATAATTACCTTAAATGTAAATGGATTAAATGTTCCCACCAAAAGACACAGACTGGCTGAATGGATACAAAAACAAAACCCGTATATATGCTGTCTACAAGAGACCCACTTCAGACCTAGGGACACATACAGACTGAAAGTGAGGGGATGGAAAAAGATATTCCATGCAAATGGAAATCAAAAGAAAGCTGGAGTAGCAATTCTCATATCAGACAAAATAGACTTTAAAATAAAGATTATTACAAGAGACAAAGAAGGACACTACATAATGATCAAGGGATTGATCCAAGAAGAAGATATAATAATTGTAAATATTTATGCACCCAACATAGGAGCACCTCAATACATAAGGCAAATACTAACAGCCATAAAAGAGGAAATCGACAGTAACACAATCATAGTAGGGGACTTTAACACCTCACTTTCACCAATGGACAGATCATCCAAAATGAAAATAAATAAGGAAACACAAGCTTTAAATGATACATTAAACAAGATGGACTTAATTGATATTTATAGGACATTCCATCCAAAAACAACAAAATACACATTTTTCTCAAGTGTTCATGGAACATTCTCCAGGATAGATCATATCTTGGGTCATAAATCAAGCGTTGGTAAATTTAAGAAAATTGAAATCGTATCAAGTATCTTTTCTGACCACAACGCTATGAGACTAGATATCAATTACAGGAAAAGATCTGTAAAAAATACAAACAAATGGAGGACAAACAATACACTACTTAATAACGAAGTGATCACTGAAGAAATCAAAGAGGAAATCAAAAAATACCTAGAAACAAATGACAATGGAGACACGACGACCCAAAACCTATGGGATGCAGCAAAAGCAGTTCTAATGGGAAGTTTATGGCAATACAATCTTACCTTAAGAAACAGGAAACATCTCAAATGAACAACCTAACCTTGCACCTAAAGCAATTAGAGAAAGAAGAACCAAAAAAAACCCCAAGTTAGCAGAAGGAAAGAAATCATAAAGATCAGATCAGAAATAAATGAAAAAGAAATGAAGGAAACGAGAGCAAAGATCAATAAAACAAAAAGCTGGTTCTTTGAGAAGATAAACAAAATTGATAAACCATTAGCCAGACTCATCAACAGAAAAAGGGAGAAGACTCAAATCAATAGAATTAGAAATGAAAAAGGAGAAGTAACAACTGACACTGCAGAAATACAAAGGATCATGAGAGATTACTACAAGCAACTCTATGCCAATAAAATGGACAACCTGGAAGAAATGGACAGATTCTTAGAAATGCACAACCTTCCAAGACTGAACCAGGAAGAAATAGAAAATACGAACAGACCAATCACAGGCACTGAAATTGAAACTGTGATTAAAAATCTTCCAACAAACAAAAGCCCAGGACCAGATGGCTTCACAGGCAAATTCTGTCAAACATTTAGAGACGAGTTAACACCTATCCTTCTCAAATTCTTCCAAAATATAGCATAGGGAGGAACACTCCCAAACTCATTCTACGAGGCCACCATCATCCTAATACCAAAACCAGACAAAGATGTCACAAAGAAAGAAAACTACAGGCCAATATCAGTGATGAACATAGATACAAAATCCTCAGCAAAATACTAGCAAACAGAATCCAACAGCACATTAAAAGGATCATACACCATGATCAAGTGGGGTTTATTTCAGGAATGCAAGGATTCTTCAATATATGCAAATCAATCAACGTGATACACCATACTAACAAATTGAAGGAGAAAAACCATATGATCATCTCAATAGATGCAGAGAAAGCTTTTGACAAAATTCAACACTCATTTATGATAAAAACCCTGCAGAAAGTAGCCATAGAGGGAACTTTTCTCAACATAATAAAGGCCATATATGACAAACCCACAGCCAACATCGTCCTCAATGGTGAAAAACTGAAACCATTTCCACTAAGATCAGGAACAAGACAAGTTTGCCCACTCTCACCACTATTATTCAACATAGCTTTGGAAGTTTTAGCCACAGCAATCAGAGAATAAAAAGAAATCCAAATCAGAAAAGAAGAAGTAAAGCTGTCACTGTTTGCAGATGACATGATACTATACAGAGAGAATCCTAAAGATGCTACCAGAAAACTACTAGAGCTAATCAATGAATTTGGTAAAGTAGCAGGATACAAAATTAATGCACAGAAATCTCTTGCATTTCTATACACTAATGACGAAAAATCTGAAAGTGAAATTAAGAAAACACTCCTGTTTACCATTGCAACAAAAAGAATAAAATATCTAGGAATAAACCTACCTAAGGAGACAAAAGACCTGTATGCAGAAAATTATAAGACACTGCTGAAAGAAATTAAAGATGATACAAATAGATGGAGAGATATACCATGTTCTTGGATTGGAAGAATCAATACTGTGAAAATGACTCTACTATCCAAAGCAATCTACAGATTCAATGCAATCCCTATCAAACTACAACTGGCATTTTCCCCAGAACTAGAACAAAAAATTTCACAGTTTGTATGGAAACACAAAAGACCCCGAATAGCCAAAGCAATCTTGAGAACGAAAAATGGAGCTGGAGGAATCAGGCTCCCTGACTTCAGACTATACTACAAAGCTACAGTAATCAAGACAGTATGGTACTGGCACAAAAACAGAAACATAGATCAATGTAACAGGATAGAAAGCCCAGAGATAAACCCAAGCACATATGGTCACCTTATCTTTGATAAAGGAGGCAAGCATATACAGTGGAGAAAAGACAGCCTCTTCAATAAGTGGTGCTGGGAAAACTGGACAGGTACATGTAAAAGTATGAAATTCGAACACTCCCTAACACCATACACAAAAATAAACTCAAAATGGATTAAAGATCTAAATGTAAGGCCAGACACTATCAAACTCTTAGAGGAAAACATAGGCAGAACACTCCATGACATAAATCACAGCAAGATCCTTTTTGACCCAGCTCCTAGAGAAATGGAAATAAAAACACAAATAAAAAAATGGGACCTAATGAAAGTTAAAAACTTTTGCACAGCAAAGGAAACCATAAACAAGACCAGAAGACAACCCTCAGAATGGGAGAAAATATTTGCAAATGAAGCAACTGACAAAGGATTAATCTCCAAAATTTACAAGCAGCTCAATAACAAAAAAACAAACAACCCAATCCAAAAATGGGCAGAAGACCTAAATAGACATTTCTCCAAAGAAGATATACAGATTGCCAACAAACACATGAAAGAATGCTCAACATCATTAATAATTAGAGAAATGCATATCAAAACTACAATGAGATATCATTTCACACCAGTCAGAATGGCCATCATCAAAAAATCTAGAAACCATAAATGCTGGAGAGGGTGTGGAGAAAAGGGAACCCTCTTGCACTGTTGGTTGGAATATAAATTGATACAGCCACTATGGAGAACAGTATGGAGGTTCCTTAAAAAACTACAAATAGAACTACCATACGACCCAGCAATCCCACTACTGGGCATATACCCTGAGAAAACCACAGTTCAAAAAGGGTCATGTACCAAAATGTTCATTGCAGCTCTATTTACAATAGCCAGGACATGGAAGCAACCTAAGTGTCCATCAACAGATGAATGGATAAAGAAGATGTGGCACATACGTACAATGGAATATTACTCAGCCATAAAAAGAAACAAAATTGAGTTATTTGTGGTGAGGTGGATGGACCTAGAGTCTGTCATACAGAGTGAAGTAAGTCAGAAAGAGGAAAACAAATACTGTATGCTAACATATATATATGGAATCTAAGAAGAAAACAAAAAAGGTCATGAAGAACCTAGGGGTAAGACGGGAATAAAGACACAGACCTACTAGAGCATGGACATGAGGATATGGGGAGGGGGAAGGGTAAGCTGTGACAAAGTGAGAGAGTGGCATGGACATATGTACACTACCAAACGTAAAATAGCTAGCTAGTGGGAAGCAGCCGCATAGCACAGGGAGATCAGCTCGGTGCTATGTGACCACCTAGAGGGGTGGGATAGGGAGGGTTGGAGGGAGGGAGATGCAAGAGGGAAGAGATATGGGAACATATGTTTATGTATAACTGATTCACTTTGTTATAAAGCAGAAACTAACACACCATTGTAAAGCAATTATACGCCAATAAAGATGTTAAAAAAAAAACAACTAAAAATAGAACTACCATACAACTCAGCAATCCCACTGCTGGGCATATACCCTGAGAAAACCACAGTTCAAAAAGAGTCATGTACCAAAATGTTCATTGCAGCTCTATTTACAATAGCCAGGACATGGAAGCATCCTAAGTGTCCATCAACAGGTGAATGGATAAAGAAGATGTGGCACATATATACAATGGAATATTACTCAGCCATAAAAAGAAATGAAATTGAGTTATTTATAGTGAGGTGTATGGACCTAGAGTCTGTCATACTGAGTGAAGTAAGTCAGAAGGAGAAAAACAAATACCGTATGCTAACACATATATATGGAATCTAATTTTTTTAAAAAATGGTTCTGAACAACCTAGGAGCAGGACAGGAATAAAGACGCAGATGTAGAGAATGGACTTGAGGACACGGGGAGTGGGAAGGGTAAGCTGGGACGAAGTGAGAGAGTGGCATGGACTTATATACACTACGAAACGTAAAATAGGTAGCTAGTGGGAAGCAGCCGCATAGCACAGGGAGATCAGCTTTGTGCTTTGTGACCACATAGAGGGGTGGGATAGGAAGGGTGGGAAGGAGACACAAGAGGGAGGATATATGGGGATATATGTATAAGTATAGCTTATTCATTTTGTTATACAACAGCAACTAACACAACAATGAAAACAATTATACTCCAATAAAGATGTTTAAAAACAAAACAAAAAAAGCAAAAGATTGGCTTAATAAGGTTATTGAGTTATTGAGATGTTAACTAGACATGGCACATAATTCAGTTCTAAGCTACTTTTGGATAGTAGACAAGAAATTTCTTTCTCAGTCTACTCATGTTGACTTCTGAATAATAGAAACAAAATGTAATAAAGAGGTAGTACACGAAAAATAATATACCTATCCCAATGGAAAAACGTTTTCTATTATAGTTCCCAGTAAGAATGTTAAATCAAAGGGCTATTGTGACTAGGAAGAGGGATTCAGGTTAAAAAGTTATTTGTAAGATTGTAGGATGAACTTCAAACATTAAATGAGACAGAAAGAGAAGATGAATCTCTCCTGAGACAAAGAGAGAAGGAAAGATATCTTTTGCTCTGGTTTTCTTCAGCATACACTTATGGTGCTTACTATGTGCTGGGCAAGGTTCTAAGTACTTTGCAAATATTACTTTGTTTAGTCTGCATTAACAATCTTTGTGGTCTAGGCATTATGTTACTCATGCTCACTTGAGGGAATAGATGCACACAGACATTACGTATTTTTTTCTGAAGTCACAGAGCTGGCCCAGGGCAGTATCAGGCTTCAAACCCAGGCTCATAGTCACTATGCTGTCCAGCCTGTTTTCCTTTCTAGAACCACATGCAATCTGCCAATGTCAAATGCATTGAACATACTTTCCCTTCAAGAAGAAACATATCCATGGTATTCTCTCCCTGTACTTGCGTGGAGCACTCAGTTCTCTGTAGCCCCTGAGCCCTTCTGCCTATCTGCATATCCAGGTAGACCAAAGAAAGCCTTAGAGATAGAATACATATATAGATATATATCATATATATGTATTGTACACTAAACACACCTAAATCTCCATTTCCCTAAATCACACGTATACACATACATTCTTGGTCTCTATGAAGGCTAACCCATTGTGTAGTGGCTTTGGGTTGGCTACTGAACCTTCTAAGTCTGTTTCTGTACCTATAAAGTAAGAATAAATGCACTATCTACCTCACTGGCTGAACAGAACTTATATTTTCCTCCTACACACTTACATCTTGGTGTTTCTCATTCCTTAGAAAATTCAGCTGTCACTAACACATTCCCTATTCTTAACATGAAACACTTCTCCCTCTACTCCAGACACAGATGACTTGATCAGGGCACATGTATTCAGAGGAAGTGTGACCTTATTTAGGCTGAACACATTAGAGACACCAAAATCAAGAACCAGAGATACCAGGACCGAGATGGTCAGAACCAGAAGGTTAGGGAACTCCTGGAGTGAAGGTTGCATTTTAGGGACTGTCCTGCGGGGGTCATGAGCAAGTAAAGGGAACATGTGGAACCAGGAGGATGTGACAGCTGTTCCGAGAAGTAGAGATGGTGCTTCAGGCAGCTCTGAAGGTACAGAGAGGGTACCTTTAGGTCTGAGACATCATTCTGCTACTCCAAGCATGGGGAGGCTATCTCTGTCACTTTCTCTCCTAGGAAACCCCTCTGCTTTTGGCTTCAGATAGTGTGCATGAGATTGTGGTCACTTGCAATCAAGTGATTTCTAAACTTGTGGGCTTACTGTAAAGATTAAATGAAATTAGACAAGGAAGCACCCCCCAAGAGAGCTGTAGGGCAACCAAAAGCACCATCCTCTGACATCTGATGCAAATTAAAACAAAAGGAGCAGAGAGCATGCCACCCTAGGTTCCTGGAGCATGGGCCCATGTGTGGTGTGGTGAGTCCAAAGGGACAGGGGGTGGGGCCAGACCTGATGGGCAGCACAAAAGGTCTGCAGACTTCTCTAGAGATGAGCAGAGGGAGTGAGTCTGTGTTTGGGGAATGGAGAGGAATTGAAGTCATATGCTAAATTCACCAAAATTGAAGTCATATGCTAAATTCACCAAAACTATTAAAAGATAGTTTGCTCCAGCAGAACCCAGCAGAGGTGGAACCCAGTGGAGGCAGAACCCAGCAGAAAATAATGACCTTTTAGGTTTGGAGTGTCCTTATTCACAAAAGAACCACAAAGGTGGGATCTTTGTTCATGAGCCGGGGATCGGGCCAAAGCTCCTGCAGTGGGAGCTCTGAGTCCAAACCACTGGACTAACAGAGAAGCTCAGACCCCGTGGAATATTCACCAGAGTGCGGTCTCACAGAGGTCCTCATCTCAGCACCAAGACCCAGCTCTACCCAACAGCTTACAAACTCCAGTGTTGGAAGCCTCAGGCCAAACAATCAATAACAGAGGAACAAAATCCCACTCATTAAAAAAAAAAAAAAGTGACAGCAAAAAAATATGTCACAGATGAAGGAGCAAGGTAAAAACTTACAAGACCAAGTAAATGAAGAGGAAATAGGCAATCTACCTGAAAAAGGATTCAGAGTAATGATAGTAAAGATGATCCAGAATCGTGGAGAGGTATGGATTGAGAAGATACAAGAAATGTTTAACAAAGATCTAGAAGAACTAAAGAACAAACAAACAGAGATGAACAACACAATAACTGAAATGAAAAATACACTAGAAGGAATCAGTAACAGAATAACTGAGGCAGAAGAACGAATAAGTGATCTGGAAGACAAAATGGTGGAAATAACTCCTGAGGAGCAGAATAAAGTAAAAAGGATGAAAAGAATTGAAGACAATCGCAGAGACATCTGGGACAACACTAAACATACCAACATTCTAATTATACTGGTCCCAGAAGAAGAAGAGAAAAGGAAAGGGTCTGAGAAAATATTGCAGAGATTATAGTTGAAAACTTCCCTAACATGGGAAAGGAAATAGTCACCCAAGTCCAGGAAGCACAGAGAGTCCCATAGAGGATAAACCCTTGGAAAAACACACCAAGACACATATTAATCAAACTAACAAAAATTAAATTCAAAGAAAAAATATTAAAAGCAACAAGGGAAAAACAAAAAATAACATACACAGGAATCCCCATAAGGTTATCAACTGATTTTTCAGCATAAACTCTGCAGGCCAGAAGGGAGTGGCAGGATATACTTAAAGTGATGAAAGAGAAAAACCTACAACCAAGATTATTCTACCCAGCAAGGATATAATTCAGATTCAATGGAGAAATCAAAAGCTTTACAGACAAGCAAAAGCTAAGAGAATTCAGCACAACCAAACCAGCTCTACAACAAATGGTAAAGAAACTTCTCTAGGTGGGAAACACAAAAGAAGAAAAAGCCCCACAAAAGCAAACCCAAAATAATTAAGAAAATGGTAATAGGAACATACGTATCAATAATAACCTTGAATGTAAATGGATTAAATGTCCCAACCAAAAAACATAGACTGGCTGAATGGATCCAAAAACAAGACCCATATATATGTGGTCTACAAGAGACCCACTTCAGACCTAGGGACACATACAGACTAAAAGTGAAAGGATGGAAAAAGGTATTCCATGCAAATGGAAATCAAAAGCAAGCTGGAGTAGCAATACTTGTATCAGGTAAAATAGACTTTAAAATAAAGACTGTTACAAGAGAAAAGGAGGGACACTACATAATGATCAAAGGATCAATCCAAGAAAAAGATATAACAATTACAAATGTTTATGCACCCAACATAGGAGCACCTCAATACATAAGGCAAACGCTAACAACCATGAAAGGGGAAAGCAACAGTAACACAATAATAGTAGGGGACTTTAACACCTCACTTTCACCAATGGACAGATCATCCAAACAGAAAATGAATAAGGAAACACAAGCTTCAAATGACACAATAGACCAGATAGAGTTAACTGATATTTATAGAACATACCATCCAAAAGTGGCAGAATACTTTCTTCTCAAGTGCACATGGAACATTCTCCAGGATAGATCACATCTTGGGTCACAAATCAAGCTTCAGTAAATTTAAGAAAATTGAAATTGTATCAAGCATCTTTTCTGACCACAACACTATGAGATTGGAAATCAATTACAGGAAAAAAACTGTAAAAAACACAAATACATGGAGGCTAAACAGTGTGCTACTAAATAACTAAGAGATCACTGAAGAAATCAAAGAGGAAATTTAAAAATACATAGAAACAAATGACAACAAAAACACGACGACCCAAAACCTATGGAAAGCAGCAAAAGCAGTTCTAAGAGGGAAGTTTATAGCAATACAATCCTACCTCAAGAAACAAGAAAAATCTCAAATAAACAATCTAACCTTATACCTAGAGGAACAAGAGAATGAATAACAAACAAAACCCAAAGTTAGTAGAAGGAAAGAAATCATAAAGATCAGAGCAGAAATAAATGAAAGAGAAACAAAGAAAACAATAGCAAAGTTCAATAAAACTAAAAGCCAGTTCTTTGAGAAGATAAAAAAAAATTGATAAACCTTTAGCCACACTCATCAAGAAAAAAGGGAGAGGACTCAAATCAATAAAATTAGAAATGAAAAAGGAGAAGTTACAATGGACACTGCAGAAATACAAAGCATCATAAGAGACTACAACAAGCAGCGCTATGTCAATAAATTGGACAACCTGGAAGAAATGGACACATTCTTAGAAAGGTATAACCTTCCAAGACTGAACCAGGAAGAATTAGAAAATATGAACAGACCAATCACAAGTAATGAAATTGAAACTGTGATTTAAAATCTTCCAACAAACAAAAGTCCAGGACCAGATGGCTCCACAGGTGAAGTCTATCAAACATTTAGAGAAGAGCTAACACCCAACATTCTCAAACTTTTCCGGAAAATTGTAGAGGAAGGAACACTCCCAAACTCATTCTACAAGGCCACAATCACCCTGATACCAAAACCAGACAAAGATGTCACAAAAAAAGAAAACCACAGGCCAATATCACTGATGAAACTAGATGCAAAAATGCTAAACAAAATAGTAGCAAACAGAATCCAACAACACATTAAAAGGATCATACACCATGATCAAGTGGGATTTATTCCAGGGATGCAAGGATTCTTCAATATACACAAATAAATCCATGTGATACACCATATTAACAAACTGAAGAATAAAAACCATATGATCATCTCAATAGAGGCAGAAAAAGCTTTTGACAAAAGTTAACACCTATTTATGATAAAAACTTTCCAGAAAGTGGGCATAGAGGGAACCTACCTCAACACAATAAAGGTCATATATGACAAACCCACAGCAAACATCATTCTCAATGGTGAACATCTGAAAGCATTTCCTCTAAGATCAGGAACAAGACAAGGATGTCTACTCTCACCACTCTTATTCAACATAGTTTTGGAAGTCCTATCCACGGCAATCAGAGAAGAAAAAGAAATAAAAGGTATACAAATTGGAAAAGAAGTAATACTGTCACTATTTGCAGATGATATGATACTATACATAGAGAATCCTAAAGATGCCACCAGAAAACTACTAGAGCTCATCAATGAATTTGGTAAAGTTGCAGGGTACAAAATTAATGCACAGACATCTCTTGCATTCGTATACACTAACAACAAAATATCAGAAAGAGAAATTAAGAAAACACTCCCATTTACCATTGTAACAAAAAGAATAAAATACCTAGGAATAAACCTACCTAAGGAGGTAAAATACCTGTACTCAGAAAACTATAAAACACTGATGAAAGAAATCAAAGATGACACAATCAGGTGGAGAGATATACCATGTTCTTGGATTGGAAGAATCAATATTGTGAAAATGACTATTCTACACAAAGCAATCTACAGATTCAATGCAATCCCCATCAAATTACCAATGGCATTTTTTACAGAACTAGAACAAAAAATCTTAAAATTTATATGGAGACAAAAAAGACCCCAAATAGCCAAAGCAATCTTGCAGGAAAAAAACGGAGCTGGAGGAATCAGACTCCCTGACTTCAGACTATACTACTAAGCTACAGTAAACAAGACAATATTGTACTGTCATAAAAACAGAAAGATAGATCAATGGAACAGGATAGGAAACCCAGCGATAAAACCACGCACCTATGGTCAACTAATCTACGACAAAGGAGGCAAGGATATACAATGGAGAAAAGACATTCTCTTCAATAAGTGGTGCTGGGAAAACTGGACAGCTACAGGTAAAAGAATGAAATTAGAACACTCCCTAACACCATACACAAAAATAAACTCAAAATTGTTTAATGACCTCAATGTAAGGTCCAAATATATGGACACCAATGGGGAAATGTGGAGGGGGGTGATGGTGCTGGGATGAATTGGGCGATTGGATTGACATATACACACTAATATGTATAAAATAGATAACTAATAAGAACCTGCTGTACAAAAAATAAAATAAAATTCAAAAAAAATAAAAAATAAATGAAAGAGCAACAAGGTAAAACAGAACCACAGGGACTTCCCTGGTGTCACAGTGGTTAAGAATCCACCTGTCAATGTAGGGGACACAGGTTCGAGCCCTGGTCCGGGAAGATCCCACATGCCGTGGAGCAGCTAAGCCTGTGTGCCACAACTACTGATCCTGTGCTCTAGAGCCTGCAAAACACAATTACTGAGCCCATGTGCCACAAATACCGAAGCCTGTGTGCCTAGAGCCCATGCTCTGCAACAAGAGAAGACACCACAGTGAGAAGCCTGCACACCGCAAGGAAGAGTAGCCCCCGCTCACTGCAACTAAAGAAAGCTCACACGCAGCAACGAAGACCCAACACAGTCAAAAATAAATAAATAAATAAATAAATTTTGAAAAAAAAAAAAAAACAGAACTACAACAGTAAAAAAAAAAGAAAGAAAGAAAGAAAAGAAAAATAAAAAAGGAAGGGGCTGGGGACAAACAAAAAGGAGCAGAACAATTACAAAGAATAAAAAATAAAGTTAGAAAAATAAAAAATTTATTAGAAAGATAAAAATATAAATGAAACAACAACAACAATGTAAAAGAGAAACCCAACAGCAAAAATAAAATAAAGCCAGAAAAGGCCTTGGCTGTGGGGGGTAGGGTTTAGGCATGGGTGGGGCTTAGCCAGGGGGTGGGGCCTAGCTCAGGACCCGCAGGGCCAGAAAAGGCCCTGGGTGGGGGGGGGGGGTTGATGGGCCTAGGCTCAGTGCGACCAGAAGGGGCCTTGTCGTGTGGAGCATCAGGCCTGGGATCTGCAGGCTCCCCGAGGCCCACTGGGTGGGGGGAAATGCAGGCCGCATTTCCTTCTGGTCCTCCAATCCCCTGAGGGTCTCTCCCTGTCCCTGTTGTTCCCCTCGTTGGGAATGGGCCCCTCTGTGCATGGGAATCCCTCCCCTCCTCCAGCTGCCCCTCAGAGGCACCAGTCCCATCTGGCCTCCACTTCTCCTTCCCCTTCCCTCCCCCCATGTCCTACTGGGTCACTCAGGGGTTCCTCCTGTCCTCTTAGGTGTCCGAGGTCCCCCACCAACACCTGGTAGGTGTCCTAGTTGTGAGGAGACGCCAACTCTGCATCCTCCTACTCTGCCACCTTGACTCCAGTCCCCCAGCTTTTTTTTTGATGGAGATTTCCTTGAAGTCTAGGAGCTGAAATAATAAATAAAAACAAGTAAAAAGAGGGAACAGCCACCACCAATTACGGCAGATTGGCTCTGTGCTGGGGTCCTTGTTCACCACTTAGCTAGACTTGCTCTGAGCCTAGGGATTAGCCTGAGGAGAAAGCTTGAGGTCTTCTCAGGACTATTCTGAGCATGTCATGCCTGGTCCTGCATGTGGCTTTCTAAATTCCCCTGCATACAGGCTGCTTTGAAAGTCCTAATTTCCCAAATAGTCTCACTTCCAGCTTCTACGTTGGGCTTTAAATGGTCTATTGTATTCCTCCACCCAGAATCTCTTGACCCAGGCATCTGTTCATTTAGAGTTGCCTTGTAGCTTTACAAGTAGCACCTGCCATTTTTCTGTGTTCTGTGTTATGCAAAACAGACAAGAGCATCTTGCTTCAGGCTTTCAGGTTTCCCCCTGACAGGTTGGAACAGTGGTACACAATAATTTGTAAATAAGGTCTACTCTGCTCCAACCAGTTGGAATTGGAGAACTGGAAACCAGGCTGCTGCTGGCTCAAGACTAAGACCACTGCTATGTTGGGAGGAGTGGAACAAGAGTAGGTAAATGGCCACAAAACTTTCCTATCTCTTTGGAGATGATTTTTTCCAATTGGGCATTTGCTTGGTTGTGGAAACCTTTGATGATTTTCCAGAGCTCTTACAGAGTTGGTTTAGAAGCTTCTGATTGGTTTTTGTTTTGAATGTTTCTGTAGGGAAACGAGAGTTTGAAACTTCCTAGACCATCATTTTGCTGCCATCTTTCTTCCTTTAACTTTTGATATAAATTTTAGAATAAGCTTGTCTATTGTGACAAAAAAAAACCTGTTGGGAGTTGATAGGAATTGCATTTAAACCTACAGATCAATTTGGGAAGAATTAATATTTTACCATATTGAGTCTTCCAATCCATGAAAATAATATGCCTCTGTACTTTTTTTTTACCACTTGTTTAATTGTTTTCATCAGAGTTTTGTAGGTTTCATTATACAGATTTACATTTTTTAAACATTTATATTAAACATCTCATTTTGAAGGCAATTATTGTATACATTTATTTATTTATATTTATTTGTAGCACTTTTTATTTTTCTTAAACTGAGGTATAACTGACATACAACATTATATTAGTTTCAAGTGGACAACATAATGATTCAATATTTCTATATGTTGCAAAATTACGACCACAATAAGTCTAGTTAACATCCACCATCATATATTGTTACAATTTTTTTCTTGTGATAAGAACTTTTAAGATCTATTCTCTTAGAAACTTTCAAATATGCAGTACAGTATTTTTAACTAGAGTTGCCGTGTTTTACATTACATCCACATGATTTATAATATTTATTTTATAACTGGAAGTTTGTATGTTTTGACTACCTTCAGCCTTTTTGCCCACCTTCCTCATGCCCACTTCCAGCAACCACCAAACTGTTCCCTGTATTTGTGAGTCTGTTTTGTTTGTTTTTCATTATTCCATATACGTGAGATCATACAGTATTTGTTTTTCTGTGTGTGACTTATTTTTCTTAGCATAACACCCTCAAGGTCTATCCATGCTGTCACAAGTGGCAAGATTTTATTCTTCTTTATGACTGAATAATATTCCATTATATATATATATATATATATATATATATATATATATATATATATATCTCACATTTTCTTTATCCATTTATTCATCACTGGACATTTTGGTTGTTTCCATAGTTCAGCTATTGTAAATAATGCTGCAATGAACATAGGGTTGCATATATCTTTTCAAGTTAGCATTTTTATTTTCTTTGGCTAAATATCCAGAAGTGGAATTGCTGAATTATGTGGTAGTTCTATTTTTACTTTTTGAGGAAACTCCATGCTGTTTTCCATAATGGCTACATAAATTTACATTCCCACAAGCAGTGCACAAAGTTTCCCTTTTCTCCCTATCCTTGCTAACACTTATTATTTCTTCGCTTTTGATAATAGTCATTCTAACAGGTATAAGGTGATACCTCACTGTGGTTTTGATTTGCAATTTCTTGATGACTAATGATGTTGAGCATCTTTTTGTGTACCTGTTAGCCAATCGTATATCGTCTTTGGACAATGTCTTTTCAGATCCTCTGCTTATTTTTTAATTGGAATTTTTTTGTTTGTTTTTGAGTTGTATGAATTCTTTACATGTTTTGGATATTAACCCCTTATTGGATAGATGATTTGCAAATATTTTCTCCTATTCACTAGGTTGCCTTTTCCTCTATTGATGGTTTCCTTTGCTGTGCAGAAGCTATTTAGTTTGATGTACTTCCACTTGTTTATTTTTGCTTTAGTTGCCTTTGCTTTTGGTGTCAAATCCCAAAAAGAAAAAAAAATCATTGACAAGATTGATGTTAAGGAGCTTACTGCCTATGTTTTATTCTAGGAGTTTGTATGGTTTCAGGTCTTACATTCAAGTCTTTAATCCATTTTGAGTTGAATTTGTGTATGGTGTAAGATACTGGTCCAGTTTCATTTTTTGTATGTGGCTGTCCAGTTTTCCTAACACCATTTATTGAAGAGACTGTCCTTTATCTATTGTATACTCTTGGCTCCTTTGTTGTAAATTAATTGACCATATATGAATGGGTTTATTTCTGGGCTCTCTATCTTTTTCATTGATATGTGTCTCCCTTTATACCAATACCATACTGTTTTGATTATTATAGCTTTGTAATATAGTTTGAAATCAGGGAGCATGCATTTTCCAGCTTTCTTCTTCTTTCTCAAGATTTTCAGGGCCTTTTGTGGTTCCATAGAAATTTTAGAATTGTTTGTTCTGTTTCTGTGAAAAATGTCACTGGAATTTTGATTGAGTTTTATTGAATCTGTAGATTGTTTGGGGAGTATGGACATTTTAATAATATCAATTCTTCCAATACATGGGCATGGGGTATCTTTGTGTCTTCTTCAATTTATTTCATCAATATTTTATAGTTTCAGTGTACAGGTCTTTCACTTCCTTGGTTAAATTTATTCTTATTTTATTCTTTATGATACAATTGTAAATGGGATTGCTTTCTTAACTTCTCTTTTGGTTAGTTTGTTATTAGTGTGTAGAAATGTGACATACTTCTGTATAATGATTTTATATCCTGCAAATTTACTAAATTCATTTATTAGTTCTGACAGTTTTTCGATGGAGTCTTTAGGGTTTTCTATATATTGTGTCATGTCATCTGCAAATAGTAACAGTTTTACTTCTTTCTTCCCAGTTTGGATGCCTTTGATTTCTTTTCCTTGCATAATTGCCCAGGTTAGGACTTTAGTGGTCGTCTTTGTCTTGTTTCTGATCTTAGAGGAAAAGCTTTCAGCTTTTCACTGTTGAATATGATGTTATTTGTGGGCTTGTCATATATGGTCTTTATTATGTTGAGGTATGTTCCCTCTATACCCACTTCATTGAGAGTTTTTATAATAAATTGATGTTGAGTTTTCTCAAAAGTCTTTCTGCATCTATTGAGAGGATCATATGATTTTCATTCTTCAAGTTGTTAATGAGGTATATCACATTGATTGATTTGCAGATATTGAACCATCCTTGCATCCTAGGAATAAATCTCACTGGATCATGTTATATGACCATTTTACTGTATTGTGGAATTTGTTGTTTACTCTCCACATGTTTGTGAATTTTCCAGTTTTCTTTTTGTAATCAATTTCTAGTTTCATACCATTGTAGTCAGAAAAGGAGCTTGATATAATTTAAATCTTAAATTTGTTAAGATTTGGTTTTAGCTTTACATATGATCTATCCTGGAGAATGTTCCATGTGTACTTGAGAAGAATGTATATTCTGTTGCTTTTGGATGGAATGTTATATATATATGTTAAATCCATCTGATCTAACATGTCATTTAAAGCCAATCTTTCTTTATTGATTTTCTGTGTGGATGATATATCTGTTGATGTAAGTACAATACTCAAGTCCCGTACTATTATGGTATTGCTATTTCTCCTTTAAGGCCTATTAATATTTGCTTTATTTATTTAGGTGCTCCTATGTTGGATGCATAAATATTTACAAATGTTATATGCTCTTATTGGATTGACCCTTTTATCCATATGTAATGTCCTTCTTTGTCTCTTGTTACAGTCTTTGTTTTAAAGTCTATTTTTTCTGATATAATTATAGATAGCTACCCCAGCTTTCTTTTGGTTTCCATTTGCATGGAATATCTTTTTCCATCCCTTCAATTTCAGTCTGTGTGTGTCTTTAGCTCTGAAGTGAGTTTCTTATAGGCCACATATAGATGGGTCTTCTTTTTTAATCCATTCAGCCACCCTATGTCTTTTGATTGAAGCCTTTAGTCCATTTACATTTAAAATAATTATTGATAAGTATGTATTTATTGCCATCTTGTTAATTGTTTCCTGGCTATTTTGTGATTTCTCTGTTCCTTTCTTCTCTTGCTCTCTTCCTTAGTGGCTTAATGACTTTCTTTAGTTGTATGTTTAGATTCCTTTCTTGTTATCTTTTGTGCATCTACTCTAGGTTTTTGTTTGGTGGTTACCATGAAGCTCACATATAACAACTTATATTTTTAACAGTCTATTTTAAGTTGATAACAACTTAAGTTTGAATGCATTCTATAGGTCAAATTTTTTACTCCTCCCTCCTCACATTTTATGTTTTTGATGACATATTTTACATGTTTTTATGTTGTATATCCCTTAACTAATTATTTTAATTATAAGTCTTTTTACGAGTTTTGTCTTTTAACCTTCATACAGCTTTATAATTCATTAATCCACTACCTTTACTATATACACTTACCTTTACTGGTGAGATTTATACTTTCATGTGTTTTCTTGTTACTAATTAGCGCCCTTTCTTTTCAGCTTAAAGAAGTTCTTTTAACAATTCTTGTAAGGCTGAGTTAGTGGTGATGAACTCCTTTAACGTATACTCATCTGGAAAACTCTTTTATCTCTCCTTCAGTTCTGAATATAACTGGGTGAAGTATTTGCTGGGTGAAGTATTCTTGGTTGGAAAGATTTTTCTTTCAGCACTTTGAATATATTGTGCCACTCCATTCTGAGCTGTAACATATCTGCTAAAAAATCTGATGATAGTCTTATGGAAGTTCTTTTGTATGTAACAAGTTGTATTTCTCTTGGTGATTTTAAGATTCCCTTGTTATCTTTAACTGACATTTTAATTTTAATATTTCTTGGTATGGATCTCTTTAGGTTGATCTGCTTTGGAGCTCTCTGGGCTTCCTGTATCTGGATGTCTGTTTCTTTCCCCAGGTTAGGAAAAGTTTTCAGATATTATTTCTACAAATGTTTTCTGCGCCCTTTTCTCTTCTCCTTCTGGAGTTCCTATAAGGTGAATGTTATTCCATTTGATGTGCCATAAATCCCTTAAGCTATATTCATTATTTTCATTCTTTTTTCTTCCTTATTCTCTGATTGGATGAGTTCCTCTGACCTGTCTTTGAGTTCACCTATTCTTTCTTGTGCTTCATCTACTGTATTTCTAAGTTCAGTTATTGCGTTCTCCAGTTCTGTGACTTCTATTTGGAACTTTCTTATATCTTCTATTTCTTTGTTGAAGTTCTCACTGTTTTCATCCATTTTCCTTCTGAGTTCAGTGAGCACTTTTATGACCATAACTTTGAACTCTTTATCAAGTAAATTACTTATGTTCATTTCATTAAGTTTTTTCCTGAGGTTTTATCTTGTTCTTTTTTTGGATTATAGTCCTCTCTTTCTTCATTTTGCTTGACTCTCTGTGTTGGTTTCTATGCATTAAGTGAAATAGTCACATCTCCCAGTCTTGAAGAGCTGTGTGACAGATGAACCTTGTCATTTAACGCTGTCTACTCTTGGTTGCCTCTCAAACCTTTGTGATTGTCTAAGCAGTTTATTTTTAATAGACTTGGCACACCCTCCCAGCAGTTGAGGGTGTGCCAAGACCAGTGAGCATCCCAAACTAGAGGATCTCAGTCAGCACCTAGATTCAGGTTGATAGGAAGCCAGACAATTTGGTAACAGCTTTTAAAGAATGCAAATATATTCAGTCCTGTGAGATTGCAAGTGTAAGCCTTGCTGGGCCCCAGAAGCAAGCAATCTGAAGATATTCCCTGGGGAGCAGTCACAAGAAAACAGGGCTTCAGATAAGTGTACAAGCTCCATTCTGGGAGATACCAGTGAACTGTAGTAAGGCAGAGTGAGGGTGGAAAGATGGTACCCCCAGCTTACCTTCCTTGAGAGCACATCCGTAGCCTCTAGATGTGTGCTGAACCTGAAGCCTGCTCTTAAGTCTTGTCCCTACTAGCAAATAGGCTTTTTTCATGTAAAGGCTGGGACTGTGTCTCAGTCTGATGTGTACTGGTACATCCTGGGGGTGGTATCCTGCCAAGAACTGTCTCTCCAATTGTTACAGTCCCATGGGATGCAGAAAAGAAATCCCTCCTGGCCTCCAGAGCCAGGTGATCAAGGAGCATCCCCTGAGTGGAGGCCACAAAAATGGGATCTCCCGTCTTGGAGATTCTGGCTCTCTGGAGCACATCAGAAGGAAAGTGTGAAGATGATGCTTACTGGCTGGAGTGAGGCAGTGGGAAGAGTGCAAAGATGACACCATCTGAATAAAGGGGAAAAGGGAAAAGAAAAAAAGAAAAAGAAGAAGAAGAAAAAAATATATATATAGCAAGACAGAGGAAGAGCAGGGAAGAAGGAGCCAGCTGGCTGGAGCACAAAGTTGTCACCTGCAGGAAAGGAAAAAGGGGAAAAAAGATGGCACCGTTCAGCTTTATCAAGGCAGAGAGAGAGCAGAAAGATGGCACCCGCCAGCCTCTGTCCCTGGGGAGTATTCCAGCAGGCCCCTGTTCCTCAGATTAATGCTTTAAAATTGGGAAGTGAGTCTCTTTCACAAAAAGTCAGAGTGCTTTTCGAAGGGCTGCTTCTGCACTTGGCCCTGGGGCAGGTGAGTCTGTGCACAGGACCTTTAAGAGCTGTTCCTCAGTTCACCACAGCCCTGTGGGTCTCATGGGATGTGCCTTGTTGGTCTTCAAAGTCAGATGTTTTGGGGGTCTATCTCTCAGGTGCCAGCCTTAAAAGTTGGAGTGCCCAGTGTGGGGTCCAAACCCTTCACCTCTCAGGGAGAGGCTCCAGGTTTTGAGCTCCTTCCTGATTGTGTGTCTCCACACCAGGGATGGGGTTTATGGAAAAATTGTGTCTCAGCCTTTCCTACCTGTTTTGATGTGGTTTCCCTCTGGTTTTCCTGATGTGAAGGGGTTGCTCCACCATCTTTTAGTTTTTTTCAGAGGAAATTTTTCCATATGTAGCTGTAGATTTGGTGTGTTTGTGGGAGGAGGTGGGTTCAGGATCTTCCTATGTTGCCACCTTGAACTGGAACCTATTTACTATGTTTTAAATTTTGGTTTTCAATCGTTCAGTTTGTTACTAGTATATGGAAATATGATCAATGTGTGTATTAATGTTTATGTATAGATCTTATATTCTGAGATCCTGCTAAAGCAATTTATTATAATTTATTATGAGTTTTCTTATACATTCCTTGGAATTTTCTATGTAGACAATTATGTCATCTGTAAATAATGACAATTATATTTCTTCTTTTCTAATATGTATGCCTCTTTTTTCCTTTTCTTGCTGTACTACACTAACTAGAATCTAAAGTACTAAGTTGAAAACTAAGAGATGAGAGTGGACATTCTAACCTTCTTTTTGAACTCAGGGAAAAACATTCATTCTTTCACCATTTCATGTGATGTTAGAAGTAGGTTTTTTGTAGATGTTCTTTATTAGGTTGAAGTAGTGACCTTCTATTCCTAGTTTTCTGAGCATTTTTAATATGAATGGGTGTTGAATTTCGTTAAATGCCTTTTCTGTATTAATTGGTGTGACAGTATGTGTTCCTTTAGACTCAATATGGTAGATTACATTGATGATTTTTTACCATTGAACCAGGCTTGCATCCCTGGAATAAATTCCACTTGGTCATAGTCTGTTATTCATGTGGATTCTGATGATAGGTATTCTTGTGGATTTCTTCTAGTAGGGTAAATTACGGTTCCCCAAAAAGGTCCGTGTTTAACCCCTCCTATGAAAATATGTGAATGTTACCTTGTATGGAAAAAAGGACTTTGCAGCTGTGACTAAGTAAAAAATCTTGAGATGAAGAGATTATCATAAATTTTCTGGGTGGACTATATATAAACACAAAGATTTGTATAGGAGGGACACAGGAAGAGTCAGAGTTGGAGAGACCATGTGATGAGGGAAGCAGAGATTAAAGTGATGCACTTTGAAGATGGAAGAAAGGACTAATTCCAAGGAATGCAAGCAGCCTCTAGAAGACAGAAAGGGAAAGGAAACAGATTCTCCTGTAGGGCTTCAAAAGGAACAAGCCCTGAGACACCTTGACTAATAGACTACTGAGCTGCAAAAACTTTCTTTCACAAAGGGTCAAGGAGGGCTGGGAGCACATATGTGCTGCCCACCTGGACAGAGGAGGACCTGTGAGCCTGACCTACAGATTAGTGGAGGTGGAGAGACATGAGCCCCTTTCTTCTCCAAGCTCTTTGCAGGGTCCAGCAGAGAGCCATGCCACCTGTGGAAGCCTGCGGCCCCAGTTTTGCATGCTGATGGTGTAGGGGTCATGTTCAGGGAGTCTCTGTTGTCCTAACCCCTGCCTGGGTCCTGGGGAAGGAATCAGAACTCAGAACCTGGAGAAGAGCCATTGGCCAGCAGGGAAGGAGGGTGAGGCCCAGGGCAGGTCTACAAAAGATCAGAGCATCTGAGTGCTTTAGGAGGAAGGGGCTTCAGAGGTGGGCCAGCACAGGCTGTGACAGATGCTAAGCAGACTGGGGGGGGGGCAGTTCGGGGAGATAGCAGGGGTCTGCTCCCTGCCCCTCATTGTTTGCTCGTCTCACACTTATGAGCGGGTCATTTCCCCTGCTCTGATGATTCAAAGTCTCTGCCGGCACCCACAGGACGGTGACTGAGGCCTCCACACTCCTCAGCATGGATCCCAGCTCCCACCCAGATCTGGGGCCACAGACACCTCTCCCCCACCCCTGCTCTCCCTGTGAGCAAGCTGTTCTTGCGAAACACGGTCATAGTTTGTTAGTGAGAACTGTTCTATATGGGAATACAAATCAGTGTTGATACCAATACACACACATGTCCAGCCATGGGTGGAAAGGGAAGGGACAGTAGTTCTGGGGTGTCTTTGCACACCCATAAGCCCCTAAGGCCAGTCCCCACAGCCACAGCCAGATAGGTCCTCCTCCCTCAGTTGAACGAGATGCTGCTGCACAGAAATCCCACAAGTTCCACAAAGGGGCCCAACTGTCACTACCCTTATACACACCTTTAACGGGTGCCCCATGAATTTCCCCGCACCCATTCCCCTTGTTGCATCCTCATTAGGATTAAGAGGTAGCTGCCTCAACCACTCTCCACATTGCAATAATCCCAGTGGGACTAGAGAACGCTCCCGCTACGACCAGGCAGACAGTCCTGTCCCCATGGCCAAGACTTTTCCTCTCTGGTCAGGCCACCCACACAGGAAACCCTGGATGAGCGGAGGGTCACCCCAGCGCCATCGCCTGGCCACTTCAGGGAGGCAGAGAGAAGCTCCATAAAGACAAGGGCCGCCTCCAGGCTCCATCCTAGAAACTGGTTAGTGTCCAGAGGGCTGAGAGGCACAAAAGCAGCTCTCCCTCCCCAGACGGTTCAGGGATGCAGAAGACACTACAGATGCTCCAGAAGGCCCCTAGCCAAGCAGGCTTTAGAGAAGGGGATGATGAGGGGGTCCCTGGGGAAAGTGAGAGCTGTGTTCCCAGGGGCAGCCTGAGGAGTCCTTGTGTATGTGGAGGAAAGGTTTGGCCACCTGTAGATCCATAGCTCCTGTGACCTCCCTCACCCTTCCTTCCTCTCAGGATTGCTCTCTGTGGAGCAGCTCCACACGAACAAGATGACAGTGGCCTGAGAGCATTTCCCACCAAAACTATCTTTATTCACAATTTACATACATCACTCCAAAGGTCCTGCCAACACCCACCTCCCCCACCTCCCTAACCCCCCACAATCCCACTCCTCCTCTCCGCCCTGGTGGTCCTGCCCTCCCTCCCTTCCCCCCACATCCTCCAGGATCAGCACTGGGGTGAGGAGGAGCCCCTAGGCTCCCCTGGGGGCCGCCCTGGGGGGCTCGCCCTGGAGGGCCGGCCCGGCTGTTCCCTACTGGCTGCAGTGCTTCCTCTTCACCTTCCTCCTCTTCCCTGTGACAAACGGGTCACGCTTTCTCTTTCTCGGCTGTGAGGGGCGAGCCAGCCCCAGAGCCAAGGCTGGCCTCACAGAGACCCCGTGGCCAGCCCCGGGGATGGGCGGCTTCTCAGCAGCGGCTGGGCGCCCACACAGAGCCCGCTTCCTCGACTTGGGAGCGGCTGGTGGAGCTGGGCTGAGGCCTCTTCTCTGAGGGGAGGGGGCCTGGGGAGCACTCTGGGCCCCCCAACCTCCAGGGGAGGCCAGGCCTGAGGCAGGGGCAGGACTCTGGGACAGCCCGCAAGGCAGCAGGCTCTGCGGAGAGGCCAAGAGGAAGGCCAGGCTGGGGAGCTCCTCCTCGTCCTCACTGGACGTGTCCCTGGGCCCTCGGGCCTCCCGAACATGAGAGGCCTCTCTGAGAACAGACGCATCCCTGGGTCCCAGTAGAGGGCCAGTGCGCCTTTGACCCTGGGGAGGGGAGGGCCGTCCGGCCCGGAATGGAGAGACCTCCTGACTTCCTCGAGAGGGAACAAAGACTTTGGGCCCGAACAGGCCAGTGTCTGTTCGGATGGGCCTATGAAGAGCCTCAAAATCAATCCCTGGTGGGCAGGCTTCATCACTGACCCCTAGATGGCGGTCTTGGTCATGCCTCTGGGCACCTTGGCCGGCGTGGGACTCAGAAGGACTTGAGCCCGTTCCCGGTGCACTGTGGCTCGGGGCTGCCGGCCAACCCTCGTCCTCTTTCAAGGCCAGGAGTCGTTTCTGCACCAGCTGGGAGGAGGGAGGAGGACAGTGACGGCTCCACACGCACGTGTGAGAGGAGGAGCACTGGGCAGTGGGACAATGGCCCTGGCGGGGAGGAGGGGACGGGTGACCCCAGGACTAGACTCCAAATACAGACACGGTGGCATCCCTGCCATCCTCCTGCACCTTATTCCCAGCTTTGTGTCCTTCCCTCCACTCCCGGCTCCCCATCCTCTCCTTCCTATCACCCTGCACTGCACCCACCCCAGAGAGGGCCCTTCCCCATGCCAGGCCTCCGAGGCAGGGAAGGGATGCACAGAGCCATGTGGGCCTCCTGTTCTGGGGCCCTACCTCTCCCCTGCTCATTGGGGTCCCTCCGTGCCCTGGTCTTCCTGGGTGTCCCTTGTCTCCCCTGTTCTACCTGCGATCCCTCCCTCCTCTGGCTCCCCTGGGCCACCTGGTTTCCCCTGTCCCCTGGATCACCTGGGGTGCCCCCTCCCCTGGAGTCCCCTGGCTCCCTGAGTGTCCCTCTCCCTCCCTTGGCTCACTTCTTCAGGGGTGAGTCCTTCCTCCTGCTTCAGCTCCTCAGCAAGGGCCAAGAGATCCAGCTGTGGGTCTGGGGAAAGCAATTCTGCCAGGAATCGAGGGTGAATGACTGCCTCCACCTCGGACAGAAAGAAGAGGCTGTGAGCATCCTTGGCCAGGAGTGGCCTGTGACACAAGAAGACCAGGAGGGAAAGTGAAAAGCAGAGACCCACCTCCACTCTCCTCCACAAAGCGGGGATGGTCAGCACACACACACTCACACAAACATGCACATACACAGTCACACACAAAAGAGCACATATACAGATGCACATACACAGACACACAAAGGCATACACACAGACACAAACATATACACACATACATCTGCGTAAACCTCCCCTAACACCAGGCTCAGGAACAAGGAGCTGAGCTTAAGTCCCATCGGCCTGAGCAGAACCCAGACCTTGGGGGCTGAGAGTTCCATGCCCTGGCATCTTGTAGACCCCAGGCTCCAGGCCCAGCCTACCATGGTGACAAAGTCCTCCTGGGAACACAGCTCGTCAATGTAGCTCAAGAGACCCGGGTCCGAGTAGGTGTCGTCCTCTTCCTGCTTCAGCTCATTTCCATCCTCTCCACATTCTGCATGTGACTCGCCTGTGGCTGAGTGGACGGGCCCCACCAGCGCCTCCATGATGTCCACATACTCCCTCACAGCCTCAGGGGGAATCTCCTTGGGTGTCTTGGGCTCCGGGGTCCGCTGGGATCTGTGTGGCTTCGGGTGCGAGGGCTGGGCCCTGGGGCCGGACATCCTGGGAGCACAGGCTGAGGCAGAGCAGGAGGAAGGGAAGGAAGGTGAGGGACTCCCGGTCCACCTCCTGACCACCGAGCGCACGTTGGTGAGGGCATTGTTTGGGGGACATTGATGTGGGTGTGGGAGGGGTCAGGACCATCTGAAGCTTCATGCACAGTTGGAGAGGGGAGGTTAGGGGGTCATCTAAGAGAGTCACAAGTAAGGAAGTGGGGAACCTCCAATTTTCTAGGGGTCTCCCCTTCAAGCCCACTTCTTAGGCAGACTTAGTGTGGGGTCCTTTGACAGGGAGGTGTGAGAGGAGTTACAAAACTGACCAAGTCAATACCCCGTAGTGACAAAGGGCAGCTGAGACCCCACCCCCCCCCCCACCCCCCGCCTCGGTGGCTGTTTTGGTTGAAAGACCAATGCCCCTGTCTTGAAGGAAAAGGATCCACATGGGGACAGTGGCCAACCCTAGGCCCCTGTTACCTGTGCCTTCAACTCCAGTGGGAAGCTGGGTGCCTGGCTGAAGGCCCACTTTCGGGGCTGGGGGCCCCCGAGGATCCAGCTTCGTTGAGGCTGGAGGAGGCAGGTCCTGCGCGCGCTGCATCCACTGCAAATTCTGAATCTGCATCTCCTCCTCGGCCGCAAATTCCATGAACCTGGGGGGTGACGGAGGCACAGGCCACCCTGAGAAAAAGGCCTGGGTTCTGGAGCCCAACAAAGGCAGCCAAGAATGAGGCATTGGGAGAGGATGTGCCTTGGGGCCGTCAAGGCCCTGTGAGGTGCTGTCCACAGCAGAGAGCTGCTCCTGGAAGTGATAACAAGATCTGGGACCCTTCCTGCCTCACCAGCACTGGAGGGCATTCAACAGCATAGACCCAGGTCGCTGAATTGAACCAGGTCAACGGGACACATGGCTGACCCAGGGGGCACCCTCCTCATGCCCCCCGTCCCCATCCAGAACCACATGAAGGGCTGACAGCCAGAGGCTGGAACAGGCATGTGTTCCCCACAGGGGTCCTTGCCCGAATCCAGGACCCTGGGCTAGGACTGAGAGTCCTGGAACATAGACCTGGAGACAGGGCCCAGGAGAGGCTGGACGATGTGGATGCTGAGCTTAGAGGAGAGGCCTTTCTTTCCTCTGAGAGGCGCTCATTTGTTTGGTTTTGTTTCTTAAACCAGGGGATTACCATGGAGCAAACAGTGGAAGGGCCGGAGACCCTTGGGCTGACGACAGCTGGCTTCCCCAGCCTCTTCAGGGATTCCAGGGTACCCACTCAGGGCACTTTTCATGGAGAGGTGGTCCCAAATCTATGTCAGTGGCCGCCAGCCACCCACCACTAAGGAAGCAGCAGGCTGGTGGGTGGAGCTCTTTTCCCGGCCCAGCCCATATGGCCGGAGTTGGACCCCTACTGGACACACAGCTTCACCCTGCCCCGTCCTGAGACCTTCATGTCAAGGCAAGGGTAGGTCAAAATCAGGGGAAGGCAGAGCTCCTGGTGGAGGAAGGACAGAAGTCTCAAACTCTCAAGGTGAGGGAGGGGATTCTGGAGGACAGTAGGGCCTCTCGGCTGCGGGGACCCTGTGCTGGGTGACAGCCCTTCTCCTCTGTCCTCTCTGATGAGCACCCCCACGGCCAGATCCTGCCCTCACCCACTCGCCTCACCCTCCACGCAGCCCCTGGGCCCAGGACGCTGACTCACTTTTCTGCCATCTTGTAGTAGATCATCCGGTCAAAGTTGCTTTTGCGCCGCCATTCCTGCACGGCCCTCCACAGTCCCTCCTCCTGCGTCATGGTGGGCTTCAGGCGGGCCAGGGATCGAAGCACTGGGCTGTAAGCCCTCGGGGTCAGTCTCCAGGCCCAGCCCAGCCCCACCTGCCTGACCCCACCCGCCAATGTGGACCACACATCACTCAACACAGCATGACTGAGCAACAGGAGGGTGAGAGGCGGGGGTCTGGGAGGGCAAAGACAAGCCTTCCCGGCCACTGCTGTCACCGCCTCACACTCACTCAAGGATGACCATCCACTCCCAGGCTAGAGCTGGGACTTTGTGCCTTGGGGAGCTCTTTTCCTCCTCAAGGCTGCATTTTCATAATAAAAATCACCATCATCAATGAGGCGTGGCATGTGCCAAGCAATCTGCTAACACTTCATAGATTAGCCCAAGGAGTCTTCTGCACAGTCCTCTGAGTGAAGTGTAATTGTCCCCTTTTACGAGGGACCGGAGGATTAGGATGGAAATGCCTGCCAGGCTCACAACTCTAGTGGGAGAGAGCCCACGCCCTTAGGAGAGCTCTACCATCACCCTGTTCCTAGTGGAATTCTCCACAACGAAGTGGAGGCATGCATAAAGCGCTCTCCTGGGCCCCGCCCTCCTCCCCCTCCTCTGAAGTGACCTCCCCTGGCCATGTACACTCAAGTCCTGTATGAAAGGAGACGGCACCACAGGAGAGTGCGGCATCCACTCCTTGGCTCCTCACCTTACACCACGACCCTCTCTGACTGCAAGTCTTCAGTCCATATTACCATGAGAATCATGGAAGAGCAAGCTGGCGAGACTCACAGGGTGGTGGGGCCAGTTGAGATAGGGCACATTTCAGTCATGATGTCATGGGCTGACAGGCCCACCCATGTGACCAACAATGTGCCTTCTCATAGCATGGACATCGCCCTCACACCTTCCTTCCAGTATCCCTAGAAACCTAACGTGCGAGTCCATCCCCAGTTCCTCTTTATCTAAAAGCTCCGATAAGCTCAGGACCCCCTGAGCGTTCACTCACATGAGAAAGCAGGAGAAAGCTTCTGCATCAGGACTCAGGCGAAAGTGTCTCCGGGCCAGGGGCTTGATGTGCTGCCAACGTCGGAAGTTACTGTACACGCTCTGGGGGTTAGAGGAGCCATCCTGCGAGGCGTTGGACTGGTTGGTGGCCAGGCGGCCCTCCCTGGAAGTGCCATGTGGCCATGGCCCAGAGTTCACTGGGCGAATGATAGGGGCCAGCTGGGCAGCTGGTGGTGGAGCTTGAGGAGGAAAGCCTGCGGTCCAGCCTCCCTTGCCAGCCTGACTAACTCCAACAGCTGGAGCAGTCACAACGGTCTCCATCACAGGGGTTGCTAAGAATACGGGTGCAGGACATGCAGCACTCCTGCTGAGGGCCCCTGGAGCGCTCCAGTCGAGGGGGCCCTGAGTAACGACAAAGGTCTGAGTCTGGGGGGCCTCCACTGGCCTCCCTTGTGACCTGACTTGGACAGTGAGGTTGCAAGCCCCAGGGGCACTGGGGCCACGGCCACCATTAGCCACCAAAGGCGTCCTGGGGAAAGCTGGCAGCAGCAGGCTGCTTCCAGGAGGGAATGCTGGGGTGATGGGACATGGCAAGTGCTGCTGCCAGGGTGGCCGGTGCTGGGCGCCAGGAATGGGTGGAGGGAAGGGCACTGCCGTGAAAGCAGACAAGGAGGCACCGGGGTTCATGGTCACATCCGTTCCCAGCACTGGAGATGCTGTTGAGGCAAAGGAAAGGAGTGAATGGAGGAGGAGAATGGGCACGTGGGACTGAGGCTTTCTGTGGCATCAGAGTGTAAATCTCCACAGGTGAGGGACACTTGGACAAGGGAAACTGTGCAGCGTGCAAATGTCTTCAAGTGATTTTCATGCCCTGACCTCCAGTTGAGAATTATTCCACTGGTGACCCCGCGCCCATCCACCAAGGTCCCTGACCCCTGTCTGCCGAGAAGAAATCGCCTCAGCAAGCACTGACTTGGAGAGCCTCCCTGAGGCACCCCCTGGCACCTAAGCCTCACAGGCTGTCTCCCAAGACCTGGAACTGGGTGGACATCCGCTCTGTGAGAAATGCCCCTCAGCCGGCGTACTGAAAGGTAGGGACCTTCTCCAAGGTAAGTTCTAGGCACCCAAAGGCCCTTTGTGGACAGGTATTGTGTAAAATATTAGGGCCCCACCTCCTCCTCAGTCCTCCTTTTCCTGATGCTCAGTATAAATCCCCTCTTTCTTTCCTAGCCTCACAAAACAAAACAAAATGCTGGAAAATATCTCTCTAATGGAATCTTGATACAAACCCATAACACTGGCCCAGAATGCACCTGCATCTCAGAACAACCCACAGCAGACACGTAACATGGGCCAGGTCCTGCCACCCCCTCCCCAGTGCCCAGAGTCACTGTCATCACTCAGGAGTTCTGTTCCTAGGAGGCGGCGCGGGTTGGGGGGGTCTGAGAAGTAGGTGCGTGTCCCTTAGATTCTGTCATTTCACAGCCAGTGATGGCTGCAGAGGATTAAACAAGGGCCAGGGAATTGTCATGTTACATTGGTCGTGGGAGTACAGACCGCCTGTGGTCCTTCCCCTGCCAGCTCCCAATAATGGAAAGACAATCTGAGACGCAGGCATAAGCCAGGTGCCATGGCGATCAAGTTGTCTGGAACACATCCCTGTTCAGGAGAACAAAGTACGCACCACGGTGCACCTAATTAATCAGAACAGGTGTCATAGGACGTTTAATAATAACACAGAAGATCGTCTTCCTGCCCTTGGGCTACACTCCTTCCCCCTTTAAAAGAGGAAGCAGCCTTCACAGACAATCCACCCGAAACAACCCCACTCCACATCTGTTCCCTGTCCATGAAGGAGTGACGTGAAATATGAACAAACTCTTCCTCTCAAGGCAGCCTGAGGGTCCACCATGAGATACTGGACGAGATGAAGTAGGTCTGAAGTACTGCGATTCCACAAAAGGAAGAACAATTCAGAGCAACTCAGGAATCTGAGCCTTCTCTTGGCTGAAGTTACACGGTTGCCCATCCCCTGTTGAATCCAAAGCAACAGTTGCCTGAACTGAGAAGTGAGCTCTGGGCTGGGAAGAGTGGACGAGGTGTGGGCTGCAGCAGTTAGAGTAACCTCCTGCCTAGCTTTCGGAGAGGACACTTCACTGCAGGTGTGGCCACACACAGCCCCACTGAATAGTTTTCTCACCAAGACCATCTCTCCCCACGATCCCCTTAGATACAGTATGCTCCTGTTCAAATCCCTTAGAAAGATATGGTGAGGCAAGCTTCAGGTGCCTCAGGAACACAATACAGGTCTAGGCTTTCCTCATGACCCTCCCTGTGTCACCACCAGGACATCACACACATCCTTACACACACGTTTCAAAGTGGCTTGTCTCCCTTCTAGAAAGAATCAACCTGCCTGCTGCCATCCTTTCTCCATAGCTAGGGCAATTCCTCTTGATCCACCTCCAATGACCCCTCCTCCCCAGTGCAGTCTCAGGTTTCTTCAGGCTCCCCAGTCTCCCCAGGTGAAATGTCCTTGTGCGTCCAGTGCTCTCTTCTCCCTCTACTTCAGTCCAACTATGTGCCCACAGTGAAGTGTCACGTGTGAACCCGAAGGATGTGAGGGATGGCAGGGTCTCTGAGAACACACCCCCAGCCTATAGGCTTACCTCCTTCTGAAGCCATCCTGCAGGCTTGGGCACGGACTACTGCTGCCTGGTAGCCTCAATGAGAAAAGTCAAGACCAGGACCCAGAGAGTGACCTGCTTCAGCAGACGCTCAGGATCCAAGTGAAGGAGGGACAGGTTTGAATTTAAACATTCTGCAGTGGGGGAGGGGCAGAGGGCACGTGGGTCTGGGTAGGGTGGGGGTGGGGAGACATTCCACGAGGGCTCTGGCAGGTAGGCAAGAACCGGAAGTTCCTTCCACCTCACACAGTGGCAACACAATTGGCGTGTGCCTCTTTACGCAGTTTATAGACTTTTTTTGATTCACGGCACCGAGGTTGGACTTGACGGTCCCTTCCTTTCACTTCTTTATCCATCAACCTAGTTTTGTGTCCCTCAACACACTCTGCTTCCTACCTGGCTCTTGACTTACTTCAACAGAGACTAGACTTTCTGAACAAAATTCAGAACTGTTAGTCTGGTAAACACTTGGGTATTTATGGCCACATGGAACTGAGTATTTGAAATCAGGATTGTCTCAGCAGATCCAGTGTCTTTGACTGCTGTATGTACATCACTCCTAAGGGAGTGGTCCTTGTGCTCCAACCAACATCCAGCAGGACCAGCCTTACTAATGATCCTTTGTGCTGGAAAGCCCCCGTCCATCAAAAAACCGTCATGCAGCCCCCATGTCCAAGACCAGAATTCACTAAATGTCTTTCTCATAGTATTCCATGGTTGTTAAAGATTTAGTTTTTTACCTTTTAAATGATTTTAGTATAATATTTTAAGCGAGCAACACCTTCTCATGGTTCAAAATTAAATTGTGCAAAATGGAACATGCAGTGGCGAGTCCTCCTCCCACCTCTTTCCCCTGTCAACCCAATCCTCTTTCCCGGAGGAAACCAGTGTTATCTCTTTCATTAAAATCTTCCCAGAGATACGTCATGCAACTAAAAACGAAGGCAATCTGTTTTCATTTTTTAAAATGCCTTCATTTTTTTTCTAGTTGAAAATTCATATATGTTCCAATATATCTGAGGATATTTCCAATGATTGTCTTTGTACGGGTATCGTGGCTCCTCTGTTTCTGCACTAGATTCCTAGAACAAGAATTTCTACAGTCTCTTAAATTTCAAAGCACCTGAAAGAATAGGGTGGCTCCATCTAGTAAAGAAAAGTAACAAATGCTTAACTGAATTTGACTTTTGAATTTCACATAAACAATGAATTCATTTTTAGTACAACTTTGTCCCATGCAACATTTTGGACATAGTTTTACTGCAAATTCTTTCCCTGTCTATCTGAAATTTACATTTAACTCGAAATCTGTATTTTATCTGGCAACACTACCAAAAAATTAGAACACACTAAGCTATTATCAGTTACTCATCCTTATGAGAAAGAGAACTTGGAGTGACGAGACTCAAGTGTGCATCTTGGCTCCAACAGAAAACACAACTGTAAACATACACAAAATCTTCAGCCTCTTTGGATGAAATGGATTTGGAAGAGCCATCATATAGCACTGAACATCTTGGCTTAGTAGGGGTAAGGACAGAAGTAAGGAACAAGAAGGCAGAAAATCTTCTTCTCTTTCCTTATGTTAAAGGGACTAAACATCCTAGAGCCCTGGTTTTTCTAGGTGTTAAAAGTCCACTACCCATGAGATGGATGTGCACCTTGACACAATGCCAAGAGTTTATCCACCAGTGTCCAATCCCCATTCATACAAGCCCACTTCCATCTAAATCCTAGCCTGCAAGCCCTGCTTACAAGTTTGTTAATTTCCTGTCTGCATTACATACACTTGCTCTTTAGAATCTAGGCTCATCATTGCATATGGCCCCATCTGCATGGGAATCATGGTAGCATTCCTTTTACAAAACTTGTTTGATTATTATTTTCATATTGAGAATCCATGTCAGTCAGTTTACCACTATCAAAATGATATGAAAGAGTATTCGTGTTCTGTGTTGTGAGAAGAGAGGACTGTTTGGAAACTTGTCAAGGGAGATGAAGGCTGAAAACCTCAGAGGATGGCAACCAAATCTCTTGGGAGACGAGATTCTCTCACTGCTGTAGCTGCAGTAGAACTCCAACTGATTGTGGGGTGTTGGGGAAGGAAACAGAGGTTTAGAAGGACTGTTCCACAGTGTGAAAAAGACTCCTGTTGGTGCTTAAGAAGTTCCTTGCCCCTTGTCAGGAAAAACTGACTCAGAAGAAGATGAGAAGATAAGGTGAGAATATTTCAAGCAACATCATGGTGAAACTTTATGTCTAAAGAAACTTTAGACATAAAGTTTCTAAATGAACTTTATATCTAAAGAAACTCCTGTCGGGGACTGAAAAAAATAAACAGTTTGGGAATATCGCTCAGTACGGGAGCTTTTACAATGAAGGAAAACTCATATGATTTTCAACCAATAACTTCATACTAGAGGGATGGTGAGGCAAAATATTGTACCCAGGCACTCGAGAAAGGCAGGCTTCCTTGTTGCTTCCTCCCTTTGTTCAGTCATTCAACCAATTATTTACAAGATTCTCACTCATAATTCTGATACAGTATTTGAAGGACTCTTCTCAAGGCCACTGATACAAAAATTGCACTGTGCAAAAATTAGCCAGTCCCAATTCTGCAATCACTTTTGTACCACTTCAAAATCCTACACCCCAGAGACAGACATCATCAAATTAGCCCAAATGTAATTTGGGAAGACCAGTCACAGAAGGGAGTATCTAAAAGTCCTTTGGATCATGATCTCTGACTATTCCTGCACAGAGGCTGGGGGCAGGCATTGACTACTGAGAAGAAACAACTCTGGACATGCATCACAAGCCTCAGAAGACAGTTCATCTTCCACTCAATCACGAAACATTAAAGAAACGAAGAGATACCATGTTTGTGTCTTGTGGAGTTTTCAAGTCTGTGCACTTGGAGGCGCTTAGTGCTGTTAGATGTGAGGGGTCTTCAGAGGCATCCTGTTGCGTGAGAAATGCTCTAATCTTGCAATTGACCAGAAAGAGGATCTGATGATTGAAGTTTCTTTGGGAAGTATTACAAAGTCAGGTCAGTAAGTTGATCCCGCTACTATTTCTGTTGTTGTTGTTTTTTTTAATGCCAACTGAAAGTCTGCAAGATATTACAAAAAAGGAGGGAGGGAAAGTAAAATTGTTCCCATACTACCTGCTGTGTTGAAATTGGCCCAGATTGTCCACTCTCTCTCAAAGTTATTAAAAAAAAAAAAAAAAAACCGTACAAAGGAAACACCTGTGAATCAACATTTATTGAAAAACCTCCATGTATTAAATACACTGAGAAAAAATATTCTAGTAGAGTAAATGCGTTTGGAAAAACTCTAGGAACGGAGTCAGGAGAGAGTATCTTAAGAGTGTTTCCCAGGTCTGAATTCTTTGCTAGAATTGTTCTTTAACGGAAACTTCAGGCTTGCTAGGAAAAAGGACCTACTGTTTTTTGAAAGGCATAAACAAGAACCAAGGAACTGCAGTCCAAAGGGCATGAAAGCACTTGCCCCAATTTGAGGCTACTGTGCTTAGAGCGGAGCTCTCCAGAACTCTTTGTAGCTAAGTGCATGGGTTTCACGTGTGCAATATAAAAATCACGAGTGCACATCTCACAAGAGCTGGTTTTAAGAAGAGACCGTCACGAAGGTTCCCGGCGAGGAGCGTCGCCAGAGATGCTCCGCAGCGTGCCCGACCCTGCATTTCTCTCTTCTCCTGCAGAGACCTCCTGGAACAGATCCCCGCGCGCCCCTCGCCTGCACGCCTGCGCACGCCCACTGGGGCGGGGCTCTCGGGCACGCGGACCGCCGTCCTCCAACGGCTCCCGGCGTCTGTTGGGGCAGTCGGCTCCGGAAGACAGGAGCGCATGCGCGAGCGCGGAGGGTGGGGCCCCCAACGGCCGTCCGGCGGGGGCGGGGCCTGTCATGGCCGCCTCTGGAGTCAATTATAGGAACCCTGAGGTAAGGGGTACGGGGACTTTTCACCCCTCAGGTGTCACGGCTCTGCGCTGTTGTTCACCCTGTGGGTTATTTGTGCCCTTGTCCGTGTAAGGAGACTCCCCACAATGTGGATTCACGCCCCCATAGAGCTCGATTCTCTTGAGGGGTTTACCCCAGGGTTATTGGCACCACTGGGGAGCCGGCTGCATGAAGGGTTCAGTGATTGCGGGGCCTACAGTGGGGGGTAAATAGTGTGTGTGAGCTATTCAACAGGTGCCGTTCTAGGCTGCGCGTTCTGAAGAGTACAAAAGCTAGAGGGACGTTCTTGCGAGTTGAAAACCCTCATCTGGTTCCAAAGGTGTAGCTCAGGTGATTGGAAAATGAGTGAAGATGGAAGGAACACACTCATGGTTTCACTAGTGTCTTCCTTCTTATCATAAAAACATCAATCAACACTTATGTTCAAACTGCATTCTTTTGTCAATGATGGGAGCAACTTCGCTGAATGTGGTAATAAACATGTATTTGTAGTCTGATGTCAAATCATGATTGATTTGCAAGCATAGATGGGGTCTGTACATATTTAATTGGTTGGTGGGAATCTGATATGTAGTCAAATGTGTGGGTTGGTTTTGTCTGTGGATGTTTGTGTTTGAAGGGAGGTCATGCCTGTGTTTTTGTGAGAGTGTGTAAGAGTGAGTGTTGTACTTGGAGGGTGTTGAGATGTGACGCAGGCATACTCAAGGAGTTGGTGGTTAGGTGTTTGTAATTTGGTGTTTGGGGAATATGTTTCCATGTGTTTTTTTCACCCATGAATTTGGGGATTTATGTGTGTCTAATGGTGGATTTGGAAGGATTATCTGCATATGCATAAGGGCAATGTCAGGAAAAGTAGTGGTGTATATTACTTTGGGTGTCCAGTCTGTTTATTTTGTGTATTTGGGGAATGTAGGATGATCATTTGTGTATTCAGGGCATGTTGTATGGTTATGGGGTGTTTGTGTGTGTGCATTTTCAGGAGCTGTCTATATTTGGATGTGTGACTGTGACTATTTTATGGGACTGGTGGATGTTGTATATGTAGGTATGTTGTGTTTGTATGATTCTGTATTCTGCAAGATGGCAGAGTTAATTCTGTGTGAGAGGTCGGGAATGTGGGGTTATGTATATGCCAGTAGTGTGGTACTGTATGTGTATTTGGAACAAAGGGCATATAGGGTGATATTATTGCATATTTGTAGTGTTCTGGGTAATTGTGGTTCTATTTGGGACTTGTGGAGAGTTATGTGTTAAATGAGTTTGTGTGTGTATTCAAGGGGCATGGCCACTTGGAGGAATATTTGCTGAGGCTGTGCATTTGTAATTTTCAGTAGGAGCCTCTTAAGCTTATGTATTTTGGGAAGTGAGTATGTGTGTATCTGATAAAGAGGTGGGGTTCTATGTTTCTACAGGGAAGTTGGACAATTGCATTTCTATGTATTAGAAATATGTGATACGGGTATTTGTTAGTACTTGCATATGTGTGAGCTGGCTCCTAATAGCTAGGGATACTTTGATATATGGAAGTTGTTTCATAAATGGTTTGCTGGAGATACTTCCATGTATCTTACTTGTGTATTCTAATCTGTGTGTGTGTCCATCATCAGGTTCATGCATTATCAAAGTTTGTTCATAAGGTATGGAGTTGTTAGCAGTATTCAAAGTGTATTTCTTTGGAGAATGCTAGGGTGTTTATACATGTGCTTGGTAGGAGTAAGAGGTGGTCTGTCTATATATTCAGGGTGAGGGTAGAAATATATATATATATAAACACCCACACACACATATACAGTTTATATGTTGGGGTAGTGGTGGGGAGCTTGTATTCTGGAGAGGTAGCATAATGTATAGTGTTTGGGAGGGGATCTGTATGTTCAGGGCTTGGGAATATTTGCATGTGTGTGTCCGTAGGTGTGTGAGAATTGTGTATGTATATTAGTAAGACTGCAGAGGTTGTCGGTGTTTTTCTGTTTTGAGTGTGTCTGAGCATTTGGGGTGTATACTCATGAGGAGTTTGTGGGTGTGTGTATTTGTGATTTGTGAGTGTATCAGGAGGCTTAGAGTCCTCTATGTGTCTATTTCAAAATGTAATGCCTGAAGAATTTAGTGGTGTTGCTTGTGTGTGTGTTCTCAGTATTAGTGAGGTGGACTTATATGTACAGTTGACCCTTGAACAACACACGTTTGAACCACACGGGTCCACTTATAGTGGATTTTTTTTCCAGTAAATACTACAGGACTACTACACGATCCATGGATGCAGAACCACTGCATGGAGGGTTGGCGCCCTAACCCCCAAGTTGTTCAAGGGTCAGCTGTATTTGATAAGTATAGGTTATTTGTGGCTGTGTGTGTTTTTGAGTTCCTGGGGCTTCTGGGGTATGTATTCTGGGGGATGTGAGAGTTTAGTTTGTGTGTTTGGAAACCAGTAGACGGTGTAGGTTATGTGTGTGTGCAGGAATCCTGGAGTATATGTATTTTAGGGCTGTGGGACTGCATATGGGTCTTTTTTGGGTTGCACATGAGACAGTTGTGTACTTGGTGAGCCTGTGTGTTTAGGTACTCAGTGTGTACATCTGGATGGCATATTGGTTGCACATGTTTGTTTTCAGGCCCATGTTGTGTGTGTATATATATTTGTGAGAGTGGAATGTGAATATTCAGGGTGAGTAAGGTTTCATCTGTAAAAATTTAGATAGTAAGAGGTGGTCTGTGTATTTATTCAGGGTGAGGTATGTGTGTGTTCAGGATATATATATATATATATATATATGTGTGTGTGTGTATGTACAAACACATATGTGTATGTGGTATCCTTTTGGTTATATATCTGTGATGGGAGTTGAGGGTTCTACTTGGGGTGTAAGTGGATTGTGTGCACAAATTCATAGGAAAAGGTATGGGATGTGCTGGAACTGGTTCATACTATCCTGGGATAGTCAATGGTGCATATCTCTTCCCAGCTCTGTGTTCAGTGATGTCAGGTGGGTAGCTTGAAATTGGTCATGCTGGGAATATTTATACCATGTAGATAGCATAAGTGAAGTCTTTCCCACCTTTCTCGGAGAGCTTTTTAGCACTTACCAGCACACCACTGATGTGCGTGTTTGGATGTATGTATGTATGAAGCAAGAATATTTGGGCATCGGTGGGTACGTATGGGACACCCATGTGAATTGTGAGTGGGGCATCTGGGGCTATGGGCCCCTGTATGTGTGCATTGACCCTGGTAATTGTGAATCATTGCATTGCTCCTATCAGGTTGGTCTGTTCTTTAGGGCCAAAGAATCCCCATAAATGTTGTTGATTCCCAGTAGAAATCATGCAGATGGATACAGGGGTGTCTGTACCTTAGGCAGGTGGACACTCCTTCAGCATTTGTGTGGTCCTAGCATCTGGGTCCCTAGAAGGGGGGGCCTGGTGGACAGATGGCCATGCAGAGCAGAACCTTCACAGGTGTGTTGTCGGCGTGACAGGCAGCAGTCAGAAAGTCACGGGGCTTCCTGGATAGGAGGTCAGATGACCAAGGGCTCTCCCAGGAAAATACCCTGAGAATCAGTTGGACAGCTCCAGGCGTTACTGGCTCTTCTGGGGCACAGCTGACGTGCAAGGACACCCTCCACATGGGGTCCAGAGCCATGTGTCCCTGAGCCCAACTGCCCCAGGGTGGTGGGAACTGTTGCATATCAGGCTGGTCAACTGTATCACTAGGTCTCAACCAACCTGTCTCCGTGGAAACCTAAGTCCTCAGGGATAGGCAGGACCTCTAGGGATCAATGAGCTGACAAGGACAGAGGTGGGGAGGCTTTGTCCCTGAGGGAGAGTTGGGGACTGAGACCTGGAGAGCCTAGGGAGTCCCACTCTGAGGAGATATGGCTCTGATGTTCCCAAACCCTTTAGACATGTTCTCTGTTCTTTTCTGAAGGCTCAAGATGCTTCTAGCAGTGGGAAGCTTATCTCAGTTTCATGTTTCTCTGCTAGGATGAACTGACCCTTTTATTCACTATTCCACATCGAGCTGCAAACCCATCAGATGGAACCATGTGATCATTGTGGCCACCAGCTGACCCCACAGCCACCTTCTGCCTCCCTTGGACCCACCCAGGAATTTCTGAGCCTTCTTTATGGTGAGTCTTGTGGCCTTTTCTCCCTCATTGTGAATCCTCCTGCCAATAAAACATGCTGTGAATGTTAACAAAAGGAAACCTCAACTAGAATTGGAGTCTGGAAGGCCCGTAGAGGGAGCTCTCATGCCGTGTCACTCATCATCAATTACCCCAACAGGAAGAGGTCATTTACTGACCCCAAACAGGAAGCGCAACCACTTTACTACCCCAGCTGGAGGAGGGAAGACTTCCTTCCTGGCCAGCAACAAGAAATAGAGAATAGAAATAGCTAATAGAAAATTCTGCAGTTTAGCCAATGAGAAGCCATTGTCACCTGAAGTTTCACTTTCCTCCAGTGAACTTTCACTTTTTCCCTTGATGATGACTTTCTTTCCTTGTCCCACCCTCTTTACTTTAAAAGCCTTCTGGGACTTCCTGGTGGTCCAGGGGCTAAGACTCTGCTCTTCCAATGCACGGGGCATGCGTTCGATCCCTGGTCGGGGAACTAAGATTTCCACATGCCATGTGGCGTGGCCAAAAAACAGAAAGCCTTCCATGTTGTGTAACCCGTTGGAGTATCTCCCTTTCTGTCAGATGAGATGCTGCCTGATTCATGAATCGTTTAATAAAGCCAATTTATTCAAAATTCGAAGTAAATCTTCAAATTTACTCAGTTAAATCTTGTTTTTTAATACATTGGTGGCATTCAGAGGTGGCCACTAACAGTTTAATATGTATCCCTCCAGAAATGTTCTGTATAAAAATATGTATGTGCACTTTTCTAAAATCCACTCTTATGATTCCTCCTGCTAACAGGATGATTTTATGATTAAATGCTTATCTTTTTAAAAAGAAAAAGATAAATATATTGGTGGCAGTGATGGGATCTGAAGCAAATTTCTGATAACATTTGGGACAAGGAGAAACAGGTGTGGTGCCCACAACTCCTTTGAGTTCACTGTCTTTCTTGCCATTCCTGAAGGTTGTTGGTAAGCTCCTCTTGGTTTGAGCTCCATTCTCTTTGATTGAGTTTGTGCTCGCAATCTAATTGGCTTTCCTTTACAGGGCAGGTCAGTTTGGCTGGTAGAGGATTCTCCCTGAGGCCACACCCCTAGCCTTTCAGATGGAAATTCCCAGGACACAGTAACATCTCTTGGTTATTGCCAGTATATTTTTGAGTGGTAAACCCTAGCCCCTAATTTTGTTCCCTGGATTCCACATTGGGCACTGCTGACAGTGTAGTCTGCACTTCCCCATCTGTTTGGAATCAGCCCTCAGTTTCCATGCTTGGAACTGTTGGTGGCGGCTATAGTTCTCCATTTTGTTTGGCATCAGTTTGCAGTCCCCATTCCTTGGGATTTGCTGGTTGGATCTTTTTCCTCAGTCCAAGGATCCCTGGGAATTGGTGGTGGTGCATACCAGGCCTTCTTTTGGCCAGGACATAGTAACATCTCTTTGTTACTGCTGATCTATTAAGGCGCAGTTCTTTTGTGTGTTCTTTTGGGTTGACAAAGGCTAGCTAAGGAAATGAGATCCTTTATCACCAAAGAGTTGAGAATGCCAGCTTCTGGCACACCTGCTTATTTTATATTTGAGAACTATGGTCCTGGAGGCTGTAGATATTTAGAAAGATGGCAAAATTATACTAATATTGATCTAGAATTACAATGTTCATTGTGGGGAATGTTCCAGTTAGACAAGATCGTTCATTTAAGGAAAACACTAGAGAGCAAGGGTTCCCAAATTGGACAGGGAGAATGAGATGCCTGCTTTAATTGGTATGTAAAAGTTTACAGAAGGTTTCAAGATTCCAAAATAGCTTCGTTTAGAGACTTAGAACAAAAAGCTAATGAAAAATTAAAGAGACAAAAGGTACCTGAAACAAAAGACCATAGGACGGATGTGAATGCAGATTTAACTCCTACTGTCCCCCCCTTTCCTTTTTCACCTGAGTACTCTTGTTTTACTCATTTTCTGTCTGAAATACTTTTCTATTCCAAAGAGAATATTTAACAATTGCCATTTAAAGTAAAACTACCTGAGGTTGCAGGTGAGCCCCCTCAGGTGTCCTTTACCCCTTGGTCAAAGACTGAACTGAGAGCTATAGTCAAAGAATTCTCTAAACCTAGGGAGGAACCCCCAACGTTTTTTGAAGAATTTAGAGTCACTGTCACGGCCTATGTCCCCAAACTGCTAGATCTTTATCCGCTTGTACACATGTTGGTAGGACTGGGGGAAGCCCCAGAATGGACGCGGGAAGCAAAATGACATAATCCCTAGGATGATATTCAAGATCCTCAACCTAAAAAGGCTTGCAGAATAACAACTAACCTTTTATAAGCTATTCCTAAAATCTTCCCTGCTCACACTTGGTCTATTATTAATTGGCCTAATAATGATTGGCCTATTATTCACTCATACAAACAAAAGAGGGGTGAATCTGTGGAAGACTTTAGAGCCAGTTTGTAGGCTCTCTTTTTACAGCATTTGGGGTTCCAAGCAATAAAAAGGCCACTCAGCCTACTTTAACTGCCCTCTTTGTAAATGGATTATCTTCTGAGATTAATGGATTGATAAAAGGGCAGAAAATAGGCTGGGAGGCTGTAGGCCTGACTGAACTCCTGACTATAGCTGAGCATTTTGAAAGGACCTTGGAGCAAGATCACAAACAGAAATCCACCAAGCTCATAGCCTTACAGTTACAACAGCTCTAAGGCAAGAGACACAAAAGAACACCTGGGCCTCCCCCATTACAACCTCTTAGGGGTCCATGATCAATTCGATGACCCAAAGTTGATGTTTCATTTGTAATCAGTGAGGACACTGGAAAAAAAGGTGTCCTCAAAGGTCCTATGCAAACTCTTCACAAATGCTCTCATATCTGTCTCAAAGGGAGGGCCCCCCCATGACCCTCTCCCCTAGTTGGCAGAACTCCAGAGGTTCTCTGGTGAACTATTACCAGCAATTACCTTAAACAGCCCAGAGGAAAATATAATGAAAATTAATGAAAAACTGCCAAATTTTAGTTGATACTGGAGCTATGCTTTCTACTTTAAACCCCACTCTCATATTTTACTTTGAAATCTACATTAAACCCTAACCCTAACTGTAAACATAATTACCTAACCCTTTAACACCCTACCCCTAGCCCTAACCAGAGCTGTGCTTTCTACTCTAAATCCCACCCTCAAAGAACAACAGGTCCCTCTGAGTCAAGAGGATGTTTCCATAGTGGGAGTACCTAATAAAGTTCAGAGAGAATTTTTATCTCAACCAAGATTCCTTTTTGCTATGCAATATAGCCCCAGTTAATCTATTCGGTAGAGATCTCTTTTCTAACTTAAAAGGGCCAGTACATTTTGCCTCCAGTGGAGATCTCACCTTAAAATTTCCTGATCAACCTGAACCTGATTATTTATGTTCCTTCCAATCTGTCCTGGACATAAAAGAGGAAGTTCAGCACAAGTTCTCTAATTTGATGGAGATGCCTGCAAATTTGGGGGCTACTTCTGACAGTGTTAACATCAGAAGAATAAAAAAATGCAAACCTATGAAGATTCAGATAGATGTAGCTAAACCTCTCCCTAGGTTTCCTCAACAACTATTAAAGCCTGCGGTCATACAAGGTCTCACACCTATTGTAGAAGACTTAATTTCCCGGGAGGTAGTCATTCCTGTACTCGTCCCTGCAGCATGCCAATCTTGCCTGGTTGGAAACCTGGCAGGATGGCGATTTGTCCAGGACTTGGGAGCTGTTAATAAAAATAGTTATTCCCTGTTTTCCTGTTGTTCCAAACCTAGCCACCCTTCTGTCACAAGTTTCAACTGACTTGGAATGGTTTACTGTTGGAGACCTTTGTTCACCTTTCTTCAGCATCCCGGAGACCCAACAGCCAATATCTATATGCCTTTACTTGGAACAATCAACAATATACCTGCACTTTTATGCCTCAAGTGTTCACTGGGACCCCTTCTTTTTTCTCCCAAGTACTTCACCAAGATTTAAGTACCCTCTAGTTCCCTGAGAAATCAACCTTTTTACCATATGGAGATAACCTCCTGCTGTACTCAGCTACTGTAAAGATTCCATAAGGCATGCATAGAAGATTCCATTTATTTGCTGCAACAGTTAGCTGAGAAAGAACACAAAGGAAAAATTACAGTTATCTCTAGACAGTGTTCATTGCCTAGGACATAATCTAAGCACTGAAGGAATTCAGCTATCTCCAGAGAGAATTAGGCTGATACAGGAACTTCCTAGACTCACAACTAAGTGCTAGCATTGTGGATTTCTAGGTTTAGCTGGTTATTGCAAGTTCTGGGTTCCAAATTTTTCTCTGTTACCTCTTCCCCTCTATGAACTTATTAAAGATTTAGTTCCTGAATCCTTTGCTTGGGAAGAGAAACATAAGCAGGCTTTTATAAGGCTAAAACAAGCACTGCAAGAGCTGCCTGCCTTAGGGTTACCCAAATGATCAGGTTCAGGTTGATCCGGAAACTTTAAGGTGAGATCTCCACTGGAGGCAAAATATATTAGCCCTTTTAAGTTAGCAAAGAGATCTCTACCTAATAGATTAACTTTAGGTTATTCGAAACCTTTTACTTTATTTGTGCATGAATGGCATAATCAGGCCCCGCGGAACTATGTGAGCATGGTAGTAAACATAGGCCTATTGCCTATTATAGCATGCAACTTGATTCAGTTGCTTATGCCTATCTCAGTTGTCTTAAGGTTATAGCCACAACTGCAAATTTAGTGGAAGCCTTGGCAGATTTGACTCTAGAAAATGAAGTTTATTTGCAAACTCCACACATTGTCCACAGTCTTCTTAACTCTGAATTGACAACATTTCACTGCAAGTGTCACTAGATTCACTTCCTGTGAAATCCTGCTTTCACCACCTAATCTTTATCTTAAACTTTACAACGTTCTCAATCCTGCTACACTACTACCTCTGTCTCACAAAGGTGAGGACCATGACTGCAAGGTAACAGTGTTCCATGGGAATTCCCTGGTAGTCCATTGGTTAGGACTCCGAGCTTCCACTGCAGGGAGCGCGGGTTCGATCTCTGGTCGAGGAACTAAGATCCCACAAGCCACGTGGCACAGCCCAAAACAAACACAAAAAACAAAAACAAAACAAACAAACAGAAAACAGTGTCCCATTTTGTGACACCGTGTCCTGAGTAAAGATGTTACCAAGTCCAAGCTTGCTGTGCTTGCCGCACGACAGGCCAATAAATCGGAGATGAGGTGTTGAGGCAAGGAATATGACTTTATTCGGAAAGCCAGCAGACCGAGAAGATGGCGGACTAAAGTCTCAAAGTAACCATCTTATCGGGGTTTGGATGCCAGTTTCTTTTATAGCACAGAGATGGGGAGGAGATGAGGCGGTAAAGTAAAAGGGCCATAAGTTTTGCGAATATCCCCTGGAATGGCCAACCTCAGGGAGGGGCTGTGTTAATTTCTTCTTAATTGCAGCCATCCACAGGTGGACAGAGTCCTTATGTTTCCCTGAACAAAGGCACTTTGGTTTAACATTCAGGCAGAGGAACAGGGTTCCCCGAGGCAGGCCATTACTTACAGACAGTATCCTTTTAGTGAACAAAAGCAGCGGAAGACAAAGGTTAAAGTAAAAGAAACAGATCCAACGTGTAGTCAGATTTGGCTCCTCCCTGTTACAATTCCCTACTGTCAATGTCCATTCCACAGTCGTGTGGAAAAAGGGGTGACGGCCCTTCTAATTGCTTCGTCAGATGGAACTTTCCGGGAGTGTCCACCATCGGTGCCAGTGTTCCAAACGTTGTTTTTTTTTTTTTTGTTCCTCTCTGGAAAGTGTCTCCTTTACACCTGTAGCCTTAAAAAAATATTCTCAGCCTACAAGTTGAGAGTTATGATCTATTTGACGGGAATTTTGAGAGCTTCAAGCCTGGGAGGCAGCATCTCAAGTTAAGGAATTTAGCAGTTTTCTATGTATGGGAAGATGCAAGAGTCTGGGCTCACTGAAATCATTCATTTGATATGTACCTCAGCTACCCAGGGCCTGTATCCTATATTCTCATATCCTGAGTTTCGTCATGGCTCAGCGGCTCACGTTGGAGGGCTGCAATCTCTAATGACTGATGTGTCAGGAAATATTCCATTTCTCAGATCCTCTTCTCTTGGTCAGGATTTTGACCAATATCTGGGAGACATTTCAGGATCAAATTTTGTCCCACGGTGCTGGGAGGCTCATCCCAGGTCAGGGGAGAATTCTTGATATGCCACTCCAGGTGCTAGTTTTTGGATTAGGCCCTATTGATAATTAAAGATCCTCTGGATCCTCTATCTAATAATGATCCAGGAGACATTTTCCCTTGTTGCTTCCTCCCATACCTAGAATCACACTATTACAATTATTTTATGTTATAAATGTGATCTATTTCCTCAAGATGTCTACCCATGGAAGTATTGTTGGAGGCCTGGTTACATACTGGGTACTGTAAGAGACACCAATCTTATAAAATAGACAGGATATAAGTAATGCAGCTAGTAACGTTAACAAAGACACAGTGCAGCAGGGAGACACAAAGAGCAAACAATCTGGAAACAAAGAACAATGATCAGTATAACTACTTGTAATCCAATTGCAATAGCGAGCGACCAGAGGTACCATAACTGATTTAGTGAGCCATCCGCTGTTTCAGTGTACCAGCAGTGCGTACTTAGACACGCACGGCTTAATCTTTGAGACAAGCATACGCTACTGGCAGGATCAACCAGGTAGAGAGAAAAAGATAAATGTTTCAATTCTGCTTACAAGGGTATAATTTACCAAATTACTGTAAGTCATAGTTAGTTTAAGGGGAGGGTTTTGCTTACACCTGGAAAACACAGATTTAAAACAGTCATTTTTCAGATAGAAACCATAAAAATTATAACCATAGTCACCAGTTTACCCAGTCAAGTGCAACTAATCATTTTTGTTAACAGCTTTATGAAGCCATCAGGTTTCCCATTAGAATTCTTCAAGTTCTTACCCAGTTCACCCTTATGGTTTGAAAACCAGAAACTTGTATTTATCCAAAGGTCCCTACTATAAATCTTCTTGAAGGGGAAGCATTTTTGCAAAGGCATCAGAGTGAAACCATAACTGTGTACAATGACGAAAGACTTAAGAAGGCACGTTTAAATCTGATTATGATGCAGTTGACAAAGTAACGTGGTTACTGCGGTGACATGCAACACTTTAAGATAATAAAGAGAATTCTGACTGGTAACATTTTACCAGGACATACCAAATTTTAGGAACTCCATATAATCTGTAGAATACCTGTATCATTTGGCATACAATATAACCTAAGAAGATTTATTGCTTATTTGACAACACTTCCCGTGTAATTCAACATACCAAGTCAACCTAATTAGTTAATATCTCTCTTTGGGGTGTTTCAGGGGCCCTTTGAAGCACCCCAAAGTTAGCTAGAGGTCAAAGGAACTTCATTATAATTTGATTTGGGAAGTTTTGTCCGAAAAATAAGAAAAGGGTTTAAAACTGTCAGATAGGATCACATGTCACTGTGAAACAATAGTTATTCAGTTAGCCAAAGTAACAATAAAAGATTTCAAAGGCAAGTACAGAACACATCTCTTAAAAGGTAGAAAAACTTAAAATCTGGTATCAAAAGCAGTCCAAAATCTTAAGAAACCTTGTCTTCTTAACAGAGAGAAAAGCGAAATTCAAGTTTTGCACCAGCTTACTTTTAAAATTTATTTACTCAGTTAAACTTATTTTAAACTTAGTCAATCCTGACCACGTACAGAGCTCTTTTTTTCAGGGTCCACTTTCCATAAACCTTCTGTCACTTATTTTAGCACAATTCTGACTTTCAAGTGGTCAAATATCTGGAGAGACTAATTTTAGATAGACCTTCCTAAAAGATAAGTATTTTAAAAAGTTCACCTAAAGCTCTTATTTCATTTGCATTTTCTTTCCTTAAAAGTTTCTTCACATCAGGTTATTTCCTTGCTGACAAATTTGCAATAGATAGAACAAGATTTTATTTAGCTTATGTTAAACCTAGGCACAATAAAAGTATTATACTTAATGTTGATGACTCTTAACAGCGTGTCTATATTAATTAGATCAACAAACGAAAGTTAATACCAGGTCTTAATTAATACTGAATATTTCCCAGTTCACATGAACCTGAAGCTCATTTAGCTCAATTTCTCTTGTATTTAGAATAGTTTGGTTTGTAAGTGCTCACTTTTCTTTAAGCCAATTGAATAGAGCTCATCCACAAATCAACCTCAGTAATGTTATCCAAAGACAAAGACACATACAAGGACACAAACATACAGAGACGTCATAGTTGTCATTTCCAAATTTCAGCACGGAGTCAGGTACAGCCATGTGAAACCCATCAGTTTACAAAAGGAGGTTGGATTCAAATTAGGTTTCTGACAGATGGAAAAAATCAAACTCACTTGTCTAGATGGCTGAATTTTTACAGAAAAGACACTTAGTTTTTTTATTTATCCTTGATAAGTCAAGTTCTAAATTACTTTACCCTCTTTTAAAAAGATGCATTTTAAAAAGATGGCAGAGATGAGGGTTCCTGAGAAGACCAGAAAGGACGTTTGCATCTCAAAGATACAGGCAAGTTTTTCCTAGGATGACTTTGTTTCCCCTTTGTTTAATATTTACAAGCCTCTTAAGGTAAACAGGGAGGGTTTGGGGAGTGGTATCTATTGGAGAGTCAATCAACTCGTTCCCCACTGTCAAAGTTCCCTGGGGCTCCTGTGGGGAAACTAGAATCGGACGCCTCAAGTCCAAGGGCGTCGCCTGGCCTCTTATAGGTTGTCAGCACAAGGGAAATTGCCCTGCTGTGGAAGTGGCTCCCGGTCCAAATTGGGTGGCCTGTGGAGTCTTAGATGGTGATACTAAATCAGGCTCCTGTGCTCTGGGGGTTAACACAGAAACTTCTATTTGATCCCCGTGGGTAGGGGAAGCAGGAGGTGGTGAATATGATGGCGGCATGGGGGGACGGTGGGCAGTTGCAACAACTGCCGGTGCAGCTTGCTGTTTTGCAAAACACTTCTAACTGCGAGATCCTATAAAAATTGAGTGAGCCATTCAGGGGCTACCGCCCTTCTGATCCTATATTTTGGGTCCGCACCCTATTACAATAGTATATCATGTGTTTCTTAGTCATAGGCTCAGGGCTATGTTTCACCCATTTATCTAATATAGGCCCCAAAGGGCTCTCCTTCAGGGTAGATGGAGTATTTCCCATTTTGTACACCAAAACGCAAAAGACGCAAGCAAATTCTGGCATCAGTGCACACAAAACCAAGACCAAAACCAATGAACCAGTTCCCAAATCGGTTCTGAGAGGGTGTAGTGGTGTAGAGAGCAGCCGTCTGGTCCAGAAGCCCACAGGCAGCTAGGAGGAGCTGTGTTAGTCCAAAGGCTCCGGGACACATAGTCCATTCTCAGCCCAGAAGGAGCAACCAGGGGGAACCAGTGGGAGGGCTTGACTAATTGACCTTTGTGCCTGCTATAAAGCTTATTGTTTAGCTCTTTGCCAGTAAAAATGGAGGGTTTATACGTGGCTGCATAAATGGGTCTAAGAATGATGGACAAGTGTGGTATTTGTTGCCTCCGAAGTGTGAAGAGACCTAAGTAAGACGAGTTGGGCTTGCTATAGTGTGTTGGGGGGCTGAATAGTTAACAGCTGAGGTTTAGCTGCAAAAGGAATTTCCTGGCTTTTAGAGGATCAGTTAATGCCCAGAAATTTAATAGTTGTGGACAGCCCTTGAATTTTCTGTGGGGCAGTAGCCCACCTGTATGTTATAGGTGGGTCACCAACCATGTTAGGGCCTCGTGCACCAATCTCCTGAGGGGCTCTGGATTAGAACATCAGTATAGTGCCAGACGGTGCAAGGGGACACCAGGTCTTGCCAGCAAAGACTGTGGGCAATCGCTGGGCTGTTAAGATAGCCAGTAGGCAGACAGGCTAAAACATACTGGGTGCCTTCTGCAGTAAAAGTAGACTGCAGCTGGGACTCGTCAATAACTGGTACTGAATAGAACATAATAGCTAGATTGTCACAGCAAAGTAATTCCCTGGAGCCCTTTGGATATCCTTAATTAACTGGACAATGTTGGAAATGGGAGTCTTAATAGTGGGGATCAGCATTTATATCTCAGTAGTTGCTTATAAGGCACCACTCATTAATAGCAGGCTTTAATAGCAGCCAAATGGGGGAATTGAAAAGGAGAAATGGTGTGTTTAATGACTTCTTCTTGTCATAAATTTTGAATTTTGGGCTGCAATCCCACAGCCCCCTGTCATACATGTTATTGGGGGATATTTACTGTCTTAGGTGGCAGTCTTATGGGCTCCCAATATTCAGCTTCCACCAGGAAGACCAGGAATTTGGGTTTGTTCCAAATGGCGTTGCAGTACATCAAGGCATCCATAGCTGTAACGGGAAAGGGTAGGGCCAAAGGGGCTACCACCACTAAAAGATTTTTAATAAAGATTGTTTCAGTAGTGACATTCAATGGAAGTTGAATGCTTTCTACTCCCCTGACTATTATGCGTTGTAATCTAACGTGTGGCCCTTGCTTATAATTGAAGGGTTTCCCAGGAAGCACTGTAATTTGAGCTCCAGTTGTCAATGAGAGCCATAAGAAAAGTTGTTTATGTGTGTCCCAAGGATAATTAGAGAAGTATATGGGCAATTGTCCCAGAGGAGGGCCACGCTCCAGGGGTCTGCCAGGTCCCTAAGGCAGAGGCCTTGGCAGAGGTCAGGGTACAGGATTCGGAGAGGTGACAGCTGCCCATCACTCCAGTCTGCTGAAGAGTCTGTAACGCCTGAGCAAAAATTTCTAACTTGTGCTTGGGCTGTCCCAAGGTTATGTTGTCATTAGGGACCCCGATCTCCAGAGCTGCCAATACAGGGAGGTCTGTTAGTCATCTCATGAAGGATGGAGCTGTGTGAAAGCACCACCCCTTGGTGGAGACCAATAAGGGTCCCAGAAGTCCCTATATCTGTTAAGGGTCCTCTGTTGGGTTCCTGGCCGATGGGGCAGCGGGGCCCATGTGCCTTTACTGGCAAGCGAGATTTGGGGCTTCAGAAAAATTATCTTTTTCATATCTAGCTACAACATGGATGCAGTCCAATGCCTGTTGTACTGTATCTGACGTTTCTTTGAATTGTAACAGCATGGCTTTATAATTAGGGGGAACATAGTTCTCCCCCTTCCCTTGGAGAAATTTTTTCTGGAAAAATTTGCATTTCTATCATGGTATAGTTACATGTCTCTGTTTCTTGTTCATGCTGGTCATCCGATGTTTTGGTGCAATGGATGGTGACAGGGAATACCTGGAATGGAGTTTTCCTCTTCCCTGACTCATATGCTGCCACTTCCTGTTTAGGGTGTCCCAGTCAGCCTCGGTGGGGTCAAGGGATGCTTTGCAACAGCAGCAAGAATTGCAGCAACATAGGAGGCACTTACCTCAGCGGCATTTGCCCGCTCGGGGTGCCATGATGCCCCTGGTAGAGCTGCCTCTATCATGGGTTAGGGCTGTGTGGGGAACTCATGGATGTATGTTTGGGGTATAGGATGGTTTGGGGTAATAGTAAAGCTGTGTAGAGACTGTGTATGTGTGATCTGGGGAGAGATGAGGGGCCTGAGTGCCTTTATGAGTGTACGGTTTGTGTAGCATGGTGCGGCTGGGTGGTGGGGCTGGTTCTGGGTGTTTTGAGGCTCTGTGTGCAGGCATTTGAGAAGAGGTAGGGGTATGCATTTTAATGCTTTGTGTGTTGGATCTGTGTGTATTCAGAGTATAGGGGTTATACATATGCTCATCCTGTAGGGTAAGAGTTTAGGGAGTGTATTTTTGGTGTGGAGGAATTTGCAGAGATTGGGGTTGTCAGTGTAAATTGGGGTTGCTAGCTGTGTGTGTATAATCAGGGGATGTGACAGAGGCTGCTTATAGTATCTCAAGAGGGAGATGGGTGTATGTTTGTATTGGGGGTGTGAGTTCATCATGTGTTGTGGGGGGAGTATTTAGGAGAAGGTTGGAAACATTGTGTCTCTCTGATGGTATTTTGTGTTTGTCTCAGCTTCTGAGGCATTGTATGTACGTGGATGTTCACAGCTGTGGGGGGACTGTATGTGTTACATTTGGATTTTGGGGGTTGTGTCTTATATTAAGAAGTATGTGAGTTTGGTTTGAATGTATTTGGCTATTGTTGAAGGGTTTGTGTGTTTGCATTGGGGGGTTATATGGGGTTGGGTGGATTTTTGTGGGATATGAGGATTTAGGTGTTTGATTATCGGGGGCCGTTGGGGGTGTGTTTTTGTATTCAAGACTGTGGCTGTGATTTTATTGGGGTTTGTAGTGCATGTATATTGGAGCAGGAGGGTTCTGGGCACACAGGCATCTGCTTATAGGTAGGGAGTTTGTGTGTTTGAGGATGTGTGGAGCTCTGTGGGGCTGTGTGATGGTGGCACAGGCGACTGTGGGCAGGTGGAGTGTGTGTTGGGCTGGAAGGGAAACTCGAGGGCATGTTGGTGACTGTGAGGCGCCCATGTGAACTCCCACGTGGACTGACCTTTGTTCCTTCTGATCTTCTATGGCTTGTGCCCATCCTGATCTTCTGTGGCAGCTCCTCGCCTGGAATGGTCAGCAATACTCTGCTCATTCTTAGCCACATGAGTCAGGAAATGTCACTTCCTCTGGCAGCTGGATGTGTCTCTTGCAAGTGAGTGGTCCTGGAGTCCAGGGTGCAGGACTGGTGGACAGATGCAGAGTGAGGCTGATTCCCCCATGAGCCCTCTCCTCAGTGAGGTGGCCAGGAGGTCAGGGCTGTACCTCCAGAAGGTCAGACATGGCCAGTCCTCCCTAGAATGTGCTGGAGGGGCCAACTCATTGAACGGACCCTGCCAGGAGATAAACAGACCCCGAGGACAATTCCTAAGGGAGAAGTCTATACCTACCCATCTTCCACTTTCTCCTTTGGATGGCCTCTACCACAAGGTAAAAGCTAAGCCCCCTCACACGGCCCTTCTTGGCCTGGTCTTACTGACCGGCCAGTCTCTCCCCACATCCTGGCTCACTCTGGGCCCTCTGGTGATACCAGCATGAGGCCCCCCTGCATGTCAGGTCTCACCTCCTTGCCTTGGCCCATGCTGCCCTTGCTGTTTGTCCTGCTCTTCCTCCCCCAAGGCTGTGAGTCACCTTCTCCAGGTGGGAAGGATCCACTGAAAATGCAAATTTGGGTAATTACTGCATCACCCGAGTCTCTAGCACGTGCTAGGCACTATGACGCTTGCCAAATCCATAAAAACCCCACAAAGCGGATGTGCTATTAGTTGCGCTTTGCAGGTGATGAAGCTGAGGTTCAGAGGTGAGCAACCATGACCAAGTAACCTGTATGTACCAGAATATCAATCAGGCTGGTCAATGTATCCAATAAAGCCAAACATTAGTCTGATCAGTACGCCTAGATGCCAGGCTGTAAAGGCGCAAAATATGTCCCAGCAAGAGAAGGAGCAGTGCCAAGTACCCCAGCAAAGAAGCAGAGTTCATATCCTGCTTTCTTAATCAAAATAACTGCAGATCAACCCACAATTTCCTACTCTGTTAATAGGAGGAAAATACCAATGTGCGTTGTCCTATAAAACTACCTTAAAATAATATGTATGATCCCGAGTGCTTTGGTAATGACCCCAAATCATCATCATGAAGTTGGGATACTTCTTAAAACACTGCAAGTCTTACACACTGGCATATAGAATCTGTAAAGTCAGTTCTTTGGGTAATGATGGTAGATAGAAGTGGCCCAGAAGGACAGAAGACAGAAAATAGAGCAGAAACTATTTGTCCAGAGGTGACAATGGGTCATAGCCAAGGTTCAAGCATTACTAGGGAGGTGGTGAAAATAGTAATGGGCATAGAGTGTAATAAGTCAAGGATATCTAATGTAGTTTCCAATGAAAGTTTGTGAAAGACATATAACTAAAAAGATAATAGGCTGGGAGGTGAAATAGTACAAAACATTTGATATATTTTTTACAAGGATAAAAGAAGATAGAAATGAACATTAAAGAAGTAGGTCAAATAGAAAAACTGTAAAATGGTAATAACCTCACAATATGATGAGGCAACTTAGATTTATTTTGTTTAAATAAATTGGTAGACTATATTTAGAGTAGTTTTAAGTTTAAAGAGAATTTGAGCAGAGTATAGAGTTCCCATACACCCCCTCACATCTATTCCCCAAACCAAAGTTTCCCCTATTATTAACGTCTTGCATTAGTGTGGGGCATTTTTTACAATTGATGAGCCAGTGTTCATACATTACTATTAACTAATATCCATCGTTTACATTACAGTTTACTCTGTTGTATATCCTATGGGTTTTGACGAATGTATGACAAGCATTGACCATTACAGTATCATACAGAATCGTTTAAGTGCCCTACCTTTTCCAGGATGTCATATAGCTGAAATCATACAGTATGTATCCATTTCAGTTTGGCCTCTTTCATTTAGCAATATGTGTTTAGGGTTCCTCCATGTCTCTCCCATTTAGTACTCTTATAGCTCAAGCTGCCATAACATAATACTATAGGCTTGGTGACTTTAACAACTCACAGTTCTAGAGGCTTGGAAGTCTAAGATCACGGTGCTGGCCAATTCAGTGCCTGGTGAGGGCTCTCTTCCTGGCTTGCAGACAACTGTCTTTTCACTGTGTCCTCACATGGTGGAGAGAGACAGAAAAAACTCTCTGGTTTCCTCTTGTAGGGGCACTAATAGAGCCTAATCCTCATGACATCATTTAATCTAATTACCTGCCAAAGGCCTCATCTCCAAATACCATCACTTTGTTAGAGCTTGAATATATGAATTTTGGGGGGACAGAATTCAGTTGATAGCCTCATTCTTCTAACAGTATAAAATATGACTAATAAAGAAAGCTCATCATTAAATTATCTCTTTTCTAGCAATACATAGATATTGACTTGCTTTTTATAAACCATTTACATATTTTAAGATAAATGAATTAAAGATTTAAAAAAGTCAGGTAGGGCTTCCCTGGTGGCGCAGTGGTTGAGAATCTGCCTGCCGATGCAGGGGACACGGGTTCGAGCCCTGGTCTGGGAAGATCCCACATGCCGCGGAGCGACTAGGCCCTTGAGCCACAATTACTGAGCCTGCGCGTCTGGAGCCTGTGTTCTGCAACAAGAGAGGCCGCGATAGTGAGAGGCCCCGCGCACCGCGATGAAGAGTGGCCCCCACTTGCCGCAACTAGAGAAAGCCCTCACACAGAAACGAAGACCCAACACAGCCATAAATAAATAAATAAATAAAATTTTAAAAAGTCAGGTAGAACAAGATAAGAAATTGTAGGTACAAACATGTTGAAGCAAAAACACATAAACCCCCCCGTTGCATTGTCTCAAAAATTCAGTTAGAGTTCTAAGGTCTGATTTAGGTTTCCACCTCTGGTTCATGCCATTTGCTCTACCACAACAATAGGGATGGGGTAGTATGCTAAAGTTAGGACATTAAAAAAACCATTAGAAAACAGATACCTCGCTAAACTGAATGTTTATTTGGTGTGAATTGAGGCTGTTTCTTCTTAACGATATGATTCATATTAAAACTTGTCAGGACACAGTAAATTAACTAAACGTAACTTGGGGAGAAGTTTTACTTTTTACTGAGATAAAATTAACCGTTTTAACTCGCACAATTCAATAGCATTTAGTACATTCACCATGTTGTGCAACCCTTACTTCTGCGTGGTTCAAAAATATTTTTATCACTTTAAAAGGAAGACCTACCCATGCTTTCTTCTACCTAACCCCTGGGCAGTCACCAATCTGCTTTCTGTCTCTATAGATATATCTATTTGGATATTTCATATAAGTGTAAATTATACAGTATGTGACCATTTATGTCTGGCTTCTTTCACACAGCATAATTTTCAAGGTTCACCCATATTGTAGTATGTATCATTACCTCATTTCTTTCTTCTTCCCATCTTTAATGAGGTATAATAGAGAAATAAAAATATATATTTAAGATATACAACTTGATGTTTTGATATACATATACATTTTTGAAATAATTGCCACAATCAAGCCAATTCACATATCCATCACCTCATATAATTACCATTTTCTTTTTTCTTTCTTTATGGTGAGAACACTTCAGATCTACCCTCTTAGCAAATTACAAGTACACAATAGAGCATTGTTAACTATATGCACATTGTTGTACACTAGATTTCCAGAAATTATTCACCTTGCATAACTGAAACTTTGTACCTCGTCATCAATACCTGCCAATTTTCCCATCCCCTCATCTACTGTCAACCACTGTTCTGCACCCCACATCTATGACTATTTCAGATTCCACATAGAAGTAGCATCATGAAGTGTTTGTAGCTGTCTTTCTGTATCTGGCTTATTTCACTTAGCATAATCTCTTTCAGGTTCATCCATGTTGTCACAAATAGCAGCATTTCCTTCATTTTAAAGGCTGAATAATATTCCATCGTATACAGGCGTACCTTGGAGATATTGCAGATTTGGTTCCAGACCACCAAAATAAAGCAAATATTGCAACAAAACAAGCCACATGAATTTTTTGGTTTACCCGTGCATATAAAACTTATGTGTATACTATATTATAGTGTGTTAATATGCGATAGCATTATGTCTAAAAAACCAATGTTCATACCTTAATTTTAAAGTAATGCTAATTGGGAAAATGGCACCAATGGACTTACTCAATGCAGGATTGCCACAAACCTTCAATCTGTAGACAACGTAGTATCTGCAAAGCACAATAAAACGAGATATGCCTGTTTATATACCACACTCTATTTATCCATTCGTGAATCTACAGACACTTCAGTTGATCCAATATCTTGGCTACTGTGAAAAGTAAACATGGAAGTGCATATGTCTCTTCACGATACCAATTTCATTTCCTTTTGCTGTATACCCAGAAGTGGGATTGCTGAGTCATAAGGTAGTTGTATTTTTAATGTTTTGAGGAACTTCAATACTGTTTTCCTTAGTGGCTGTATCAATTTACATACCCAACAAAAATGCACGAGGGTTCGCTTTTCTCCACATCCTCATCAACACTTGTTATCTTTTGTCTTTTTGATAATTGCCATTGTAACAGGTGTGAGGTGATATCTCATTGTGGTTTGACTTGCATTTCTCTGACAGTTAGTGATGTTGAGCACCTTTTCATACATCTGTTGGCCATTTATATGCCTCCTTTGGAGAAATGTCTATTCAAGTCCTTTGCCCATTTTTAAAAATAAATTTATTTTATTTATTTATTTATTTTTGGCTGCGTTGGGTCTTTGTTGCTGAGCGTGGGCTTTCTCTGGTTGAGACGAGTGAGGGCTACTCTGTTGTGGTGCACGGGCTTCTCATTGCAGTTGCTTCTCTCATTGCAGAGCACGATCTCTAGGTGCGTGGGCTTCAGGAGTTGTGGCTCACAGGCTCTAGAGCGCAGGCTCAGTAGTTGTGGCGTGTGGATTTAGTTGCTCCACGGCATGTGGGATCTTCCCGGACCAGGGCTCCAACCCGTGTCCCCTGCATTGGCAGGTGGATTCTTAACCACTGCACCACCAGGGAAGTCCCCCATTGGGATTTTAATAGGGATTGCATTGAATCTGTGGATCACTTTGGGTAGTATGGATATTTTAATGATAGTAAATCCTCCAGTTCATGAACATGGGATGTCTTTCCATATTATCAGTGTCATCTTTAATTTTCCTCATCAATTTTTTATACTTTTCAATGTAGAGATCTTTCAGCCCTTTGGCTAAATTTATTCCTAAGTATTTTATTCTTTGTAATGAAATTAAGAATGGGGTTGTTTTCTTAATTTCCTTTTTTGGGTAGGTCATTCCTTTTGTATAATGACTTCTATATGCTGATTTTATATCCTGCAACTTTACTAAACTCACTTATGAGTTCTAACAGTTTTTTGGTTTTTATTTATTTATTTATTTATTTATTTATTTATTTTTGGGTGTGTTGGGTCTTCGTTTCTGTGCAAGGGCTTTCTCTAGTTGTGGCAAGCGGGGGCCACTCTTCATCGCGGTGCGCAGGCCTCTCACTATCGCTGCCTCTTGTTGCGGAGCACAGGCTCCAGACGCGCAGGCTCAGTAGCTGTGGCTCACGGGCCCATTTGCTCCGCGGCATGTGGGATCTTCCCAGACCAGGGCTCGAACCCATGTCCCCTGCATTGGCAGGCAGATTCTCAACCACTGCACCACCAGGGAAGCCCCTCTAACAGTGTTTATTGCTGTTGTTGTTGAATCTTTAGGATTTTCTACATGTATGGTCATGTCATCTGCAAAGAGAGGTAATTTTACTTCTTCCTTTCTGATTTGGATGCATTTTATTTCTTTTTCTTGCCTAATTCCTCCGTCTTCCAGTGCTATGTTGAATAGAAGTGGTAAGTGTGGACATTCTTGCGTTCTTCCTGATATTAGAGGGACAGCTTTTAGTTCTTCACTGTTGAGTAAGATGTTTGCTGTGGTCTTTTCTTTTTCATATGCCTTTATTGTGTTGAGGTACATTCCTTCTACACCTAATTTGTTTAGAGTTTTTATCATGAAAGGATGTTGAATTTTGTCAAATCCTTTTCTGCCTCTATTGAGATGATCATATGATTTTTCCTTCATTTTGTTAGTGTGGTGTATCACATTGCTTGATTTGTGTATGTTGAACCATCCTTGCATCCCAGGAATAAATCTGACTTGAGCATGGGGTATGATAATTTAAATTTATTGTTAAAATTGGTTTGCTAATACTTTGTTGAGGATTTTTGCATCTATGTCTATCAAAGATATTGGCTGTAATTCTCTTTTCTTGTAGTGTCTGTGTCTGGCTTTGGTATCGGGGTAATGCTAGCCTTGTAAAATTAGTTTGGAAGTGTTCCCTCCTATCCAATTTTTTGGATGAGTTTGAAAAGGATTGGTAGTAATTCTTCAAATATTTGGCAAAATTCACCAGGGAAGCCATCTGGTCCTGGATTTTCTATTTTGTCTTTTTTTAAATTATTGATTCAATCTCCTTATTTGTTATTGGACTGTTCAGACTTTCTGTGTTATCTTGATTCAGTGTTGGTAGGTTGTATGTTTGTAGGAATTTATCCATTTCTTCTAGATTATCACATTTGTTGGCATAATTGATAATGGACCCTTATGATTCCTTTATTTCTGAGGCATCACTTGTATTGTCTCCTCTTTCATTTCTGATGTTATTGAGTTGTCTTTTGTATTTTTTTCTTAATTCGTGTAGTCAAGAGTCTTTCAAGTTTATCTTTCCAAAAAACACCACTTAGTTTTGTTTCTATTTTCTATTGTTTTTCTATTCCCTATTTGATTTATTTCTGCTCTAATCTTTACTATTTCCTTCCTTCTGCCAAATTTGAGATTACTTTTTTCTTCTTTTTCTAGTTCCTTGAGGCATAAAGTGAGATTGTTTACTTGAGGTTTTACTTCTCCTTTAATGTATGCATTTATCACTACAAACTTCTCCTGTAGTACTGCTTTTGCTGCATCCCATAAATCTTGGTGTGTTGTGTTTCATTTTAGTTTGTGTCAAGATTCTTTTAAAATTCCCTTTTGATTTTCTCTTTGACCCAATCGTTGCTCAAGACTGTATTATTCAACATGATAAATATAATTAACATTGCTGTGTGTTATGTACGAAGGTTAAGAGAGTAAATCCTAAGAGTTCTCATCACAAGGAAAACATTTTTTTCTCTTTCTTTTATTATGTGGCCATATGAGATGATGTTCACTAAACTTACTGTGGTAATCATTTCTTGATGTACATAAGTCATATCTTTATGCTGTACACCTAAAACTTATGCAGGGCTCTATGGCAGTTATATCTCAATAAAAGTGGAACGGGGGAAAAGAGTATATTGTTTAGTTTCCACATATTGGTAAATTTTCTTGTTTTCTTTTCTTTATTAGAATTTTGTTTTTAATTTAATTTTTTGCTGTGTTGGGTCTTCATTGCTGCATGCAGGCTTTCTCTAGTTGCAGTGAGCAGGGGCTACTCTTTGTTGTGGTGCACGGGCTTCTGATTGCAGTGGCTTTTCTTGTTGTGGAGAACAGGCTTTAAGGCGCACAGGCTTCAGTAGTTGCAGCACTCGGGTTCAGTAGTTGCGGCACATGGGCCCTAGAGCGCAGGCTCAGTAGTTGTGGTGCACGGGCTTAGTTGCTCTGCATCATGTGAGATCTTTGCTTACCAGGGATTGAACCCATGTCCCCTGAATTGGCAGGCAGATTCTTAAGCACTGTGCCACCAGGGACGTCCAGATATTCCTGTTTTGTTACTACTATGGGATTTCTAGTTTCATACCATTGTGATCAGAAAAGATACTTGAAATTATTTCAGACTTTTTAAATTTGTTAAGACTTGATTGTGGCCTAACCTATTATCTATTCTGGAGAATGTTGTGTGTGTACTTGAAATGAACGTGTATGTGCTGCTGTTGGATGAAATGTTTTGTATATGTCTGTAAGGACCATATGGTCCATAGTGTTGTTCAAGTCATGTTTGTTGATTGATTTTCCGTCTGGGTGTTCTATCCATTATTGTAACTGGGTTATTGAAGTCCCTTACTATTCGTGTACTGCAATCAATTTCTCCATTTAATTTCGATATTTCCTTTAGAGCTTTATGTGCTCTGATGCTGGATGCATATATAATTGTTATATCCTCCTGTTGAGTTGACTCTTTTATTATCATATAGAAACCTTCTTTGTCTATACAGACAATTTTTGACTTAATGTCTATTTTGTCTGTTATGCATATAGGAACTCTCACTTTGTTTTGGTTGCCGTTTGCATGGAGTATCTTTTTCCATCCCTTCACTTTGAGCCTGTATGTGTCTTTTAATCTAAAATGAGTCTCTTGTAGACAGCATAAGGTTGGATATTGTTTTTTTATCCATTCAGCCACTCTATGCCTTTTGATCGGGAAGATTAATCCATTTATATTAAACTAATTATCGATCAGTAAGGACTTACTATTGCTGTTTTGTTAATTGTCTTATGTGTGTTTTGCAGCTGTTTTGTCCTCTTTCTCTGTAGCTTTATTTCATTGTTGTTTGATTTTTTTTTGTAGTGATTTACTTTGATCCTTTTCTCTTTATCTTTTGTTTATTTATAGTAGGCCTTTTCTTTGTGGTTAGCTGAAGGCTACATAGAAATCTTGTAGTTCTAAACATCTATTCTTTTACTCCCACCCAAACTTTGTGTCCTTATAGTCAGTTTCCTTCTTTGTATATTGTTAACAAATTTTAACTCAGGATTAAAGTACTTTATACAGTACCATTACAGTGTTATTATGCTATATTTGTGTGTGTGTGTATGAGTTTACCATTGAAATTTATGCTTTTGTTTGCTTTTGCATTTCTGTTCACATGTTCTCATTTCAAAGTGATCTCCCTTAAGCATTTCTTATAAGGCAGGTCTAGTAGTGATGAACTCACTTTGATTTTGTTGACTTTATCTCTCCTTTATTTTTAAAGCATAATTTTGCTAGGTATGGTCATTTTTGCTCACAGGTTTTTTTTTTTCTCAGTACTTTGAATATATCATCCAACTCTCTCCTGGCCTGTAAGGTTTCTGCTGAGAAATTCACAAATTGTTTTCTGGGAGTTCCCTCATATGTGCCAAGTCACTTTTCTCTTCTTCCTTTCAATATTCTCTCTTTGTACTTCACATTTAACAAGTTGATTATAACGTGATTGCGTGTAGTCTTCTTTGTGTTGGTCCTATATTGAGCCCTTTGAACTTACTTCTACTGCTACACTATTTATTTTCTAGATATCTTATATCCTTTTTGTTCTTCAGTTCCTTCATGATTACATTCTTTTGTGGTTGATGTTTTTCCCAGTTTACCATTTTGATTCTCTTCTTATTTCTTTTCTGTATATTTGTGAGGTAGTTTTCTTAGTGCTTATCCTAGGGGTTAAAGTAAACATCTTAAGTTTATGAAAAAACAAATTTGAAGTAATAACATTTTCATTTAATAATAACAAAAATTCTGCTTATTTACATCCCGCATCCTCGTTTACACTGCACTTGTCACAAATGACATCCTTATGTATTGTGTGCCCATTAATAGCGTTATAATAACTATTTTATATATTTGTCTTTTAAATCACATTTTGAAAAGAGGCGTTACAAACCCTAACTGCAAATGTGTTGGCCTTTTAAACTTAGTGTAGTTACCTTTACCATTGTTCTTTAATTCTTCATATGGTTTCAAGTTACGTTTCATTTAAGCCTGAAGGATTCCTTTAACAGTTCTTATTGAGCAGATCTACTAGTAATGAACTTCATCAGTGTTTCTTTATATGAATGTCTTAATTTTCCTTTATTTAAAAAAATTCTGGTAAAATATACATAACATAAAATTTATCATCTTAACAATTTAAGAGTGCAGGCCAGAGGCATGAAATATATTTACACTGTTGTGCTATCATTACCTATCATTACCATCATCCATCCACAGAACTTTTCATCTTGCAAAACTATAATAGTCTGTACTCATGAAACAACAACTCTCCATTTCCCTTGCCCCCTCACCCCTGGAAACCACCATTGTACTTTCTGTCTCTGTGAATTTGATTACTCTATGTACTTCATATAAGTGGGATCATACAGTATTTGTCCTCTTGTGACTGGCTTATTTTGCTTAGCGTAATGCCTGAAGGTTGATCCATGTTGTAGCATGTGTCAGAATTCCCTTCCTTTTTAAGACTGAATATTGATTTATTGTTTGTATAGGCCACATTTTGTATATCCCTTCATCCCTCAATGGACCCTTGTGTTTTTTCGCCTTTTGCCTATAGTGAATAATTCTGCTATGAACATGGGTGAACACATAACTCTTTGAGTTCATAATTTCAATTCTTTTTGAGTATTTAATAGGAACTCAAATTATGGGATCATATGGTAATTCTATTTTTAATGTTTTGAGGAACAACCATACTGTTTTCCTTTCTTTGTGCACCATTTTACATACCCACCGACAATGTACAAGTGTATACATACTGGATATTAACCTTATCAGCTATAGGATTTGCAAATATTTTCTCCCATTCAGCAGGTTCGTTTTATTTTTTGATGAAAGAAGTATTTTTAAATTTTGAATACCTAGTTTATCTATGTCTTTTATTACCTCCACTTTTGGTGTCATATTCAAGAACTCTGCCAAATTTCCTGTCATGGTTTTCTTCCCAGAACTTTCTTCCAAGAGTTTTATAGTTTTAGGTCTCACATTTAGGTCTTTGATTCACTGAGTTAATTTCTGTATGTGGTGTAAGGTAAGGGTCTACCGTCATTCTTTTGAATGTGGATATTTTTTTTCCAGTACCATTTGTTGAAATCGCTATCCTTTCCCCATTGGGTGGTCTTGGCACTCCTGTTGAAAATCATTTGGTGATGTATATACGGGTTTACTTCTGGGTTTCTATTTTGTTCCACTGGCCTATTCTCCGTCCTGTATGTGTGTTTATGCCAGTACTATTTTGATCACTGTGGTTGTGTAGTAGGTTTCGAAATCAAGAAATTTGAAACTTCAAATTTTGTTCTTTTTACACATTATTTTGACTATTCAGGCCTTTTAAATTCCATATGAACTTTAGGATGAATTTTACTACTTCTGAAAAAACCTCACTGTGATGTTTAAAGAGATTGCTTTTAATCCGTACATCCCTTTAAGTCGTGTTGACATATTAACTACATTAAGTCTTCCAATCTGTGAACACAAGATGCCTTTACATTTATTGGTGTCTTCATTAGTTTCCTTCAGCAACGTTTTCTAGTTTTCAATGTACATGTCTTTTGTCCCGCTGGTTAAGTTATTCCTCGTCTTTTACTATAGTTCATGATATTTTAAATGGTATTTTTTTTTTTTTACTTTCCTTTTCAAACTTTTCATTCTTAGTGTATAGAGAAACAACTGATTTTTGAGTGTTGATTTTGTATCTGGCAAATTTTCAAAATTCATTTATTAATTCTAACAGGTTTTTTTTGGTGCATGTGTGTTGTCTCTGAACAAATATAATTTCATTTCTTCCTTTCCGATTTAGATGCCTTTTATTTTTTATCTTGCCTTATTTATTTGGCTAGGAATTCCAGTATTTTGCTGAATAGAAGTGGTGACAACAGGCATCCTTCCTTTGTTCCTGATCTTAGGGAGAAAGATTTCACCACTGAATATAATAGCTGTTGGTTTTCTATCTGTGACCTTTGTTATGTTGAAGTCATCAACTTGTATTCCTGGTTTGTTGAGTTTTTTTTTTTTTAATCATAAAATGGCATTGAATTTTGTCAAATGTTTCTTCTGCATCAATTAAGATGATCACATGGAGTTTAGTCCCTTCAATCTGTTTACATGCTATACTACATTGATTGATTTTCATATGTTGAACCAACCTTGCCTTGCAAGAATAAATCCCATTTGGTCATGATGTATAATCCTTATAATGGGCTGTTCTGTCTCTTATTATTTTTTAAAGGGTTTTTGCATCAGTATTCATAAGGGATATTGGTCTGTAGTGTACTTTTCTTATAGTGTCTTTAGGTTTGTAATTGATGTAATGTTAACCTCATAGAATGAGTGAAGATACATTCTCTCCTCTTAAATTGTTTGGAAGAACTTGAGAAGGATTGGTGTTAATTCTTCTTTAAGTTGTTGGTAGAATTCACCATGAAGATACCTGGTGCTGGGCGTTCAGTTGTTGGGAGATTTTTGATAACTGATTCCATATCTTAACTTCTAGATCTGTTCAGATTTTGTATTTCTTGGTAGGATGTGTGTTTCTAGGAATGTGTTCATTTCATCTAAGTTATCAAATTAGTTGGTATACAACTGTCAATAGTACTCTATTGTAAGCCTTTTTATCTCTACAAAATTGGTAGTAACGTCCCTTTCTTCATTTCTCATTTTACATATTTTGTTCTTATCTCTTTTTTTAATAGTCAATCTAACTAGTTTTGTCAATTTTGTTGATCGTTTTCCTCTTTTTACAGCTATTTTGAGGCATAACTGACAAAACCGTAATATATCTAAAACGTATAACGTGATTATTTGATATACGTATATATTGTGAAAGGATTCTCACAATCAAGTTAATTAACATACCCATCACCTGTCATATATTTACTTTTTGTGTGTGAGGACACAAATTCTACTCTCTCAGAAATTTTGTTACAGAATACAGCATCATCAGTTAGTCCCCATGTTATACATTAGCTCCTCAGACCTTATTCCTTCATTTTATCCCTCATGTTATAACTGAAAATTTGTATCCATTTACCAGCGTGTTCCCATTTCCCCCCATGCCCAACTGCAGGCAACAATTTCTGCTCTGTGTTTCTATGATTCCAACTTTTTTTTAGATTCCACACATAAGTGATACCATGCAGCATTTGTCTTTTCTCCATCAGGCTTATTTCACTTAGCATAATGTTCTCCAGGCTCATTCATGTTCTTGCAAGTGTAAGGATTTACTTTAAGGCTGAATAATATCCCATTGTGTATGTTATGTATGTATATTTGTGTGTATGTGTGTGTGTGAGTGTGTGTGTGTGTGTATGTGTGTGTATCAGATTTTGTTTATCCATTCATCTGTGAGAGACAGGCAGGTTCTTTCCATACCATTACTGTGAATAACATTTCAAAGTTTGTTTTTGTTTTGTTTTTTTCCCGTACCACGTGGCTTGTGGGATCTTAGTTCCCCAACCACGGATTGAACCCGGGCCCTCCCCTCAGCAGTGAGAGCACAAAGTCCTAACCACTGGACAGCCGGGGAACTCCTAAAAAAAATTGTTTCTTTTTGCTATATGACCAGAAGTGGAGTTGCTGGATCACATGGTATTCTAATTTTATTTTCTTGAGGAATCTCCATACTGTTTTCAGTACTGCTTGTACCAATTTACATTCCCCAAAACAGTGCACACAGATTCCCTTTTCTCCACATCCTCACCGGCATTTATCTCTTGTCTTTTTCATAATACACATACTAACATGTGTGAGGTGATATCTCATTGTGGTTTTGATTTGCATTTCCCTGATGATTGGTGATGTGAATCACCTTTTCATATACCTGTTCCCCAAATGTTTGTCATCTTTGGAAAAATGTCTTTTTAGGTCCTTTGCCAATTTTTAAATTGTGTTATATGGTGTTTTTGCTACTGAGTTTTATGAGCTCCTTGTATACTTTGGATATTAACTTCTTTTTAGATATGTGCTTTGCAAATATTTTCTCACACTCCATAGGTTGCTTTTTCTTTTTCTTAATGGTTACCTTTGCTCTTCAGAACCTATTTCATTTGATGTAGTCCCACTTGTACATTTTTGCTTTTGTTGCCTTTGCTTTTGGTGTCAAATCCAAAAGAACAGTGATGAGATTAATGTCAAGGAGATTACCCCCTATATTTTCTACTAAGAATTTTAAGGATCAGGTCCTATGTTCATGTCTTTAATTAATTTTGAGTTTATTTCTATGTCTGGCATAATGTAACTTTTGCATGTGGCTATGCAGTTTCCCCAAAAACCGTTTATTGGAGAGACTCTCCTTTTCCCATTGTTTATTCTTGACTTCCTTGCTGAAAACTAATTGACTATATATGCATGGGTTTATTTTTGAGCTCTCTATTCCTTTTTGTTGATCTGTGTTTCTGTTTTTTGCCAATACAGTACTTATGTGATTACTATAACTTTGTATTATAGTTTGAAATCAGGAAGTGTGATGTCTCTAGTTTTGTTCTTCTTTCTCAAGATTGCTTTGGCTCTTTGGAGTCTTTTGTGGTTTCATATGAGTTTTAGGATTTTTTTTCTATTTCTCTAAAAAATGCTTTGGAATTTTGATAGAGATTGCATTGAATCTGTAGATCACTTTGGATGGTATGGGCATTTTCACAATATTAACCCTTCCAATCCATGAACACAGAATATCTATCCATTTGTTTGTGTCTTCTTCAATGTCTTACATCCGTGTTTTATGGTTTTTAGTGTATAGATCTTTCACCCCGTTAGATAAATTTGTTCCTAAGTATTTTACTTTTTTTCATACTATTGTAAATGAGATTATTTTCTTAATTTGTCTTTCTGATAATTCATTGTTAGTTGATATTCGTTCGTATACAAATGCAGCTGATTTTTGTATATTGATCCTGAAACTTTACAGAATTCAGTTATTCTAACAGGTTTTTTTTTTTTGCAGTGTGTTTAGGGTTTTCCACATATACTGTCATGTCATCTGCAAACAGACTTATTTTACTTATAACTTTACAATTTGGATGCCTTTTATTCGTTTTTCTTGCTTAATTGCTGTGGCTAGGACTTACATTCATATGGTGAATGAAGGTGCAGAGAGTTGCATCCTTGTCTTGTTCCTGATCTTAGATGATCCTGTTCCTTGCTTCAGCTTCTCACTGTTGCGTGTGATGTTAGCTGTAGTCTTATCATATATGGCCGTTATTACGATAATGTACATTACATCTATACATAATTTGCTGAGTTTTTTTTCACACACACACACACTGTATTTTATTTTTACAAGAGGTAAACTGAGACCATGCATTGTAAATGGATGACCACAACAAAAGCAACAATGATTGCAATTACCAAACACGAAACACACTCATACTGTGTCATAATGTTGACATTCAGTCCAGCAATCCTCCACTGTAACAGCTCCTTTACTTTGCAGTGAAAATTGATTTGTATATTTTTTGCCTCTGAGTCCTTGTGCGATTTTTTTTTTTATTCAAACAGAAAGTCACAAAAATTATAATCATCCTCATCAGTTCACTCAGTCCCATGTAATTAATTATTTTTATCTTGATCTTTTGTTAGCACTTTTATGAATTCATCAGTTTTTCATTAGAGTTCCGAATATGCTTATTCATTCAGTTCAGCAGTATAGTTAGTTACCAGAAACCTGTACTTGTCAGAGTCTTTTCCATGAATGCCTTGAATATGAAACCCTTTTATAGGAACATTTTTGTGAAAGCATCAGAGTACACCCAGAACTGTCTGTAAATGACAAAAGACTTAAAAATGACCACGGTTAAAGATTTGATGAAAGTTCATAATAATCCAATTGACAAAGAAATTTAGTTATTCCTGAGATATACATTTTAAAGTAATAACTAGAATTATGACTTATAACATTATACCAGAACACATAAGATTTTTAGAAATTTCATGTACTGTCTGAAACATTTATATTAGCATATTTCCATACAAATAACCCAAAGAAAGTTTCGTATTAGTTGTTTTTTTGGTTTTTTTTCTATACTGCAGGTTCTTATTAGTCATCAATTTTATACACACCAGTGTATACATGTCAATCCCAATCGCCCAATTCAGCATACTACTATCCCCACCTCACCGCAGTTTTCCCCCCTTGATGTCCATATGTTTGTTTTCGACATCTGTGTCTCAACTTCTGCCCTGCAAACCGGTTCATCTGTACCATTTTTCTAGGTTGTACATACATGCGTTAATATACGATATTTGTTTTTCTCTTTCTGACTTACTTCACTCTGTAGGACAGTCTGTAGATCCATCCACGTCTCAACAAATGGCTCAATTTCGTTCCTTTTTATGGCTGAGTAATATTCCATTGTATATATGTACCACAACTTCTTTATCCATTCGTCTGTCGATGGACATTTAGGTTGCTTCCATGACCTGGCTATTGTAAATAGTGCTGCAATGAACATTGGGGTACATGTGTCTTTTTGAATTACGGTTTTCTCTGGGTATATGCCCAGTAGTGGGATTGCTGGATCATATGGTAATTCTATTTTGAGTTTTTTAAGGAACCTCCATACTGTTCCCCATAGTGGCTGTATCAATTTACATTCCCACCAACAGTGCAAGAGGGTTCCCTTTTCTCCACACCCTCTCCAGCATTTGTTGTTTGTAGATTTTCTGATGATGCCCATTCTGACTGGTGTGAGGTGATACCTCATTGTAGTTTTGATTTGCATTTCTCTAATAATTAGTGATGTTGAGCAGCTTTTCATGTACTTCTTGGCCATCTGTATGTCTTCTTTGGAGAAATGTCTATTTAGGTGTTCTGCCCATTTTTGGATTGGGTTGTTTGTTTCTTTAGTATTGAGCTGCATGAGCTGTTTATATATTTTGGAGATTAATCCTTTGTCCGTTGATTGGTTTTCGAATATTTTCTCCCATTCTGAGGGTTGTCTTTTCGTCTTGTTTATGGTTTCCTTTGCTGTGCAAAAGCTCTGAAGTTTCATTAGGTCCCATTTGCTTATTTTTGTTTTTATTTCCATTACTCTAGGAGGTGGATCAAAAAAGATCTTGCTGTGATTTATGTCAAAGAGTGTTCTTCCTATGTTTTCTGCTAAGAGTTTTATAGTGTCCGGTCTTACATTTAGGTCTCGAATCCATTTTGAGTTTATTGTTGTGTATGGTGCTAGGGAGTGTTCTAATTTCATTCTTTTACATGTAGCTGTCCAGTTTTCCCAGCACCACTCATTGAAGAGACTGTGTTTTCTCCATTGTATATCTTTGCCTCCTTTGTCATAGATTAGTTGACCATAGGTGCGTGGGTTTATCTCTGGGCTTTCTATCTTGTTCCATTGATCTATGTTTCTGTTTTTGTGCCAGTACCATATTGTCTTGATTACTGTAGCTTTGTAGTATAGTCTGAAGTCAGGGAGTCTGATTCCTCCAGCTCTGTTTTTTCCCCTCAAGACTGCTTTGGCTATTCGGGGTCTTTTGTGACTCCATACAAATTTTAAGATGATTTGTTCTAGTTCTGTAAAAAATGCCATTGGTAATTTGATAGGGATTGTATTGAATCTGTAGATTGCTTTGGGTAGTATAGTCATTTTCACAATATTGATTCTTTCAATCCAAGAACATGGTATATCTCTCCATCTGTTTGTATCATCTTTAATTTCTTACATCAGTGTCTTATAGTTTCCTGCATACAGGTCTTTTGTTTCCATAGGTAGGTTGATTCCTAGGTATTATATTCTTTTTGTTACAATGGTAAATGGGAGTGTTTCCGTAATTTCTCTTTCAGATTTTTCATCATTAGTGTATAGGAATGCAAGAGATTTCTGTGCATTAATTTTGTATCCTGCAACTTTACCAAATTCATTGATTAGGTCTAGTAATTTTCTGGTGTCATTTTTAGGGTTCTCTATGTATGGTATCATGTCACCTGCAAACAATGACAGTTTTACTTCTTCTTTTCCAATTTTTATTCCTTTTATTTCTTTTTCTTCTCTGATTGCCGTGGCTAGGACTTCCAAAACTATGTTGAATAGTAGTGGTGAGCGTGGCCATCCTTGTGTCGTTCCTGATCTTAGAGGAAATGCTTTCAGTTGTTCACCATTGAGAATGATGTTTGCTGTGGGTTTGTCGTATATGGCCTTTATTATGTTGAGGTAGGTTCCCTCTATGCCCACTTTCTGGAGAAAACCCATTTATCATAAATGGGTGTTGAATTTTGTCAAAATCTTTTTCTGCATCTATTGAGATGATCATATGGGTTTTATTCTTCAGTTTGTTAATATGGTGTATCACATTGATTGATTTGCATATATTGAAGAATCCTTGCATCGCTGGGATAAATCCCACTTGATCATGGTGTATGATCCTTTAATGTATTGTTGGATTATGTTTGCTAGTATTTTGTTGAACCTTTTTGCATCTATATTCATCAGTGATTTTGGTCTGTAGTTTTCGTCTTTTGTAGTATCTTTGTCTGGTTTTGGTATCAGGGTTATGGTGGCCTCATAGAATGAGTGTGGGAGTTTTCCTTCCTCTGCAATGTTTTGGAAGAGTTTGAGAAGGATGGGTGTTAGCTCTTCTCTAAATGTTTGATAGAATTCACCTGTGAAGCCATCTGGTCCTGGACTTCTGTTTGTTGCAAGATTTTTAATCACAGTTTCAATTTCATTACTTGTGATTGGTCTGTTCATATTTTCTGTTTCTTCCTGGTTCACTCTTGGAAGGTTATACCTTTCTAAGAATTTGTCCATTTCTTCCAGGTTGTCTATGTTATTGGCATATAGGTGTTTGTAGTAATCTGTTATAATCCTCTGTATTTCTGCAGTGTCTGTTGTAACTTCTCCTTTTTCATTTCTAATTTTATTGATTTGAGTCCTCTCCCTCTTTTTCTTGATGAGTCTGGCTAATGGTTCATCAATTTTGTTTATCTTCTTAAAGAACCTTCTTTTAGTTTTATTGATCTTTGCTACTGTTTTCTTTGTTCCTATTTCATTTATTTCTGCTCTGATCTTTATGATTTCTTTCCTCCTGCTAACTTTGGGTTTTGTTTGTTGTTCTTTCTCTAGTTCCTTTAGGTGTAATGTTGGATTGTTTATTTCAGATTTTTCTTGTTTCTTGAGGTAGGCTTGTATAGCTAGAAACTTCCCTCTTAGAGCTGCTCTTGCTGCATCCCATAGGTTTTGGATCCTCGTGTTTTCATTGTCATTTGTCTCTAGGTATTTTTTGATTTCCTCTTTGATTTCTTCAGTGATCTCTTGGTTATTTGGTAATGTATAGTTTAGCCTCTAAGTGTTTGTGCTTCTTACTGTTTTTTCCCTGTGATTGTTGCCTAATCTTATAGCGTGGTCAGAAAAGATGCTTGATATGATTTCAATTTTCTTAAATTTACTGAAGGTTGATTTGAGACCCAAGATGTGATCTATCCTGGGGAATGTTCCATGCGTACTTGTAAAGAAAGTTTAATCTGCAGTTTTTGGATGCAATGTCATATAAATATCAATTAACTCTATCTGGTCTATTGTGTCATTTAAAGGTTGTGTTTCCTTACTTTTCTGTTTGGATTATCTGTCCATTGGTGTAAGTGAGGTGTTAAAGTCCCCCACTATTATTGTGTTATGGTCGATTTCCTCTTTTAGAGCTGTTAGCAGTTGCCTTATGTATTGAGGTGCTCCTATGTTGGGTGCATATATATTTATAATTGTTATATTTTCTTCTTGGATTGATCCCTTGATCATTATGTAGCGTCCTTCCTTGTCTCTTGTAACATTCTTTATTTTAAAGTCTATTTTATCTGATATGAGTATAGCTACTCCAGCTTTCTTTTGATTTCCATTTGCATGGAATATCTTTCTCCATCCCCTCGCTTTCAGTCTGTATGTGTCTGTAGATCTGAAGTGGGTCTCTTGTAGACAGCATATATATGGATCTTGTTTTTTTATCCATTGAATTTGCTGAGTTTTTATTATGATATAATGTTCACTTTTGTCAAAAGCTATTGCTGCATCCATTGAGCTGATCATATGATTTTATCCCTCATTTTATTAATGTGCTGTATCACATTTATTGATTTACATGTGAGGAACCATCTTTGCCTCCCAGGAATAAACCTGCTTGGTCATGGTGTATGATTCTTGTAATGTGCTGTTGAAGTTTGTTTGGTAGTATTTTGTTGAGGATTTTGGCATCTGTGTTCATCAAGGATGTTGAGCATTAATTTTATTTTCTTGTAGTGTGCTTGCCTGGCTTTGGTAGCAGGGTAATATTGGCCTTGTAAAATGAGTTTGGAAGTTTTCCCTCCTCTTCAGTTCTTTGGAAGTGTTTGAGATAGAATGGTTAATTTCTTTAAAGTGTCGGTAGAATTTACTAGTGAAGCCATCTGGCCTTGGAACTATTTTTGGTTGAGAGGTTTATTATTTACTGATTCAATCTCCTTACTTGTAATTTGTTCATATTTTCTATTTTCTTATGATTCAGTCTTGGTAGGTTGTATGTTTCTAGGAATTTATCCATTTCTTCTAGGTTATCTAATCTGTTGGCATAAAATTGCTCATAGTAATTTCTTCTGATCCTTTATCTTTGTTGTTACTGTTACGTGTGGTAATATATCCCCTTTCACTTCGGATAATACTGAGTCTTCTCTTTTTTGCCTAGTTAGTCTAGCTAAAGGCTTGCGCATCTTTTTTTTTCTAACCTTTAAAAAACCAGCTCTTAGTTTCAGTGGTCGTCTCTTGTATTTCTAGTCCCTGTTTCATTTATATCTGCCCTAATTTTTATTTCCTTCCTTCTGTTAACATTAGGCTTACTATGTTGTTTAGTTCCTTGAGGTATTTTAGTTGTTTTTTTTTTTTTAGGTTGTTTATTTTAGACCTTTCTTTTTTCCTAATGTAGACTTTTATCATTATAAACTTCCCTCTTAGAACTGTTTTTGCTGCAGCTCATGAGTTTTAGTACATTGTGTTTCATTTTCATTTGTCTCAGAATATCTTGCCAATTGCCCTTTGATTTCTTCTTCAACCCTTTTGTTTAGGAGCCTGTTGTTTAACCTCCACATATTTGGGATACTTCTGGTTTTCCTCCTATAATGTATTTTAGTGTCAAACCATTGTAGTCAGAAATGATACAGTGATTTTAGTTATATTATGACCTAACAGATGATCTATCATGGAGAGTATTCCATGTATGCTTGGGAAGAATGTGTATTCTTCTGTTCTGCATATGTCTGTTAGGTCCATCTGGTATTATGTGTAGTATGTGTAGTTTAAGTCCAATGTTTCCTTATTGATTTTCTTTTTGGATGATGATCTATGCATTGTTGAAAATGGGGTATTGAAGTCCTGAAATACTGATTTGCTGCCTATTTCCGCCTTCAGGTCAGTTACTATTTGCTTTATATATTTAGGGTGCTTTGATAGTGGAGGAATACAAATGTATAATTGTATGTCCTGTTATAACTAAATTTATTGTTTATCTTTATAGAATGACTTTCTTTGTCTCCTGTTACAGTATTTGACTTCAAGTTTATATAAGTATAGCTACCACTGCTCTCTTTTGTTTTCCATTTGAATAGAATATCTTTTTCCATCCCTTTACTTTCAGTGTAAGTGTGTCATTAAAGCTGAAATGAGACTCTTCTTATCAGCAGACAGTTGGGTCTTCTTTTTAAATTCATAAAACCACTCTATGTCTTTTAATGTGAGAATTTAATTCATGTGCATATAGAGGAATCATTGACAGGTAAGGACTTACTAATTCCATCATATTAATTGTTTCCTGGCTTTTTTGTCATTCTTTTACTCCTTTCTTCTTTTCTTGCTGTCTTTCTTTGTGAATTGATAATTTGTTGTGGTATGCTTTGATTCTTGTCTCTGTTTTTTGGGTATCTACTAAAGGTTTTTGATTCTTTGTTATCGTGAGCCTTTCATACAACCTCTTAGACTTATGACATACTATTTTAAGGTGATAACAACTTAATTTTGAATACATACAAAAGCGCTACAATTTTACACTCTCCTTATTTTACGCTTTGATGTCACAATTCACATCTTTTTATATTGTGAATCCATTAAAAAATTATTGCAGTTATAGTTGTTCTTGTCTTTAACTTTTATACTAAAGGTATAAGAGATTTACCCATCACCATCACTATATTAGAGTATTCTGAACTTAACTATCTTTTGACCCATGAGTTTTATACTTTCATGTGTTTTCATGTTCCTAATTAATTAACATGCTTTCATTTCAGATTGAAGAACTTTTAACAACTTTTGTATAAACTCCTTCAGCTTTTGTTTGTCTATGAAGACTCTGTCTCTCCAATTCTAAAGGACAAGTTTGCTGGATAGAGTATTCTTGGCAGTTTTTTTTTCTTTGCACACTTTGAATACATCGTTCCTATCCCTTATGGGCTGCAATATTTTTTGCTGAAAATTCTGTTAATCTTATGAGGATTCCCATGTATTAAACAAGTGGCTTTTCTGTTCTTGCTTTTACGATTCTGTCTTTATCTTCTGATAATTTCATTATAGTGTGTCTATGTGTAGATCTCTTTGGATTAATCTTCTTTGGAAGTTTTTGGGCTTCCTCGATCTGGATATCTCTTTCTTTCCCCACATTAGGGAAGTTTTTAGGCATTATTTCTTTGAATATGCTTTCTGCCCTTTCTTTCCTTCTCTTTCTTGAAGACCTGTAACGCATATATTGATCCACTTACTGGTGTCCCTTATGTGATCGTCACCTTTTTCTATTCTTCTTTCTTTTTGCTCTTTTGATTAGATGACTTCCACTGCCTTGTCTGATTCTTTCTTCCATTTGGTCTAGTCTGCTTGTGAAGCCCTGTATTGAATTTTTTGGTTCATTTATTCTTGAAATCTATGATTTCTGTTTCGTACTTCTTAATATTTTCTGTCTCTTTGTTGAAACTCATACTTTGTTCATGCTTTATTCTCCTGACGTCAGTAAGCATCTTTATTACCATTATTTTGAACTCTCTGTTGGGTAATTCACTTATATCCACTTCATTAAGGTCAGCTCCTAGACGTCTGTTTATTTGTTTGAAACATCCCCATTTCTTTATTTTCCTTGACTCTCTGTGTTGGTTTTTGTATAAAACAGCCACTTTTCCCAGTTTTGACAGATTGGCCTTGTGTAGGATATGAACCTCCTTAATCAGCCTGGCCTGGTTGTTGAAATCATTGTCTTTGTTCTTAGTGACTTCCAGTAGTTGAGGGTGTTCCAAGACCCATCAGTGTCCTCAAAGATGTGGTTAATGCTCATATGCCTGTTTAGGCTTCTGGACAACTGCCAGTTGCCTGCCGCTTTAACTCCCTGATGCAGGTTAATTGGAAGCCCTATTATCAGGCAGGAGTTGGAAAAGTCAGAATATGACATATGTAGTCTAGCCCCTATGAAGAAGAATCCAGAGCTGGAAGAGTTTTTTCTTCCTCACTCTGTGCTGAGCCAAGGGAAATAGTTGCTCTGAATGCTTCTCTGTCCAAGTAAAACAGCCTTTGTTTTTAGTGGTCCCAGGGACTCATGAAGGCTGAGCCCTTTCAGCTCCCAGAGCTAGGTGAATTGGGGGCTAGTCCCTTAGGTGGCAGTTGAAAACTGGTGTGCTAGAGGTGTGGACAAGCTCCTTCCAGGAGAGAAGATAAAAATTTGGTCTTACTTGGAGCTGGGGGAGATGGCAGGGGACATGCCCACCAGCTTTACCAGGCTCACAAAAGGATCCCAGTGAGCTTCCACATGCTGACTAACTGGAAGCCAGAACCACAGGCAGCAGCTAGGAAAATATACAACTTCCTTCCAGGGAGAAACTGGGAGATGGGCATTATTTTGTCATCTCCCTCCATGCTGGGTCTGGGTGTATAGCTACGGGGAATCCTCATGCATCCATTTAAAAACTGCTTCTTTGTTTGCTATAGTACTGTGGTGCTCAGGAATGCAAGCCCAATTGACTTTCAGAGGCAGGTAATTTTGGGGTCCATCCCTCAGGTGGCAGTTTTAAAAGTCAGGGTTCTAAATGTGTAGACAAGCTCCCTCCAGGGACATGCAGGAGATTTGGCTTTATTGTTGAAGGAAGCTGGGGGGAGAGGGCAGAGTAAGTACCCACTGGCTCTTTTGGGCTCTGGGCAGGATTCCAGTCAGCTGAAATGCAAGCTGATTAGAAGCTGGGCCCTCAGACAGTGGCTGGGAAAGTATGTAGTCCAACACCCTCCAGGAAGAAATTGGGAGATAAGCATTTGTGTGTGTTCCCTCTGCTCTGAGCTTGGGGAGATAGCCAGAGGGAGTGCTCAAGCACCTTGTAAAAACTGCTTATTTGTTTGCTCTAATACCATGGCACTTGTGAAGGGAAGCCCATTTGGCTCTCAGAGCTAGATGATTTGGGGGCCCATCCCTCAGGCGGCAGCCTTAAAATTTGGGACATTAGAAATGTGGTGCAAACACTGCGCTAATTGGGAAGAGGCTAGGAGTTGGTGGTTTCAGAAAGATTATAAGGTGCTGTTCTTGGGTGGGGTTTATAGTAAGAGTGTGTCTCATCCTTTCCTACACATTTCTGAGTGGGTATTTTCTCAGTTTCCCAATGTGTAGGAGTCACTAAAGTTAGTTTCTTGATATCTTTCAGAGGGAATTGATCTGTGTGTAGCTGTATATTCAGTGCATCCATGGAAGGAGGGAAATTCAGGAGTCTGTTCTGTGTCCATCTTGAGGTACCTGTTGATCTTTTCTAATAACCGACTCCTGGTTTCATTGACTTTCCATATTGTTTTTCTGTTTTGTTTATGTATGCTGTAATATTTATTATTTTTCCCATCTGCTGGCCTTGGGTTAAGTTTTTTCTGCTTCCTTAAGGAAGATGTTCGATTGTGGATATGAGATCTTTATTCTTTTTTAAATGTAAGCCTTTACAGGTATAAATTTCCCTCTCATCACTGCTTGTGCTCCATCCCGTAAGTTTTGGTATTTTGTGTTTTTTTTCTTTGGTCTCAAGGTATTTTGTAGTTTCTCTTGTAATTTCTTCCTCTACCCATTGGTTGTTTAAAAGCATGCTGTTTAATTTCCACATGTTTGTGAATTTTCGTTTCCCTTCTGTTACTGATTTCCACTTTTATTCCGTTGTGATAGAAAAAGATTCATTGTGTGGTTTCAATAGTTTTAATTTTTATTAGGAATTTTTTTTGGCCTAACATATGGCCTATTCTGGAAATGTTACATGTACACTTGAGAAAAATCTGTAATTTACTGTCTTTGGGTAGAGAGCTGTGTATATATGTGTCTGTTAGGTCCATTTGGTTTATACTGTTGTTTAAGTCTTCTGTTTCCTTCCTGGTCTTCTGTGTGGTTGTTCTCTCCCATTTCTGAATGAAGGCTATCAAAGTCTCCAACTCTTACTGTTTCTCCCTTCCATCAATGTTTGCTTCATCTGTTAAGGAGCTCTGGTACAAATGTTTATAATTTTTATTTTTTCTTGGAGAATTGATCCTTTTCTCATTATATAAATTCCGTCTTTGTTCCTTGTAAGAGGTTTGACTTAAAGTCTAGTTTGTCTGATATTAGTATAGGCACCTTGTTCCCTTTTGCTTACTATTTGCATGGGATATTTTTCCATTCTTCACTTTCAACCTGTGTATGTCCATAAATTGAAACTGAATCCCTTGTAGACAGCATAGACAGCTTATAGTTGGATTCTGTTTTTTATCCATTCTGCCAGCTTATGCATTTTAATTGGTGAGTTTAATCCATTATACTTAAAGTAGTTACTGATAGAGAAGGACTTTTTTTGCCATTTGTGATATTTGTTTTCTGTATGCTTCATTAAATTTTTGTCCCTTCCTTTTTGCCTTCTTTTGTGTTTATTTGATTTTATTTATTTTGGAGTGACACATTTTGATTCCCTTCTCACTTCCTTTTCTGTATACTTTGTAAATATTTTCTTTTTGTTTATCACAGGGATTACATACAATATCCTAAAGTCATAACAATCTGTTTTAAACTGTCAACAAGTTAACTTCAATAACATACAAAAATTCTTCTCCTTCACAGCACCACTCCTCTAGTCTGTTATTGATGTTAAACAATACATCCTTATATATTGTGTATCCATTAACATAGAAATTATGTTAATTTTTAATTTTTTTTACTTTTAATCCTATAATATATAAAAAGTGTGATTACCAACCCACATTGCAATACTCATGTTTTTTATATTTCCCCACTTATTTACCTTAACCAGAGAACTTTCTATTTTCTTCTAGCTTTGAGCTACTTGTCTAGAATTTTATCATTTCAACTTGAAGGACTCCCTTTAGTATTTCTGGTAGGGAAGGTCTAATGATAGTAATTCCCTCCAAGTTTTGTTTATCTTGGAATGCCTTAATTTCTCCTTTATTTTGAAGTACAGTTTTGCCGATATAGGATTTTCAGTTTATAAGGCTTTTTTTTTTTTTTCCTTCAGTACTTAAAATACATTATCCCAGTGCCTTCTGGACTGCAAAGTTTCTGCTGAAAAATCTGGTAAAAATTTTATTTGGGATCATTAATACATGATGACTCAGTTGTCTATTGATTCTTTCAAGATTCTTTGTTTTTCACTTTTGTCAGTTTGATTATAATGTGTTTTAGTGTGGGTCTATTTGATTTTACCCTACAGTTGGTTTAACTTGTATTTTTATATCCAAGTATTTCACAGTTTGGGAAGTTTTTGTCCATTATTCCTTCAGACGAGGTTTCCGCTGTTTTCTCACTCTTTTTTCTTCCTGGATTCCCATAATGTCTTCTTTTTTGGATTCCCATAATTCCATTAGGGTGTGTTCACGTTTCTTCATTCATTTTCCTTTTTGCTCTGAGAACTAATAATTTCAAATGATTTGTCTTCAACTTTGCTGATGCCTTCCTCTGCCTGTTTCAGTCTGCTTTTGAACCCCTCTTGTGAAATTTTCAATTTACACTTTTAGCTCCACATTTGCTTTTTTAAAATAAATTGTCTCTTTGTTGATATTCTCACTTTGTTGATATATCATCTTCCTGATTTCCTAGGCAGTTGTTTTCAAGAGTTCATCTAGCAACTCTGAAGCCTGTGTTTCTCTTTTTTTTTTAATTTTTTAATTTTTAATTTTATTTATGGCTGTGTTGGGTCTTCGTTTCTGTGCGAGGGCTTTCTCTAGTTGTGGCAGGTGGGGACCACTCTTCATCGCGGTGCTCAGGTCTCTCACTGTCGTGGCCTCTCCTGTCGCAGAGCACAGGCTCCAGACGCACAGGCTCAGTAATTGTGGCTCACGGGCCCAGCTGTTCTGCGGCATGTGGGATCTTCCCAGACCAGGGCTCGAACCCGTGTCCCCTGCATTGGCAGGCAGATTCTCAACCACTGCGCCACCATGGAAGCCCCTGAAGCTTAGTGTCACTTTCTAGAGATTTATTATGTTCCTTTGAATAGGCCACATTTCCCTTTTTTTTTCTGTGTTTTGTGAGTTTTTGTCAAAAATTGCATATTGAAAAACACAGCCACCTCTCCCAGCCTTGTAGACTGGATACTTGCAGAGGAAAACCTTCACTAATCAGCCTGGTGTAAAGACTTAAGGTTTCTCAGATCTTTTATGAGGATGTGCCTTCATTGGGCCTGTGTGTAAAGCCCAGCTGCAGGCCCCTAATTCTGCCACACACACAGCTGCTTTTAAATGTTTCATTTCTCCAAGAGCCTCACCCCTGGCTTCTTGGCCCTTAAATGTTCTGTTGTATTCCTCTGTCAGTAATCTCTGCCCTCCAGGTGTGTGCAGGTCTACAGTTGCCATGAAGTTTTCATGGGCCATTGAATCCGTCATTGCTTTCACAGCCACCAATCTGATATACAAAATATTCCACTATTCCTATCTCAGCTCTGAGTCACGTGAGACAGAAATCAGACTCTCAGACATTGCCTGGCATGCCACACATTGCAATCAAGTTGCACTCTTTTACTTTTCTCCCAATGGAGGACCAGTAATTGGGCAGCTTTCACTCTACTGCACCATATTGAGCCAGGAATGGGTTAGGATAAGAGTGAGCAAAAATGTCACGAAATTTGCTCTCATTTTGAGAGTGACTCTTTCTTTACTGGGCATTCACTTTGTTGCTTCAGATTACTGACTGTTTCTAGAGCTCCCACAAAGCTATTTTTATTCTATTGTTTAGTTCAGAGTTTTCATGGGGTTACATACCTGGAGCTTCCTATTCTGCCATCTTACCTATATCACTGCTGTCCTTCATTTTTGGAAGATGGTTTTACCAGATATAGAATTCTTGGTTAACAGTGTTTTTCTTTCAACACGTGAATATGAAATCCACCAGCCTTCTCCCTTGACGCTTTCAAAATTCTCTCTGTTGTTAGTTTTTGCAATTTTAATATAGTGTTTTTGTGTAGATCTCCTGTTGGAGTTCATTGAGTTTCTTGGATATGTACTTTCATGTATTTTATCATATTTGAGGAGTTTGGGACAATTATCTCTTCAAATATTTTCCCTGACTTTCTATCCCTTTCTCTCCATGTAGGATTCCTATTATGGATATGTTGTCATACTTGATGATGTCTTGTAGGTCTTTTATGTTCTGCTCGTTATTCTTCACTCTTTCCTCTTTCCACCCCTCAGAGTGGATAGTCTCAATCAGTTCTTCTTCAAATGTGCCAATTCTTTATTCTGCCTGCTTACATCTGCTAATGAATCCCCCTAATGACTTTCTTATTTCAGTTGTGGCACTTTTCAACTCTAGAATATATATTTGATTCCTTTTTGTAATTTCTTTCTCTTTATTAGTATTCGTCGCTTGGTGAGGCACCATTTTCCTGATTTCCTTTAGTTCTTTGTCCAAAATTTCATTTAGTTCTATGGGAATATTTAAGAGAGTGATTTAAAGTCTTTTTAATGACTGGACAATGTGTATATGTGTATGTCCACATTGTGTGGACAATGTGTATGTATATATATACACACACACACACACACACACACACATATATATAAATATATATATATATATATATATGTATATATATATATATATATACACATTTTTTCCCTCATTCATGGATCATACTTTGTTGTTTATTTTCATACCTCATAACTCTTTGTTGAAAATTTATATGTTAAATAATATAAAGTAGAAATTCCGGAAATCAGATTCTCCCTTCCCATCAGGATTTTCTGTTACAGCTGTTTGTTGCTGTTGGTGGTGGTGATGGTGGTGGTGGTGGTATTGCTCCTGTTTTTTGAAATCTAGCTTGCATTTGGGAAGATGTAATGGTTGTTACAGGTTGGAAGGAAGCTTTATGATATGAGAAGCCTATACCATTTTTTTGTGACTTTATTTTAAATTAATATAAAATGGTGTTGGTTTTTTTGGATGTATTTTTATGTTCCATGCTACTAACGTTTAAGATTCAAACATTTGACAAAAGTGTATTTAGGACTTTTCATAAGTATTTGATTGAGACTATTCAGTGGTGATATTTTGTTTCTTGTATATACATGGGTCTCTTTCTGGGCTCTCTATTTTGTTCCGTTGGTCTATATGTTTGTATTTAACCCAGTACTATTCTGTTTTAATTACTGTAGCTTGGTAATATGTTTTGAAAGCAGGAAGTGTGATCCCTTGAGCTTTATTCTTCGAAAGATTGTTTTGGCTATTTGGGCTCTTCTGTGGTTCCCTATGAATTTTTGGATTGCTTTTTCTATTTCTGTATTGAACACCATTGGGATTTTAATAGGGACTTCATTGAATCTGTGGACCACTATGGTAGTATGTACATTCTAAAAATAGTAATCATGAACATGGGATGTCTTTCCATATTATCAGTGTTTTCCTTAATTTTCCTCATCATTTTTTTATACTTTTCAGTGTACAGGTCTTTCACCTCTAGTTAAGTTTACTTCTAAGTATTGTATTCTTTGTATTGAAGTTGATAATGGGTTTGTTTTCTTAATTTACTTTTCAGATTTTTCACTGTTAGGGAGTAAAAATGTAATTGACTTCTGTATGTTGATTTTTATGTATTTCCACTTTACTGAATTCATTTTCTGTGGAGTTGGTAAGACTTGCTACCAATAAAATTGTGTCATCTACAAAGATAATTTTACTTCTTCCTTTCTAATGTGAATGTCTTTTATTTCTTCTCCTTACTTAATTTATCTGTCTAGGATGTCCAGAACTATGCTGAATAAAAGTGGCAAGATTGGATATCCTTGCCTTCCTGTTCATAAAGGAAAAGCTGTCACTTTTTCACTATTGAATTTGATATTAGCTGTGGCCTTTTCATATTTGGCCTTCTTTAGGTTCATTTCCTTCTATTCCTAATTTATGGAGGATTTTTGTCTGAAAGAATGTTGAGTTTTTTCCAAACCGTTTTTCTGCATCTGTTGAGATGATCATGTGGGGGTTTTTGTTTTGTTTTGTTTTTTTCATTCTGGTAATGTCATGTATCATGACATTGATTGATTTATGGATACTGAACCATCCTTGAATCCCAGGGTCATATGTATAATCCACTTGGTCATATGTATAATCCATTTAATGTGCTGTTTAATTTGGTTTGCTAGTATTTTGATGAGGTTTTTAACATCTGTGTGCATCAGGGATATTTTATCTTTTCTTGTAGTGTCTTTGTCTGGTTTTGATATCAGGGTAATGCTGGCCTTGTAAAATTAGTTTGGAAGAGTTTGCAGTTTTTCAGTATTTAGCAGGAGTTTGCTATGGTTTGAATATGTCCTTCCAAATTTCATATGTCAAAAACCTAATGCCTGATGTGATAGTAATAGTAGGTGGGGCCTTTAGGAGTTGCTTAGGTCATGAGGGCAGAGCACTCATAAATGGGATTAGTGCCCTTATTTTTTTTTTTTTAATAAAAGGCTCCAAAGATACCTCTAGCCCCTTCCATGATGTGAGAACACAGGGAGAAGGTACCGACTATGAGTCAGAAAGAATAGTCTCATCCAAGTGTGATGATGCCATAATGTCAGACTTCCGGCCTCCAGAATGGTGAGCTATTATTTATAAGCTACTCCGTCAGTGGTATTTTGTTAGAGTATCCCAAATGGAGTAAGCAAGGGTTTCAGAAAGATTGGCATTAATCTTCTTCAAATGGTGACAGAATTCATCTGTGAAGATGTCTGATCTTGGGCTTTTCTCTGCTGAGAGATTTTTGATAACTGATTAAATCTCCTTACTAGTTATAGATCTCTTTAGGTTTTCTATTTCTTTTTTACTTAATCTTTGCAGGTTGTGTGTTTCTAGGAATTATCCATTTCTTCTAGGTTATCCAATTTCATGGCATACAATTAATCATAACAGTCCCTTATAATCCTTTTTATCTCTGTGGAATCCATTTTATGTTTCCTTTCATACCTGTTTGATTTTATTGGGAACTTCTCTCTCTCTCTGTCTCTTTGTTAGACTAGCTAAGGATTTGTCAATCTTTGTTTTTCTTTTTAAAAAACTCAGCTCTTAGTTTCATTAATCTTTTCTATTGTTTTTCTAGTCTCTGTTTCATTTATTTCTGCTCTGCTCGTTATTTCCTTCCCTCTGCTAAATTTGGGCTTACTTTGTTCTTCTTTTTTCTAGTTTCTTGAGGTATGATATTAGGTTGTTTATTTGAGATTTTTCTTTTATCTTAATCTAGGGATTTATGACTATAAACTTCCCTTGTAGAACTGCTTTTGATGTATCCCATACGTTTTGGTATACTGTTTTCATTTTAACTTTTCTCAAGATATTTTGTAATTTCTCTTTTGTTTTCATTTTTGAAAACAAAATAATCTTTCTCAAGATTATATTACTTAACTTCCACACATTTGTGAATTTTACAGCTTTTTTATGTTGCTTTTTATTTACATTCCATGGTGGACAGAAAAAATACTTAGTATAATTCAGTCTTGCTAATTTTATTAAGACTTGTTTTGTGACCTTATATGTGATCTAGGAGAAAGTTCCATGTATAGTTGAGAATAATATCTAACTGTTGGGTGGAATTTTCTATATATGGCTCTTAGGTCCATTTGGTTTATAATGTTGTTGAAAGTTAGCTGTTTCTTTATTGATTTTATGTCTGTATGTTCTATCCATTATTGAAAATGGTCTTGTGACACTTCAAAAATTCGTATCAGGGATTTCTCATTGACTCCATGCTGGCCCACAGTGAAGCTAAAAATAGTATTTCCTCCAGGCATTCTTTTTCTTTAAGCCACAATGCAAGGAGACAGAATGATAAGTGTTTCCCTTCAATTACTTAGAGTTTGACACTCCCCCCTTTTGTTTTTTTAAATATTTATTTATTTGGCTGTGCCAGGTCTCAGTTGTGGCAGGCGGGATCTTCATTGCGGCATGTGGGATCTAGTTCCCTGATCAGGGTTCAAACCCAGTCCCCCTGCATTGGAAATGTGGAGTCTTTTTTTTTTTTTTAATTGGAGTATATTTGCTTTACAGTGTTGTGTTAGTTTCTGTTGTATAGCAAAGTGAATCAGCTATACATATACATATATCCCCTCTTTATTGGATTTCCTTCCCACTTAGGTCACCACAGAGCCCTGAGTAGAGTTCCCTTGCTATACAGTAGGCTCTCATTAGTTATCTATTTTATACGTCGTATGAATAGTGTATATATGTCAATCCCAGTCTCCCAATTCATCCCACACCCCCTTTCCCCCTTGGTATCCATGTGTTTGTTCTCTCCATCTGTGCCTCTATTTCTGCTTTGTAAATAAGATTGTCTATACCAATTTTTTCAGATTCCAAATATATGCATTAATATACGATATTTGTTTTTCTCTTTCTGACTTACTTCACTATGTATGACAGTCTCTAGGTCCATCCACATCTCTACAAATGACCCAATTTTGTTGCTTTTTATGGCTAATATTCCACTGTATATATGTACCATATCTTCTTTATCCATTCCTCTGCTGATGGACATTTAGGTTGTTTCTATGTCCTGGCTATTGTGAATAGGGCTGCTGTGAACATTGGGGTGCACTTGTCTCTTCTTTCTCTTTAAGCTACAATGCAAAGAAACAGAAGAACAGGTGTTTCCCTTTAATTACTTAGAGTTTGACACCGCCCCCCCCTTTGTTTCTGTTCTGAACACTGGCCACAAAATAGTTACAGTTTGACACAATACTTGCCAATGAAATGCCACCTGAGAGATTCGAAGAATGTACTTGTTTTCCTGATCCAGCATGGCTCCTTCGAACTCTTGTTGTCCTTTACAGGTCAATCATGCACACTTGAAAGCAAAATAACACTTTCCAAAGATGATGTGGCAGGGTGATAAAACTTACCTGGGTCCTTCATCACATCATTGAGCTGTCTCTCCAACCCTGGATTTCTTATTAGGTGAGAAGGATAAACTGCAATATATTTAAGCCACTGCCGTATAATTTCCTGTATTCTTGGTAAAGAATGACCCACCTGGAAATGGCATTTCGAGGTGCAGACCCCAACATTTAGAATTGGCTGAATGGGGGTAGAAGAGAATATTCAGTTCTTCCAGGCAAGAAAATTAGACATCTTTATTTCATGGTGATGAAAATGTGTGATCAAACAGGTACGTACTTATCCTGGGACACAAAATATAGGGTAAGGAGAAATGATAAAAGAAAAAAAATCTAGAATTTTAACTTGGGTGTGTTATATTTTGCTACTTTCTATGCAGTCCTCAAAGGCAGGGTGATTTCAGACTTCAGCCAGCCATTCTGCTTAAGACATGGAAGAATGAAATATAGCTTTGCTAAGAGAACATTCCCTAACTGCAGGCTGTAATGTATACTGACTCAAAAAGTCATGATTTGGAGTTCTGTGAGTTGAAATAATAACAGCTAACATTTATATGATACTCCCTACATGCTAAACACTGTTGTAAGCACTTTACATTTATTAACATATTTAATCCTCACAACAACCCTGTGAGATGGGTGCCATTATCTGCAACATCCTTCCCCTATTGACAGATTTCTAAATGGAGGCCCAGAGAGGTTAACTACCTTGCCTCTAAGGTCACACATATAAATTAGGATTTGAACCCTGGTTATCTGGCTTCAAGTTCCATGATCTCCAAACCTACCCTATAGCACCTCTCTTCCCCAAACTGAAAAGATAACAGAGTGGCTACTACCCATATATACAGGGTATAAGAAGAGAATGCCCAGCCATTCTTAAGCGAACACCTGGGACTGTTCATAATTACCTCAAGGCAATTCAGTTAAGGGAAGAGGGGATAAACCATAGAGGCCAGCTGATAAATGCAAAATCTTAACAGGCTTAAAAATGTTTAGAAAAAAACAGTTGATGACTGTTACATGTGGGATGCACCAGAAATACAACTGGGATCTGCAACATGAGTTTAATGAGTTTAACTGAGGTCACATCTGGCTTGATGTGAGGATGCTGAGAGCCTTGTGAGGGAGAAAAGTTTACCCCATGTCGCTACGGAGACCACACACTCTGAATTCTCCTGTAAGGGAGATTGGGGTTCATCATCTCCTCTACAGCAGCAGTGGCACTAAGCTACAGCTGCCTAATGCCATAGTTCTTGGTTACTATTTTTTCAGGACTTCTGCAATGCTAGAGGTTGCACTGTCCAGTGCCTCCACTTCCTCATCAGCAGTCACTGCTGAAGCATACCAGGGATTAGGAATACTCCATCTAACACTACACGTGGGATCATCCTTGACTCTAGCTAAAAGGTGATTCATCTCTACAATCTCATATGCTTCTTAGGACTACTGCCAGGACCAACTGCATTAGGTCAGGCTCACCAGAAGCAAAACTTCCATCGGGACACATGGGACAATGATTGAGAGAATGCTCTCATAAACAGGGGAGTGGGGAAGACAGGATAGGGCAGGGGGAAAAAACAAAGCAAAGATGTGATCTGGAAAGTAACATCAGCTTGGTCCCCAAGGGACCTCTGGAACATGAATGGCAAACAGAGTTGGTCCCCCTGGAGACAAGAGGGCTGTATTTGTCACCCCCACCCACGCCACCAGTCACTAGTTTCTGGCTGATACCACAGATGTGTGAGTTACTGAGTGAGGCAGTATGTGCCTAGTTAGGGGCAATTCCCTGAGAAGGCGGCAGCTGTGAACCATTAGTGCCAACACTCACAGCCACCAGGGAAGAGGTGCCCCACCCCAGTGAAGGCACCTACGGGCCTCCAAGAGCCTCCACTACAGAGATTTAAAAGGAAGGACAAAAACCAGTGGAGCTCAAAGAACTTTAGGGGTAGGGCCAAGGGGCAAGCACTATCTCAAAGTTAGCCTAAGCTCCCCGTTCTCGGTCCCCACTGTGGACCTGGGCCTCTCATGAACAGGAAAGGTCCAGCCCCTGCAGCCGTTGGAGTAAGAGATTCATGGTCTAAATGCATAAATGAGTACCCAATTCTTTTTCCAAAGACTCATATAACACCTTATGTGGGAAACCCTATAACCTGGAGCCACATGTCCCTTTGTGCCACCTCTTCTCCTCCTGGACCATTTCTTCTGAGAGGCCTTTGCACACTTCAGTCTGGTTCCTTCTGGGATGGAACAGGGATACAGGGAAGGGTGAGTGCTGATTCCAAACCCCCACCCTCCTGGGAGACCCAGGAAGGAATAAACAGTGGCTTGGTGAGGAAACCCAGAAGCTTCCTAAGTAGGCTGAAAAGACAGACCCTTTATCCTGTGCTTGGCTGGGCCCGACCATAGGCCAGGCCTTACAGTGCCTCTAAGAGATTGTGTGGACTTAATAGAAAACAATTTTTTCCTTTCTTTCTACCATTTGAAAAAAGTAGTTGACTGGGTTTTTGTTCGTTTGTTTCCATATGGAAGAGAATCAGCACCGTAGTTACTTAGAATAAGGAGGTGCCATTTTCTCTGTTTTGACCCCAGAACACAGCACACCCCACACACTCTAGTACACACATGCATGTGTGCACATGCACAACTTCCCTGTGGCTTTAGCTCTGGCTCTGGGAGATGCAGCTAAGGCCAAGAGGCTTTATTGGAAACGTGGTGCTTATAAGGCCCTGGTCCCCATCTCCAGGTAGTCCCAAGCTATCCCCACCAAAGCTGACCCAGGGTCATCTCAAGGTCTAGACACTGCCAGTCGAGCTGTTGGAGCCAGTGACCTGTCTATTCTTCTTCCATCTATCCACTCAAGATTTTCTAATTTCCTAAAACTGAAAACTCTTTCCTTTTCTCCATGGAAATCCCCCTGAGCCAACAAAGCCTTCGGGCCTAGGGAGATTGACCCTGCATGATCACTCAGTGCCTGAGGCAAAGGGATATGGCCAGTCCTGGGCAGAGCATTGTCAAGATTTGGCACTTTGGGGCACTGGGGATTAGAGTGAGGGAGCAGGGCTAAAGACAGTGCCCTGGATGGATATAAAGCTGGGTGCTCGAGATCTTCAGTCCATGACTAGAGGACTAGGGAGGGTGTGGCTGAAGGTCCTGAATCCTGGGGCTGGATCACTGGCACATAAGCATAGCAAACAGGATGGGGCCAAGGGTTGCAGGGCTTGGGGGGTGTGGGTGGATGCCCTTCACTGGCATTGTGGGAAGCTGAGTGTGTGGCTCGGGGCTCTCGTTCAGCTGTTGGAGGACTTAGGAAGAATGGAGGACTTGAGAATGAAGGCCATTATAATATTGCTCTCCCTTCGCACAGAACCAGAGTCCAGAACAAACAGACACTGACTCCTCCCATGTCTCCCAAGAGGCTGAATATCATGGGGTTCTCAACATTTGAGTGAATGAGGTATAGCTGTCAAAAGAAGTGGAGAGAGATCCATGTGGGAAATGAACTGGAAGGTGTTTCCCCCATCCTAGACAAGTATTTCCTAGAGGATTATGCACTGGGTTCTCTATCACAATGTGTGGACTTGGCAGTAAAACACAAAGACTTAGTCTAGGCCTGCAACCCCTTAAAGGATTTTGGCACCTGGTGACCCCAATCAATCCAAGACCTGCTTTTCACAGTGTTTTTTTTTAACTGTTGTAAATGGAAATACTTCCACCTAAAATAGCTCTAGCAGATGTCAAATTTGTATGCCTTCTTCCATTTCCTTCTGTCCACCTGAAGCTGATGAAAAATACCATGAACCTTAAATAAACTCAGTATACCAGGCCTTTGCAGACCTACCCTCTCTTTCTTTATCAGTCAAAAGTGAGATGTATTTTATGAACCGTCTATAACACTGGGCAGCAAACTACAGTCAACCAGCTGTTTTGTAAATAAAGGTCTATTAGACCACAGCCACACTCCATCTTCATGTTGTGTCTATGGCAGCTTTCACATACAACAACAAAGGTGAGTAGTTGCAACAAAGAACATAAAGGCTACAAAGACTAAAATATTTACTACGTGACCCTTTTACAGAAAATTACTCATTCCTTCTGGTCTAAGAGGCTAGCTTTCAATACTAACAAGAAGAGCTACCATGAAACCCCTTCCTAACACTTAAAAGCCCCTCTGCTAACTATTCAGTAAATTTGATTTGTTCTGTGTGCGTGTGTGTGTGTGTGTGTGTGTGCGCTAGACCTAGAGGCTCCTGTGAAATGGCCTTGATAATCACAAGTGCTGACCCTGCTGGACTTTCACTGTGAAAGTGAACATCCTTTCAGTCAGAGGTCCCACGGGCCCTCAGAGGTCCCACCATGGTTGGTCTCTAGTTCAGCTCATTGAACTATCAGTCAGTTTATTTTGTTAAGTTAGGCTGTCCACATTTTCAAAACTCGTGGCAGGTATGTACATTTCTGGCCTGCCGTTTCCAAGAAGTACTTTGTTGTAATTCTAAAGTTCTGACAGCTGAGCTTTCAGTATTGCACTACTGTCTACTTGTCTGTGTTGGGAAGAGAAAAGCAGCCCCTCCCTTCTCCTTGGCCTGTTTATACTCCCGCCTAGGCATAAAGTCTAAGGCCACTGGTAAATGACACATCATTACAGGTGTGCCGTTCAGTGTCTGCTGTATAAAATATGGTGACTGATTTAAATACAGGTAACGCTGCCCTTATGGGAGCCATAGCCTTTAATAAGACTGTTCACTCATCATCATTTTTGTGGCTATCTAGTAATGTGGCAAATTTTAACTAAAAGGGGTTAAGGGGACTTCCCTGGTGATGCAGTGGTTAAGAATCACCTGCCAATGCACAATGATTTCTGTGCATTAATTTTGTATCCTGCAACTTTACCAAATTCATTGGTTAGCTCTAGTAGTTTTCTCGTGGCATCTTTAGGATTCGCTATGTATAGTATCATGTCATCTGCAAACAGTGACAGTTTTACTTCTTCTTTTACAATTTGTATTCCTTTTATTTCTTTTTCTTACCTAATTGCCGTGGCTAGGACTTCCAAAACTATGTTGAATAATAGCGGCGAGAGTGGACATCCTTGTCTCGTTCCTAATCTTAGAGGAAATGCTTTCAGTTTTTCACCATTGAGAATGATGTTTGCTGTGGGTTTGTCATATATGGCCTTTATTATGTTGAGGTAGGTTCCCTCTATGCCCACTCTCTGAAGAGTTTTTATCATAAATATGTGTTGAATTTTGTCAGAAGCTTTTTCTGCATCTATTGAGTTGATCATATGGTTTTTCTTCTTCAATTTGTTAATATGGTGTATCACATTGATTTGGGTATATTGAAGAATCCTTGCATTTCTGGTATAAATCCCACTTGATCATGGTGTATGATCCTTTTACTGTATTGTTGTATTCTGTTTGCTAGCATTTTGTTGAGCATTTTTGCATCAGTATTCATCAGTGATACTGGCCTGTAATTTTTCTTTTGTAGTATCTTTGTCTGGTTTTGGTATCAGGGTTATGGTGGCCTCATAGAATGAGTGTGGGAGTTTTCCTTCCTCTGCAATGTTTTGGAAGAGTTTGAGAAGGATGGGTGTTAGCTCGTCTCTAAATGTTTGATAGAATTCACCTGTGAAGCCATCTGGTCCTGGACTTTTGTTTGTTGCAAGATTTTTAATCACAGTTTCAATTTCATTACTTGTGATTGGTCTGTTCATATTTTCTGTTTCTTCCTGGTTCACTCTTGGAAGGTTATACCTTTCTAAGAATTTGTCCATTTCTTCCAGGTTGTCCATTTAATTGGCATATAGTTGTTTGTAGTAATCTCTTATAATCCTCTGTATTTCTGCAGTGTCAGTTGTGATTTCCCCTTTTTCATTTCTAATTTTATTGATTTGAGTCCTCTCCCTCTTTTTCTTGATGAGTCTGGCTAATGGTTTATCAATTTTGTTTATCTTCTCAAAGAACCTTCTTTTAGTTTTATTGATCTTTGCTACTGTTTTCTTTGTTCCTATTTCATTTATTTCTGCTCTGATCTTTATGATTTCTTTCCTCCTGCTAACTTTGGGTTTTGTTTGTTCTTCTTTCTCTAGTTCCTTTAGGTGTAATGTTGGATTGTTTATTTCAGATTTTTCTTGTTTCTTGAGGTAGGCTGTATAGCTATAAACTTCCCTCTTAGAACTGCTTTTGCTGCATCCCAAAGGTTTTGGATCCTCGTGTTTTCATTGTCATTTGTCTCTAGGTATTTTTTGGTTTCCTCTTTGATTTCTTCAGTGATCTCTTGGTTATTTGGTAATGTATTGTTTAGCCTCCAAGTGTTTGTGCTTTTTACAGTTTTTCCCCTGTAATTGATGTCTAATCTTAGAGCATTGTGGTCAGAAAACATGCTTGATATGATTTCGATTTTCTTAAATTTACTGAGGGTTGATTTGAGACCCAAGATGTGTTCTATCCTGGGGAATGTTCCGTGCGTACTTGAGAAGAAAGTGTAATCTGTGGTTTTTGGATGGAATGTCATATAAATATCAATTAACTCTATCTGGTCTATTGTGTCATTTTAAAGCTTGTGTCTCCTTATTAATTTTCTGTTTGGATGATCTGTCCATTGGTGTAAGTGAGGTGTTAAAGTCCCCCACTGTCATTTTGTTACTGTCGATTTCCTCTTTTAGAGCTGTTAGCAGTTGCCTTATGTATTGAGGTGTTCCTATGTTGGGTGCATATATATTTATAAGTGTTATATCTTCTTCTTGGATTGATCCCTTGATCATTATGTAGTGTCCTTCCTTGTCTCTTGTAACAGTTTTTATTTTAAAGTCTATTTTATCTGATATGAGTATTGCTACTCCAGCTTTCTTTTGATTTCCATTTGCATGGAATATCTTTTTCCATCCCCTCGCTTTCAGTCTGAATGTGTCCCTTGGTCTGAAGTGGGTCTCTTGTAGACAGCAAATATATGGGTCTTGTTTTTGTATCCATTCAGCGAGCCTGTGTCTTCTGGTTGGAGTATTTAATCCATTCACGTTTAAGGTAATTATCAATATGTATGTTCCTATTCCCATTTTCTTGATTGTTTTGGGTTTGTTTTGTAGGTCCTTTTCTTCTCTTGTGTTTCCCACTTAGAGAAGTTCCTTTAGCATTGGTTGTAGACCTGGTTTTGTGGTGTTGAATTCTCTTAGCTTTTGCTTCTCTGCAAAGCTTTTGATTTCTCCATCGAATTTGAATGAGATCCTTGCCAGGTAGAGTAGTCTTGGCTGTACGTTCTTCCCTTTCATCACTTTACGTATATCATGCCACTCCCTTCTGGCTTGTAGAGTTTCTGCTGAGAAATCAGCTGTTAACCTTATGGGAGTTCCCTTGTATGTTATTTGTCGTTTTTCCCTTGCTGCTTTAAATAATTTTTCTTTGTCTTTAATTCTTGTCAATTTGATTTCTATGTGTCTTGGCGTATTTCTTCTTGGGTTTATCCTTTATGGGACTCTGCACTTCCTGGACTTGGGTGGCTCTTTGCTTTCCCAAGTTAGGGAAGTTTTCATCTATAATCTCTTCAAATATTTTCTCGGGTCCTTTCTCTCGCTCTTCTCCTTCTGGGACTCCTATAATGCGAATGTTGTTGCATTTAATGTTGTCCTAGAGGTCTCTTAGGCTGTCTTCATTTCTTGTCATTCTTTTTTCTTTATTCTGTTCTGCAACAGTGAATTCTACCATTCTGTCTTCCAGGTCACTTTTCCGTTCTTCTGCCTCAGTTATTCTGCTATTGATTCCTTCTAGTGTATTTTTCATGTCAGTTATTGTATTGTTCATCTCTGTTTGTTTGTTCTTTAATTCTTCTAGGTTTTTGTCAAACATTTCTTGCATCTTCTCGATCTTTGCCTCTATTCTTTTTCCGAGCTCCTGGATCATCTTCACACTCATTATTCTGAATTCTTTTTCTGGACGGTTGCTTATCTCCACTTCATTTAATTGTTTTTCTGGGGTTTTATCTTGTTCCTTCATCTGGTACATAGCCCTGTGCCCTTTCATCTTGTCTATCTTTCTGTGATTGTGGGTTTTGTTCCACAGGCTGCAGGATTGTAGTTCTTCTTGCTTCTGCTGTCTGCCCTCTGTTGGATCAGGCTACCCCGTCGTGCATTTCTTCAACGTAACGGGAATATGTGAGTTCCAAGTAACCCAAATAATCTAAAATTCATAAAAGAAAAAAGGCCTAAAATGTGTCCTAAAAATTCTTCTCTAACCCAAATGGGATGGAGTACCTCCAAGATTAGGGCAGGAGTCTCTACAGAGTTTTTATGGCTTAAAATTTACCTTTGTTCTTTTTTAAAAATAAACTTTTAATTTTGAGATAATTGTACATTCACATACAATTGTAAGAAATAAACTAGAGATCCTGTGTACCCTTCATGATTTTCTCCAGTGGCAACATGTTGCAAAACTATAGTACAGGAATTTAACAAAAATATTCACATTGATACAATCCAATCATATTCAGGTTTCCAAGTTTCACATATATGAATTTGTATGTGTGCATGTGTATATTTACCTCATGTAGTTTTACCACATGCATATGTCCATATATTCACCACTAAATGCACAAGAGAGTTTCATTACCACAGAGATCCCTCATGTTGCACTTTAAGTCACACCCACCTCTCTCCTGTCCTCCTAACCTCACTTTTAACCCATGTTAACCATTACTATTTTCTTCATAGTTTTCTCACTTTAAGAAATATTATATAAATGGAATCATATAGTATGTAACCTACTGGGATTGGCTTTTTTCACTCAATGTAATTTTCTGGAAATTCATCCAGGTTGTTGCTTTTATCAATAGTTCACTCTTTTTCATTGCTGAGTTCGTAATATTGAACCAGCCTTGCATATGTGGAATTAATTCTACTGGGTCATAAGGTGTCATGCTATTTATACATGGTTTGATTTAATTTGCTAATGTTTTTGAGAATTCTTTAATGTATCTTCATGAGAGATACTGGTATGTACTTTTACAGTTTTGTACTTTGTCTGCTTTTGGCATCCAGGTACAACGGCCTCATAAAATAAATTAGGAAATGTTCCCTCTTCTGTTTTCTGGAAGAGACTGTATAAAATTAATCCTTCTTCAAATGTTTGGTAGAATACTCCAGTGAAATCATCTGGGGCTGGATATTTCTCTTTCAGGAATTTTTAAATTATAGATTCAGTTTCCTTAGTGGTTATGTCACTATTCAGATAATCTATTTCATCTAGAATTTTGGAATGTGGTTTTTGAGGAATTGTTCCATTTTCTCTAGACACAGAATTCGTGAGTATAGTAAAGCTGTTCATAGTAATTCCTTATTACCCTTTTAATGGCTACAGGGTCTATGTTGATATCCCATTTCATTCCTGATACTGATGATTTGTATCTTCTCTCTTATTTTTGTCATAATTATAAGAGATTCATCAATTTTATTTTACTTTTTGAAGGACCAACTTTTTGTTTCCTTACCTCTTGTTTTTCTGTATGAATGATATTGATTTCTGTTTTTATCTCTATTATTTCCATCCATCTGCCTCTTTTAGATTTATTTTGCTCCACTTTTTCAAGTTTCTTGAGGTGTGGATTTAAACTACTGATTTGAAACATTTCTTTATGTATAACGTGAGCATTTAGTGCAATATGTTTCCCACTCATCCTGGCTGTAGCAGCATTCTCCAGGTTTGATACGTTGTATTTTCATTCAGTGCTATGTCTTTTTAAATGATTTCCTTTGAAATGACTTCCTGTTTGACCCATGGTTTATTACTGTGTTGTTAAATTTCAAGGTCTTTGGAGGTTCTCCTGTTGTCTGTTATTTATATCTAGTTTGATTCCATTGTGGTTAAAGAATATACCCTTTCTTTTAAATTTGGTGAAGTGTGTTTTATGGCCCAGTATAAGGACTGTCTTGGTGAGTGTTTCATGGGTGCTGGAAAAACAAACATGTATTCTGCTGTTCTTGGGTGGAATGATATACGTATGTGGGTGTGTGTGTGTAAATTAGATCCTGGTGTTTGATTATGGAGTTCAGGACTACTACATCCTTGTTGATTTTTGTTCCAGTAGTTCTGTCAGTTGATAGAACAATACCAACAATTGTCAATAGTAATGAATTTTCTCAATTTCTCTATCTGCTCTATCAAGTTTTGCTTCATGCATTCTGTCATCTGGTTCATATACATATAGGAATGTTACATCTTCCTGGTGGATTTATTCATGATTATTAAGTAATGTCCCTCTAATACATTTCTTTGCTCTGAAATCTACTTTAGTATACTCCTGATTTTTAAAATTGATTGCATGATATATCTTTTTCCACCCTTTTGCTTTCAATCTACCTATGTCATTGACTTTGATAAACAGCATATACTTACGATTTTTAATCCACCCTCACAATCTCTCTTTTGAAGGGTGTAATTAGAACTGTTACTTACTGATATGTTAGGGCTTAAGTTAGCCATTTTATTATTTATTTTACATTTGTTTCCTCTGGTTCTCATTTTTCTGTTACTTCTTTCTTGTTTTTCTGTGGGTTATTTGTTTATTATTTAAGATTCTATTTGGATTCATTCTTAATGTTTTTAGTGCATCTCATTGTAGTTTTCTTAGTGGTTGCTCTGAGTATTACAATATACATATGTGCCTTATCACGGTATATTACCACTTGTAGTTAAGTGTGAAAACATTACTTTCATTTAGGTCCCTTTATCTTTCCCATTGTTAGATATCATTTTCTAGAGTATCAGTATTATAATTTTTGCTTCAGTTACCACATTTGATTTTAAAATCTTGTGGGTGGAAGGATAATCTATTGTATATACTCATATTTCTGTTCTTTTCATTTTTCTTCCTTCCTAATGCTCCAGTATTTCTTCTTTTATCATTTACTTCCATTTGAAGAACTTCCTTTAGACATTGTTTAAGGGTAGGTCTGCTAGCAACAAATTCTTTTAGTTTTCTTTCATCTAAAAACATGTTCATTGCACTTCATTACTAAAGAATAGTCTTGCCAGATGCACATTCATCAGTTGACAGTCTTTTCTTTCAGCACTTGATGAAAAAGATTGTGCCATCTCCTTGTGAGCTCCAACGTTTTATATGGTATGTGCTGTCATCTGAATTGGTGTGTTCCCCTCTCCCCCATGGGTAATGAGTCATTTCTTTCTGGCTGCTTTCAATATTTTTTTTGTTTTTAGTTTTCATAATTTTAAATATGATGTCTTAGTGTGGATATATTAGGATTTATTTAATAGTCACTTGGTTTCTTGAATCTGCACACGTAGGTCTTTTGCCAAATATGGGAAGTTTTCAGCCATTATTTATTTAAATAGTTTTTCAGTCCCATTCTCTCTTTCTGGGACTCTGATAACATAAATGTTAGCTTTTTTATTCTTGTCCCAGAGATTCTTTTTTTATCCCAGTCTATTTACTCTCTGTTGTTCAGATTTGCTAAGTTCTATTGATCTGTCCTCAAATTCTCTGATTCCGTTTTCTGTCATATCAACTGTACCATTGACCCACTCCAATGAGTTTTAAATTTTCTAATTTTTAGTTGTATCATTTCCACCTCACTTTTTGTATACCTTCTTTTTGTTGAAATTTTGTACTTTTTCCTTTGTTTCATTGTTTCAAGAGAACTTACAATTGCTTGAAGCATTTTGATGATGGCTGCTTTACTGTTCCATCTCAGTATTGGTGTCAGGTGATTGTCTTTTCTAATTTGTGATTCCTGGTTCTTGGTATGATGGGTAATTTTCTATTGTATCCTGAACATTTAGCTGTGATGTTAAGGGACTCTGCATCTTGTTTAAATCTTTCATTTTAGCAGGACGTCATTCTGTCTTTAGGTTTGGCCCCCAGATCCTGGCCTAGCGCTGTGGGCTGTGTTTGTTCCAATGACAGTTTTCAAAACTTTTGTGATACTGTGAATCTGTTTGGTTTATTTGGTAACACTCTTGCCCCCACTTTTCCCTGCTGTTGTTTTTGGAGTGTGTGGATGGAGCTTCCCAAAACAGGCTTCTTTGTGTCTCTAAGTAGGGGATGCTGTGGCCCAAAATAGGAAAAGTTTCACTGGCTGAGCCACTGATGTATCAGGGTCCCCCTTCCCACTGTCTCCTGGCCACCTGGTATCTGTCAGTAGGGGAGGGGAATCTCTTCCTGGGCTGGGCAGTTTAAGGTGGGGGAGAGGGGACATGTCCTAGCTGGTGGTGGCTAGCTGCCAGGTGTCTTGCATGTAGATGGGGAGTCTCAGGTATGTGGGGATAAAGAACACTTTGTGGGACAGGTATTTCTTTGGCAGAATTGCCCTGGCTGCTACCAGCCAACTACCTAGTGTCCCTGGGTGAGGGGAGGGGAGTGTCAGTCCTGTGAGAAAAGAGAGCACTTCCCTTCACCACTTACTGTTATCAGGGGTCCTAATTGATACCACCTGCTGGTGCTGCTGGGCTCACCTTGTGTTGTCAGCAGGACTTCCATTCCATCCAGGGAGGAATGAGCCTATTTGGGCTGTCTTTTGCTAGTTTGGGATCCAGGAAATACTGGGCCACTCTCTTCTGTAGGGCGGGGGAGTGTAAGAAGCACTGTCACTATGTTGTTATTCTAATCACAAGGTCCATTCTCCAGGAAGTAGAGCTTAATTGCCCTCCCTAGGAGTATGAGCTACACTTACTAATTACTTTTAACGAACAGGGTATGCAAAGAGAAAAATGGTTGATTTTGTAGTGGAGAAACCTGTCCAACACTACCTTTATCAAGGACCACGGTGGCACCCAGGCCTCCGGGTTCTGGGACAGCAGCTGCTGGGTTGCCACCTCTGACTCCAGAGCAGGCGGAGGCTGCCAGCTCCACCACGGTTGCTGTTCTCCAGAGGGAGGATGCTGCCCGCAGCCCTGCAGGCCCCAGTTCCCATGTGCCAGGAGCTGTCCAGGGTCCCCCCAATGAGTCTCTGCACTGTGGTCTTCCAGCTGTGAGAAGCGCTGTTGGGAAGCGGTAAGAACTTTGGGGCTGAAGCCCGAGGAGAGAGACGAGTGGAGGTCTCCAGAAGGCTCATTAGCTGGGGTCTGCAGGTCAGGCGAGGCCATATTCACACCCAGGCCACCAGCATACCCCCAAAAAACAGCTTGACCAGAAGCATCTTCCGGCTTCCAGGAAAAAAAACTGGCATCTCTCTGGGCCACCAGAAGACCCTGCTGGCAAGGGCTGTCGGGGGCACAGAGTCCACTTTGACTGGATCCTGGAACTGTGGCACCGACTCCTCCCTGAATAGGTTCTGGAACTGGGGGTTGTGCCTCTTCCTTCTGGGTGTTCTTCAGAAGAACTCGAGCTCTCCTGTTCTGGAACCAGACCTAGGTGGGTGGGGGTGGGGGGGGGGGAGATGGAGAAAGGAAGAGAGAGACAAAGGGAGAGAGAAAACAGACATTTTCCAATTAAGCCCAGTCCCATAATCATCGCCACCGAGTAGCATGTGACCTAAGGTTAAACAAGTGTCAAATCTACTAGAGTTTAGAATAAAAGTAAAATTCTTGTCTAAGCTGACTCAAACCATTCAACGTGTGGTCCAGCCTTACCTTCTGGGCAAATCTCCCCTATGCATCCACGTGCGCATGTGTGCAGACCCACACAGGTACACGCCAGGGCACTGTGTGGAAGCTGCCAGAGTGAAACCCTGGTCCTCTCCCATTCACCTTTCCAATCCTTGCTTGCACTTTCACTCCTGCCCCTTCTCTGCCAACTGCAATTCACCCTTTCTTATCCAGATTATCTTTCAAATAAGCCTCCTCCCATGGGGGTGGGGGAAATGGGGAGATGCTGGTCAAAGGGTGCAAACTCTCAGTCATAAGATTCACACGTTCTGGGGATCTAATGTACAACATGGTGATTATAGCTAATAATACGGTAACATATATTTGAAAGTTGCTAAGAGAATAGACCTTAAATGTTCCTGCCTCAAAAAAGAAATGTTAACTATGTGATGGGATGGAGGTGTTAGGTAAGCTATAGTGGTAATCATGTGGCAATGCATAAGACAGAACTCCTCTGAGTAAAACCCCTTTTCACTCTAAGCCCCAGTTCAGTGTCAGTTCCTCTGTGGGTCCTTTCCCAACCTCACCTCGCACAGATGAGTCCTGAGAGCAGGACACCTGTTAGTCCCGCCTCCTCTCCTTTGCCCAAACACAGGAAGTCCTCCTCTCTCCTCATTTCCAGGCAGGCCTCCTCTAGTTTTGAGATGTGGTTCCACTTCCCCCAGGGCTACTCTTTCTCCTGGTGGGCTCCCCTTCACCCCTCAGCCTGGTCCAGCTCAGCCAGGCCTCCCCTTTGCCCTCGGGAACACAGCAGTGGCCTCTTTACAGGCCCAGCAGGCAAGCCCTGAAGATGGAACAGAGCAATAGGGGAACTACACAAACAACTCCCTCGCATTTTCTTTTCCCTTAGGAAAAACAACTCCTCCATGAAAATTGCAAGACAAAGGCCCAATCCTACAGGGGGGCATTCCCAGGTCTCCAACCTTGCACCCTCCTGTACACACCCAGGCCCCAGGGCAGGCACAGGCTGCAGGCTTGTACCTAAACTAATCCAGCTTTCTTCCTCCAGGGCCTTTTCAAATGCTAATCTGATTTTCAACCAGCAAACTTTGCCAGCCCCTCTGGACCTAACAGGGTGTCTCCCAGGTGCCCTCTGAGGGACACCCTATAGCTGAGCTATTTGAACTTCAGGGTTTCCCATCTGGCTCCAGGAGCTACTTGAACTGTAACCGGAACCCCAGAACCTTTTACTGAGCTACTGAGGCCAGTGCTTTCGCCCCGTTAAGTGGTCGTGAAGTTGCACCTAGCTCACAGGATTGTTTGAGGCTTCAAGGAAATAATGACTGGCAAGCCTTCTGGTTGCGATCAAGTCCTTGTGGGCTGCCTGCCCCTCCCTCTGAGCGAGGTTCCCCAGGCCAGCTGATAAGAGGCCACTGCAAGGCTTTCAATTCTCTCTAAATCAAGTCACTGGCTTAGGGCCATCACAAGCTTTTCTGTACTCCGGTTCACTTTGGAACACCTGGGGTTGAGGGGGCGGAGGTGCTCCATAGGAAAGATATGGAAATTAATTTGGAAAAATTCAGTTCAGGTTACCACTTCTAAAACTAGGAAGCTACATAGCCCTCACCATTCAGGTTTATCTATCTCTTATCCCAGTACTGGGTGTTTTCGGTAACCCTTCTTCCCTCTGGGCTGTGGTTTGTTTATCTCTGGAGTTAACATAGTTTGTTTTTGAAATATAAAACTCTTAAAAGAGCACCTGGCACATAGCAAACCTCAAGGGATGTTCATTCCCACTCCAGCGGCCTCAGACTCCTTCCACCATCATCAAGCACCTCGAAAAGTGCTGGGTAGGAAATGGTGGCATGGGGGACCCCGGGAGCTGAGGCATGCTGTGGAGTGACTCAGACTCTCCAGCACAGGAGAACCACCTGGGGAGATTTCAGAACTCCCTGGGCCCAGGCTGAACCCCAACCATCAGTGTAGGGTGCAGGGCTGGGGGTCATCGGCATGCTGGAATCACTTGACAGTTTAAAAACTTCTGCATGCCGAGGGTCACACCCCCAGAGATTCTGGATCAAACTTTGCGATGGGACCCTGTTAGTCTAGGATTGAAAAGCACTGGTCGAGGACAGAGATTTCAATCCTGGCTACACATCAGAATCACCTGGGAGGCTTTCCAAACAACCTGTATGTATTCCAGCTCCACTCTGAGAGACCTGAATTTCATTTAGGGCAGCAGTTCTCAAACTTGACCTCACACTTCAATCACCTAGGGAGCAGAGGAGGGGGTGTAAGATTCCCAGGCTGCACCCAGACTCATCCCGGCAGACATCCTGGAGGCGGAACCAGGACCCAGTCCGCTCACCCCTTCCAAGAGAGATTACAGCATGCCCCCAAGGCTGAGACCCAGAGGTCCAAATGATCCAAGACCCCTGGGACCTCTGGCCTCCTTTGGGGGATCCCTGTGAGATCAAAACCATTTTCTTTACAACACCCAGATGTGACCTGCCTCTGCCCTGTTGCCTACTTCCTATTCTCTCAGTGATTCCCAGAGGCCAGGAGACCTGCTGCAGCAAAGGGAATGCAAAGCAGAACTGAGAAGCCAACTTCCGGTTCTTGTACTGCCATTCCTCTCACTAAATCAATTTTCTGGCTTTGGGACTATGGTTGCTTTTCTTGAAAAATACTTAAGTTACCATGTAATGGGTTTATTATGGTTATTTTTAATGAATTAACTTTTTGAAATTTCTCAGTTTCAATTTCTAACATGTTAAATATTTGACAGATATAACCCACAGAAGCCAGTTTAGACTCTACCCCTTGCCAGAGTAGTAACATAAATTACTAAACCTCTCTGACCTTTATTTTCCTAATCCAGTAAATGGGGATAATGCCTACCTCACAGGGATATTAAGAGGATTGACTTCAAAGCGGTTTTTTAAGCCAGTGTTAAAAACCGGCTGTTAATACACGTACTGGTTCCTCACCCAGACCCACCCTCCTGTCAAGGAGCACAGATTTATATTTTTACCTGGATTCTCGGCTCAGGAATCTGGGTTCGCTTGGCCAGATCTATTCTGACATTAATATCAGGGTAAGCGTCACTTTCAAAAGCCTCAATAAGAATCTTGTATTGGTTTTTGTCGAACTTGGTTCTCTTGCGCCTGCGGCCATCTTGGGGCCCTGGAACAGATCCAGAATAAGAAAAGAGACTTTAATCTCAGGCCTCACATTCAGGTTCACTCTTGACCCGACTTCCATGTGAGACCTGAGACTTACTCCCTTTGTCCAGGTCAGTGTAGAACCTGCAACCTCCCGATGAGAAGGAATTTATTTCCAGGCATGAAGCTTAGGCTCCCGTTGCAGAGCTCTCTCAGGGCCGCTCCTGGGATTCTGCTCCCGGTGCCGGCACCCTCTGAGGAATCCCGTGAAATACGGACACAGAACCTGCTCCCAACTCTCCCTCAGCTCCCAACTCAGGGGTTCCAGCCACACATCTTACGGATACCGCAAAAGTCAGTGCACCCCAAATAGTTCTGGGGGCATCTGCCATATAAACTATAATGACAACTCAATGCATAGGTCCAGATACTGACCTGGGCATGCCCAGATGTGTCAAGACTCCTACTAACATGTACCTACCATCTATGCGAGGACCCCAAATACACAGATATCAGGAGATGTCAAAAACTAAAACGAGGAAATTTCATCTGAGAAAAAACCTAACATCGGGGAATTTCTATACATTAACATTTGTATTTCCCCTTGTGACCTGGGGAAGCTCCCCAGTCCTTAATTTTAGCTTTGGGCTCCCAAATCCATCAAAGCTGGGCTCACCACTGACTCAGTTCTAAACGGAATTCACTCCATGATGAAAAATGGGCAAAATACCAGGCCCCAGTGAAGCTAGGCTCCCTTCCCCTCCCAGCCCTCCTCAGAGCTATCCAGTGCCGCCCCACCCTGCAGAGGGAACTTCCCACACTTTCGAATTAAGAAAGCACTGTATCGCCATGGATGCCTACTACCATCCTGAGCTCCTTCTCCAAGGCGGCTTTTTCAGGGCCTGGTTTGGTTAGCCTTCCCCCTTTCCAAGTCTCAGCACCAAATGTCACAGTGAGCAGAAGACTTCAAACCACTCCAGGTGAGCCCTGCCGGCATCCCGTTGCCTTTCCTGCCGTTGGCGCAGGCCCTCCTCCCAAGGACTCACCCTTCGAAGACATGACGAGGATGCGCCTGCAGACGAGCAAGGAACTTCAGCGGGAACCGCCTCCCTCTCTCTAGGAGTCCTGTAGATGCACTGGAGGGCCCCACCCAGTTAAGCCCCTTTTTAACACTTTGCAAGGCCCCCTCCCTTAATGCTATCTTCTCTGAAAGGAGTTCAGGGAGTGGTGCCACGGGCTCTTCCTTCCGGCTTCCCTTCAGAGCACAGGTTTTGGGAGCGCAGAGCTCCCGGGCCTTGGGGAGCTACTGAGACGTTGAGCACTGAGTCAGGGCTTAAGAAACAGACTTCAGGGACTTCCCTGGCGGTCCAGTGGTTGGGGCTCCGCGCTCCCACTGCAGAGGGCACGGGTTCTATCCCTGGTCGGGGAACTACAATCCCACATGCCCCGAGGCACGGGCAAAAAAAAAAAAAGAAACATGATTTAAGATTGCCCTGCACAGCCGCAAAATAGCGTAGGCCAGACCACACATGTCATCAAGGAGATTTGATGCCGTTGAGGGATACAACGGCAAATGAATTCGTCACGGAGTGAAAAGACAACAACCCCTTTGCACCCCACATGTGCCCCTCCTGCCCATCTGCAGTGCAGCAAGCATCCCCCAATAGCAAACGTTGGGCTGAGTCACACTTGCCTACTCAGTTACTAAGGAACCTGCCACTGCTGTTTCCTCATCCATACCCTCCGATCGACTTTTTGATCATGAACTGAGCTATTATAAAAGCTGCCGCTATGCCTACCTAGTACATAGAAAGTGATGAGTCAAGATGTAGACTTAGGTTTATGCTGTATATCAGGGCCCCCTTTTCTTGAATCCCAACAATTGAGCAAGTCTCGAGGGGTTTTAGTAGCATGTAAACCCACAGAAGTAGAAAGGAAATAGGTTGAGAAGTGCCCCCAAGCTGCAGGTATCAGGAGAGGAAGGGGCGGAAAGCTGCACGGCAGTTGGCTTATCTCACTTTGGTGATTAGCAGGGTGGGGCTTTCGTTATGATCACATTTTAACCACCATAAACTGTTTCCTTTCAAGCTCTATAGTTTTGTTTTGTTTTATTTCTGGCTGAATTAATTTGCAATTAGTTGGATTCTTTTGGGATTGCCTCAGAAAAAGAAAGAAATTGTTTCCACCAAAGTCTATCCTGAGCTGAAAGATTTAAATAGCAAGAGCAGCCTTGAAAAGATACAGTTGTTGAGAAGTAGAGTGGGAAGGATCCTTGAAAGTTGCCAAAAGGACAGCCTCAAAATGCCATATAAGGCTTTCCTGATGGTCTCTCAGGGAGAATTCCATCTCAGAAACCTGGCTCCTGCTCCGCAGTCCAGGAAGCTCAGAGACACATGGGCATCACCCTCCTGCTCTGCCCTGAGGATGGTTCTGCTGGCCTGTCTCCCTCCTGCAGAAAGGAGAAGCAGACTGAAAACCCAGAATGCTTCCAGTCCTGAAAGGTTCTCCATCTGCACCAGTCTGGTTAAAAATGATGTCCAACGCTGTGTGTCCATGAAGGACGTGCTCTGCTTGAATAGGTTCAGCATCAGAGATGCCTTCTGGGGCAGAAGGAACCACCTTACGGGTATGATCGTCCCCACCCCTTCACCAGGGAACAGCTATGCCAGGTCCAAGCAGTCGTACTGGCCCAACCCACACAGCCCCGTGAGACCCCACAAGACCCCCCTCGGCCCCACAAGATCCCACAACCACCCTGCAAAGACCCCAAACGACCCCACAACAACCCAACATGACTCCACACTACACCACACCATCCCACATGACGCCCAACAACCACCACCACCTCTTTCACCCTTGACACCTCTCACTTTATTTCTTGTTCCTAAGTTTGAGAAGACTACTGCACTTGCAGGGGATGGTGGGAGTGAAGCTTTGTGCAGGGAGGAGAGAGATGAATGGGAGGTGCAGAAGTGAGGAGACCCTGCAGAATTTGCAGGGGAACAGAAGGAGCTGTACATATGGGTGGACACGGGTTTTAGGAGAAACTTGCTTTAGAATGGGAGAAACCCAAGCGTTGTTATAGGAAAGCGTGGATCAAAGCAGAGATGAGATGACCAATGGTGTGATGCCACAAAAGGATGCGTCCAGAGCTGAAGGGACCTGGATCTCTGCTCTGGGCCAAGCCCTGCCCATGTGTTAGTTGGTCCCCAGAACAGCTCTCACCCCCATTTCTTCAAGAGTGGAGGCCAAGCCCAGGCCCCTTGGAAGGTGCAGTCCTGGGATCCAAGCCAGTTTTGGCAGTAAACTGCTGCCCTGTTTCCTCCTCTGAAACAGGCTGTAAGGGTGTTTATGTCCAATACAGTGGCTGTGAGCCACACGTGCTATTGGGCACCTGATTGTGGCAAGTCCAAACTGAGATGTGTTGTGAACGTAAAACACTGCATTTTGGGCACTCAGCACAAAACACAGGATGTGAAATAGCTCTGTCCATGAGAAAAATACTCAATAGCCAATCTAAGAAAGAAATGGAAAATTTTATTCAACCCAACCTGAGGATTATAACCCAGGAGACAGTCTCTCAGAAAGCTCTGAGGACTGTTCCACCCATTAGAGGTAAAAGCAGTTATATAAGTTTTCAAGACCAAGGGTTAGACATCAGAGAAACATATTGACAGTTTACATAATCCAACAAGGCAAGTAGTGAGTCATCGTGACCTCTTAACAGAATTGAAAAGGGAATGTTATTCCCTAAGGAGTTACCCTGCGGGCACTGGGAGAAAATTGGTGGGTGCTTTTTTTAAAAAAAATTTATTTAATTTTGGCTGCATTGGGTCTTTGTTGCTGTGTGCGGGCTTTCTCTAGTTGCAGTGAGTGGGGGCTACTCTTTGTTGTGGTGCGTGGGCTTCTCATTGCAGTGGTTTCTCTCGTTGTGGAGCACGTGCTCTAGGCGTGTGGGCTTCAGTCGTTGTGGCACGTGGGCTCAGTAGTTGTGGCTCATGGGCTCTAGAGTGCAGGCTCAGTAGCTGTGGTGCACGGGCTTAGTTGCTCCGTGACACGTGATATCTTCCCGAGCAGGGCTCGAACACGTGTCCCCTGCATTAGCAGGCAGATGCTTAAACACTGTGCCACCAGGGAAGCCCATTTGATGGGTGTTTTACTTAGTTTGTTTTTTTGTTGGTGAGCAGGCATTCCTATGTCTTCTAAGGGGATCTAGCTTATGTAGAGTTCAGATGCACAATGCATACAAAGGGGATGGAATAGTGGCCCAAACAGCAGAGAAAATTTTATGTTCAATTTTTCTTGCCCTGCCTTAAAATAATTTTGTTTCATCAGCTCAATGATTTTTCTATCCATTACAGAGTTGAAACAACATTTCTGACATATTGGGCAAAATAAAATGTATTATTAAAATCAATGTCACCTGTTTCTTCTTACCTTTTTAAGATGATTACTATAAAATTTAAAAATACATATGTGGGGAGAGACCTTCAAGATGGTGGAAGAGTAAGACGTGGAGATCACCTTCCTCCCCACAAATACATCAGAAATACTTCTACATGTGGAACAACTCCTACAGAACACCTATTGAACGCTGGCAGAAGACCTCAGACTTCCCAAAAGGCAAGAAACTCCCCACGTACCTGGGTAGGGCAAAAGAAAAAAGAAAAAACAGACACAAAAGAATAGGGACTGGACCTGCACCACTGGGAGGGAGCTGTGAAGGAGAAAAAGTTTCCACACACTAAGGAGCCCCTTCACTGGCGGAGACGGGGGAAGGCGGGGGGGGGAAGCTTCAGAGCCACGGAGGAGAGCGCAGCAACAGGGTGCTGAGGGCAAAGTGGAGAGATTCCCACACAGAGGATCGGTGCCGACCAGCACTCACCAGCCTGAGAGGCTTGTCTGCTCACCTGCCAGGGCGGGTGGAGGCTGGGAGCTGAGGCTCGGGCTTCGGAGGTCAGATCCCAGGGAGAGGACTGGGGTTTGTGAGTGAACACAGCCTGAAGGGGGCTAGTGCGCCACAGCTAGCTGGGAGGGAGTCTGGGAAAAGTCTGGACCTGCCCAAGAGGCAAGATACCATTGTTTCGGGGTGCGTGAGGAGAGGGGATTCAGAGCACTGCCTAAACGATCTCCAGAGATGGACACAAGCCACGGCTGTTAGCTCGGACCCCAGAGACCGGCGTGAGACACCAAGGCTGCTGCTGCAGCCACCAAGATGCCTGTGTGCAAGCACAGGTCACTATCCACACCTCCTCTCCCGGGAGCCTGTGTAGCCCGCCATTGCCAGGGTGCCATGATCCAGGGACAACTTCCCTGGGAGAACACAGGGCGCACCTCAGGCTGTCGCAACATCATGCTGGGCTCTGCGGCCGCAGGCTCAGCCCACATTCTGTACCCCTCCCACCCCCAGCCTGAGTGAGCCAGAGCCCCCTAATCAGCTGCTCCTTTAACCCCATCCTGTCTGAACGAAGAACAGATGCCCTCAGGCGACATACATGCAGAGGTGGAGCCAAATCCGAAGCTGAACCCCAGGAGCTGTGTGAACAAAGAAGAGAAAGGGAAACCTCTCCCAGCAGCCTCAGGAGCAGCAGATTAAATATCCACAATCACCTTGATGTACCTGCATCTCTGGAATACCTGAATAGACAACGAATCAACCCAAAATTGAGGCGGTGGACTTTGGGAGCAACGATATATATATATTTTTTCTTTTTCTCTTTTTCTGAGTGTGTATGTGTATGCTTCTTTGTGTGATTTTTCTGTACAGCTTTGCTTTTACCATTTGTCCTAGGGTTCTGTCTATCCGTTTTTGTTTTTGTTTTTTCCTGGTATAGTTTTTAGCGCTTGTTATCATTGGTGGATTTGTTTCTTGCTTTGGTTGCTCTCTTCTTTCTTTCCTTTTTTTCTTTTTTTATACTTTTTAATTTTTTTTATTTTAATATCTTTATTTTATTTTATTTTTCTCTTTCTTCTTTTCTTTCTTTTTTTCTCCCTTTTATTCAGAGCCATGTGGCTGACAGGGTCTTGGTACTCTGGCCGGTGTCAGGCTGGTGCCTCTGAGGTGGGAGAGCCGAGGTCAGGACATTGGTCTATGAGAGACCTCCCGGCCCCACATAATATCAAATGGCGAAAGGTCTCCCAGAGATCTCCATCTCAATGATAAGACCCAGCTCCGCTCAACGACCAGCAAGCTACAGGGCT